>NC_134356.1:71536366-71840840 GCF_048569485.1 Anomaloglossus baeobatrachus
CTCCCCTTTCCGCTTCTTTTGAAGATCACCTGTATTTAATGTTTAGATTTAATATGCATTCAACCTGTAATTATCCTGGTGAGACTTTCCTTCACTACAGAACAGATATTCTCCAAAGAGAAAATTTCACTTTGTAGCATTTATTTTTTCTGTAAGATGCAGATGGTAATTTTTTTTTTAGAATGTCACTTAAGGGGAATCGGTTATCAATCTTTTGACACCTGATATAGGGACCAAGACCCCAATTCCACTGATGTGTCACTAATTGGGCTGCTTACTGTAGTTTTCATAAAATAAATGTTTTATCAGAATATTATCACGAGAGGACTGCCATGTAGTCCTCCATATTCTTGAATTATGTATAACCCCACCTTCACCCTTGATTGGTAACTTCCTGCCTATGCACAGGGTATACAGAAAACTGTTAACCTGTGTTGTGGGTAGGGTTATACCAAGCTCAGCATTAAGAAATCAGCAGCAGATAAGAGTGATTTTGATCTCTAGAATCTAGTTTTATGCATCTACATCATGCTGCTCTCAGATGGGGTACCACAAACTTTATGACAGATTCCCTTTAAAGTATACCATATTTTTTTCTATAGTTCTAAAATAATTATTAATATAATATTAATAATAACCCAAGTCTACATACACTATATATAAATACACATCTGCATGTGTTTCTCATTATCTGATATGAAATCTGAATAAACCTTTCCTGTTTTAGGCCAATTAGGAACCAAAATAATTTATATTTATAAAATGCCAGAATAATGAGAGAGAATGTTTTAAAGCATTTTTATTACTTTCTGCAAAGTCAAAAGTTTACATACATTTCAGTAGTATTTGGTACCATTGCCTTTTAATATGAAACGTTTTGGATATCCTTCCACAAGCTTCTCACAATAGTTGGTAAGAATTTGGTTCATTCCTCTTGACAGAACTGCTGTAACTGAGACATGTTTGGAGGTCGCCTTTCTTGCTTCTGCCTTTTCAGCTTTGCCCATAAATGTTCAATAGGATTGAGATTAGGGCTTTGTGATGGCCACTCCAAAACATTTACTTTATCATCCTTAAGCCAGTTTGTAATCAGTTTGGCAGTATGCTTCAGGTCATTGTCCATTTGGAAGACCCATTTCTGCCCAAGCTTTAAGTTCTTGGCTAATGTCTTGAGATGTTGCTTCAGTATTGCTACATATTCTTCTTTCCTCATGATGCCATCTATTTTGTGAAGTGCACCAGTCCCTCCTGCAGCAAAACAACCCCACAACATCCCCATATTTTATGGTTGGGATGGTATTCTTAGGCTTTAAAGCTTCTCCCTTTAGTGTATATAAACTTCTGGTTTCAACTGTATATAGATATGTAGTACTTACCATTCCTCTGTTTTTGTTTATTTTTTTTTCTTTAATATTACTTATAAAATATATCTATATTTAAATACATAGATGTACACTGACTGTATAAAATATAAAATTAAAAAGTGCTACAAAAATAATATGCTGTGAAAATATAAGAATACATATACGATAATATACATATTGATAATGACACAGAAAACATAATTGATAATTATACAGAACACTTTTGGCCAATTTCCAGCCCCAATATAGTAAGAATGGCGATCATAGGCAAAAGTTCCCAGCTTAATTAATCCAAAATTTCAAATAAATCATATCAAGGCTTTATAAACAAATCCAAGAATAGAAAAATAAGTACAATAGTTAAAAACAGGAAAAACCATAACAAATAAGGTGAAGACAAAAAAAGTTTAGCTTAAAACTCTAGGTGACATTGTGTCAAGTGTCACAATCCATTTGGTTTCCCTCTCCAATTATTGGGTCAATGTATCATCCCCCACAGTTAAGGCCACTTTACACACAATGATATCGCTAGCGATCTCGTTAGCGATGTGACACGCCCAGATCGTTGCTACGATTTGCCGAAATCGCTCATAGGTCGTTAAATAGCTGTAACACGTACCCATCTCACAAACGACACTACATCGTTCAGCGATATATTGTTTGACCAAGGCGGTCGTGTGGACACCATCACACAGCATTCCTCCCAACGATTCCGGCAACGACAGAGGCGTATAATTGTCCATAGCATACACCCTGGCGTGACACCAATCAGAGCGAAGGAGGCGTGGAGCATTGCTCGTATTGTCACGCCCGCATTGCTGATGACGGACGCACTATCGATTTTGTTCGTCGTTGGCAGGGTGTCAAATGTAGCAATATGTCTGCTGCATTCGCAATGACAAACAATATTTTGAAAATGAACGACGTGTCAACGATCAACGATTTTCGCTAGTTTTGCGATTGTTCGGAGTCGCTCGTAGGTGTCACACTCAACGACGTCGCTAACGACGACGGAAGTGCGTCACTAAAACCGTGACCCCAACAATATATTGTCAGATAAATCGTAGCGTGTAACGAGGCCTTTACCCATGTAGATCTTGTCAATCTGCTTAGCCTTTAACAATCCTGACACCCATAAAGGGGGTGGCATTGTGCAAAATGGTGGCAGCCATTTTTGGGAATCTGTTTGTTTCAATTTTCTGTGTCCAGCTCATTTCCTAAAATTCAACACATAACTAGTTTGCATCTCTCCTCTCCACACTCCCAACTGGTGACACCCAGTTATCAACATATTCATATATTTCTAGGACATATAACATATGAACAAGACGCAGAGTTGCTTAGGATGGTTTTCTTTTTTTTTGTGAGAAATTTAATTGCAAAATTGCCATTCTGTCTAATATTCTGCAAATGTCTAATTTTCTCGGACAGATCTATGCGATTCATGCTGTTTGATACATTCAGCCAATTCATCTCTTTTGAGCCTTCTTTTTAGTAAAAAAAATATTCTAATTCTATTTGCACTTTTTTCATTATTTATTTTATGTGATTTTTTATTTACCTCTACTTAGTTTAGTGGGTTTTTTTTACTGTTTTTATCGTTGCTCAGTAATATGACCATGGGATGACTTTTAAAATGTTTCAAAATTATGCACAATTATACTACTTTACCTGCTGAAATGTTTGAGTTGTGTGAATCCCAGGGAGGGATACATATAAAGTTACTTTATTGTAATTATTTCTCATTGTTTTATAGTAGTTCTACAGGAACAAAAAATACGAGTTTCTCTACACGTCTATGGATATAGAGCCATATATATATATATATATATATATATATATATATATATATTTATATATATATATATAAAAAAATATATATATACTGTATGTACATATATACTGTATGTATATATCGAGGTCTAGGTCCCTAGATGTGAAGAAAATTTTGTTCATATATATATATATATATATATACATGGAGATCAGGAGGTTTCCTCCCAGGGAAACCAGGGCAGAGGAGAATTTAACTTATGCACTGAGAAGAGAAGCCAGGTCAAGATCAGTGAATCCCGGGTCAGATGGACTGAGCCTTCAACTCGGGATAGTCACCTTAAGGCTCCCAGCCGCTGTAGAGGCAGGACCCACTGGACCACAGGGGGATCCGGGATTACCCTTTAGTGGGAGGGGCTTAACTAGGCATCCACCGCGAGGCAACCACCAGGCACCACTCCCTGGGTAGTAAATGGGACTGTGGTAGCTGAGCCCTAGGGCAGGTGATGAACGCAGGAATAGATGGATAGGGGCGGAATGACTTAGGCCGGCTGGACAGGCGAGTACGGACAGGACTGGTGGACATGGTAAGGGCACACAGGTATGGGAAGGCAGGTACTGGAGATGGTCACAGGGTTTATGGGACCTGACAACTAGCTAGCAGACTGGTATACTGATTAATTGAATGTGTTGCGCAGGAACCTCCTCTAATGGGAGGGTGCCTTAAATGCATTTCTGGGAAATGGCATGTTGGCCAGTGTCTGTGTGCGTGTCAAGGTGCACTCCTGGAAACACTATGCGGCAGTCCTTCCAGGATGGGAAGGAGGCAGCAGCACACGTGGATGGCCGGGGAAAAGCACTCAGTAAGTCGACGTCTCTGCAGTGACACTAGTGCTATAGTCCCACTGAATCTGGGTCAGTTAGGAAGTATGTTGCAACTCTTCCTGCAAAAACAAACCGCTATGCCAAGAGAAAAAATTAAAAAAAAAATTAAGGCTCCTGGAAGAAAGGTAAGGAAAAGCTCAGCTACAAAAATGGAAAACTGACTGCGCTGAGGGAGAGTGTTAAAGAAGGTGTGAAAGAAAAGAAGATGAAAAACAGACCAAAACAAAACAAAAACGAGCGTAAACGCAATAATAAATCAGGTTTAAATGTCCGAGCCTAATTGGATGACCCAACATGTCCCTAATGATTTAAAATAAGATTTTTATTAGCCTCATTACACTTGGCAGCACTTTTGTCTTCACACTTATATTCGATAATGTGTTGATTTCCATGTCATTGTAATTGAAATAAACAGGCCTAAGTGGAGCGCTACTTTTATTTTTGGCTTATACACTTTCCAATAGATATCCGAAGCTGTTCACAGACACACTCAAAAGCAGCTGAATCAACACAGTTAATCAATACCATCAGCAGAACATTCTGCTAAGTTCTTATCAGCTCAAGCAGGCTGTCAAACACAAGCTTGATTCTTAGGGGTGCTTCACACACAGCGAGCTCGCTGCCGAGATCGCTGCTGAGTCACGCTTTTTGTGACGCAGCAGTGACCTCATTAGCGATCTCGCTGTGTGTGACACTGAGCAGCGATCTGGCCCCTGCTGCGAGATCGCTGCTCATTACACACAGCCCTGGTTCGTTTTCTTCAAAGGCGCTCTCCCACTGTGACACACAGATCGCTGTGTGTGACAGCGAGAGAGCGACGAAATGAAGCGAGCAGGGAGCAGGAGCCGGCATCTGGCAGCTGCGGTAAGCTGTAACCAGGGTAAACATCGGGTAACCAAGGTGGTTACCCGATATTTACCTTAGTTACCAGCCTCCGCAGCTCTCACGCTGCCTGTGCTGCCGGCTCCGGCTCTCTGCACATGTAGCTGCTGTACACATCGGGTTAATTAACCCGATGTGTACTGTAGCTAGGAGAGCAAGGAGCCAGCGCTAAGCAGTGTGCGCGGCACCCTGCTCTCTGCACATGTAGCTGCATTACACATCGGGTTAATTAACCCGATGTGTACTGTAGCTAGGAGAGCAAGGAGCCAGCGCTAAGCTAAGCGGTGTGCGCTGGTAACTAATGTAAACATCAGGTAACCATACCCGATGTTTACCTTAGTTACCAGTGTCCGCAGCTTCCAGACGCCGGCTCCGTGCAAGCACAGCGTCGCTTGCACGTCGCTGCTGGCTGGGGGCTGTTCACTGGTCGCTGGTGAGATCTGCCTGTTTGACAGCTCACCAGCGACCATGTAGCGATGTAGCAGCGATCCTGACCAGGTCAGATCGCTGGTCGGATCGCTGCTGCATCGCTAAAGTGTGAAGGTACCCTTACTCCACAGCTTTTTGTACTCTACAAATTTGCTTGAATGTTTGTTTAACCACAGGGGAATAGCTAACCCACAGTTTACCTTTTTACTTTCCAAAAAGCTGTAATCACAACAGCAAGAATGTTTCATAGCAAGTAACAATATGCAAGAAGCCAATCATCACAACAGCCCAACATGAAGAAAATGTAAAAAAACCCCACAAACTGCAGTAGGGTATCACATGGGTCATTATCGGGCACTATTCCTTGAATAAAAATTGATATCCCCTTGTAGAGGGAATTCACAGTAAAATATCACTAAACTTTTTAAAGTAATTTTCAAAAAGGATTATTTTATTATGTTACTGTTGAATCTGAAAAAAAAAATTGTTCTTGGGCAAAGTTTTGGCAAGTTACAATCAACACTGATAGATGGAATATTATTAATTCTTTAAGCAAAATTTTTAATTACTAAAATACAAACTTTATAATTCTCTTTTGCCACCATCGGTTTTCTGGACATAAAAACTCATCAAATTTAAAAAAATAAATAAAAATAAAAACTTAGACTCACCCTACCGCTCACCTCTCTGGCTCGTCCTATCCTCATCGTCCCCTATCTGTTCCTCATCGCATCTTCTCATCATCGCTGGGACTTCCAGGCTCTGATGAACCCCAGGATGGTTCTGTGCAAGGTCACAAAGTCACGATGCAGAACAGTCTTTATCAGAGCTGGAACTCTTGGCCGAATTAGAGATCGCCAACTTGACTTTTTATTTTTTCTGGACAGCTTATCAAAAAAGATCACGGACAGACAATATTTTTTTACAAACACATTGGAAAAACCATAATAATTACTGATATAAAGACATCAACTGCATTCACTGTATAATGATAATAATTACAGTAAAAATAATATATAATATATAAGTTTCTTGAGGCTCCAAAAATATTGTGTCAGCTTGGATGGCTACACAGAGTGAATACACATAAGCTACAAGAGAAAAAGTTTTGGTACCTTAGTGGTGTGAAAGGTTTATTGTCCCAATATCCATTTAGGATCAGAGGCATGGTGCCCTCAGTCTCTGGAACAGACTCCTCATATTTTGAAGTGGGTCATAAATCCTTCTGACAGCTTTAGTCCTCTGTCCACAGCGTTAAACATTTTAATGAATTTACCTGTGGCCAAACATTTCTGTACTTCAAGACACAACATAAACCACATGAAAGTTGTCATATTAAAATTCACCTTCAGATCACAAAATCATTGAAGGGTCTGGGAATACAAATTCATTAAAATGTTTAACTCTGTGGACACAAGACTAAACCTGTCAGGAGGATTTATGACCACTACAAAATGTGAGGAGTCTGTTCCAGAGACTGCTAGGGCACCATGCCTCTGATCCTAAATGGATATTTGGACAATAAACCTTTCACACCACTAATCAAAGCTAATTAAGGATTCACTCTCTAAGTTCAGTGTTTGTTTATTTAAATGTACTTTTATTATGCCATCCCTCTGCTCTCTTTGTGTATATATTTGTATTTCTTCAGATATTTTGTCATACCATGCCTGAAGAAGGGACCTGAGAAGTCTCGAAAGCTTGCTTTGTAACACCATTTTATTTTAGTTAGGCATTAAAAAGTATCAAAACTACAAAATTATAATTTTGTTTCTCTCACTGAAAACAATCAGTCATTTTACACATAAGTAGAGATGAGCAAACCGGTCGTGGTTCGGCTCGAGTTCGGTTCGCCGAATGGACGTCTCGTTCGAGTTTGGTTCGGCGAACGTTCGACGAACCGAACTCGAACCGCATAGGAAACAATGGCAGGCAATCACAAACACATAAAAACACCTAGAAAACACCCTCAAAGGTGTCCAAAAGGTGACAAACAATTCACAACACAACACAAACACATGGGAAAGTGACAAGGACATATACTCATGCGAAAACAAAAGAGCAGGACAAGGAAAAAGAGAAGGAGACACAGATATAGGCATGTCACGCCCTTCTAAAATCATGTAAAACACCGCAAGGTGACTCCAAGCGGAGTCTCCCTTTTTTCCAAAAATTGGGCCACACACACACCCACCCCTTCAGTGGCAGCACTTGTGCCCCAGTTGTACACTTCACAGCTAGATTTGCATCAAGCACATTCAAAAATACGCCATACTTAACCGTCCCCCGGATGACACCGGGGTAGGTAGCAAAGTCTTTCCTAATCCCAGCGCTGTGCATCTTGGATAATTTTTAAAAACAATGTAAGCAAGGGTTACTCCAAGCGGAGTCTCCCTTTTTTCCAAAAATTGGGCCCCACACACACCCACCCCTTCAGTGGCAGCACTTGTGCCCCAGTTGTACACTTCACAGCTAGATTTGCATCAAGCACATTCAAAAATACGCCATACTTAACTGTCCCCAGGATGACACCAGGGTAGGTAGCAAAGTCTTTCCTGATCCCAGCTCTGTGCATCTTGGATCTTTTTTAAAAACAATGTAAGCAAGGGTTACTCCAAGCAGAGTCTCCCTTTTTTCCAAAAATTGGGCCCCACACACACCCACTTCTTCAGTGGCAGCACTTGTGCCCCAGTTGTACACTTCACAGCTAGATTTGCATCAAGCACATTCAAAAATACGCCATACTTAACCGTCCCCAGGATGACCCCGGGGTAGGTAGCAAAGTCTTTCCTGATCCCAGCTCTGTGCATCTTGGATCATTTTTAAAAACACAGCAAGGGTTACTCCAAGAAGAGTCTCCCTTTTTTCAAAAATTGGGCCACACACACACCCACCCCTTCAGTGGCAGCACTTGTGCCCCAGTTGTACACGTCACAGCTAGATTTACAGCTAGATTTGCATCAAGCACATTCAAAAACACGCCATACTTAACCGTCCCCAGGATGACACCGGGGTAGGTAGCAAAGTCTTTCCTGATCCCAGCGCTGTGCATCTAGGATCATTTTTAAAAACACAGCAAGGGTTACTCCAAGAAGAGTCTCCCTTTTTTCCAAAAAATGGGCCACACACACACCCCATCAGTGGCAGCACTTGTGCCCAAGTTGTACACTTCACAGCTAGATTTGCATCAAGCACATTCAAGATACACAAGCATTTACTCTCCCCAGGATGACACAGCGGTAGTAGATTCCTTGTGGATCCATGACTTGTTCATTTTGATGAACGTTAGTCTGTCCACATTGTCACTGGACAGACGCGTGCGCTTATCTGTCAGCACACACCCAGCAGCACTGAAGACACGTTCAGAGACAACGCTGGCAGCTGGACACGACAAAATCTCCAGGGCGTAAGTGGAGAGCTCTGGCCATTTTGCAAGATTTGAAGCCCAAAATGAGCAAGACTCCATTTGCAAAGTAATGGCATCGATGTTCATTTGGAGATACTCCTGTATCATCCTCTCCAGCCGTTGACTAGGTGTCAGACTTCTTGTCTCTGGGGGCCTTGCAAAGGAGGGTCTAAAAAAATTATGAAAAGATTCAATAAAATTGCTGTTACCAGCACCAGATACGGTGTTACTGGTACGGGTAGACTGTTGAAGATGACGAGACCGTCCCATGTTTGTCAAGTTACAACTGGGAGATTCACTCCCTGCACCTGCACGGTTGTTTGGTGGAAAAGCCGAGCTAAGATCGAGTAACAGCTTCTGCTGATACTCCTGCATACGTGCGTCCCTTTCTATGGCTAGAATTATGTCACAAAATTTGGACTTATACCGGGGATCTAATAGTGTGGCAAGCCAGTAGTCATCATCACTTCTAATTTTGACAATACGAGGGTCATGTTGGAGGTAGTGCAGCAAGAAGGCACTCATGTGTCTTGCGCAGCCATGCGGACCAAGTGCACGCTGTGTTTGTGGCATAGAGGTGCTAACCGTTCTTTCTTCCTCTGACATCTCCCCCCAACCTCTTTCAACTGAAATTTGACCAAGGTCTCCCTCATCCGCTGAGTCTTCCATGTCCATGGACAGTTCGTCCTCCATTTCTTCATGTTCTCCTGCACCTTCCTCAACATTTCGCCTGCTACCATGCGCCCTTGTTGATCCCTGTCCCCCATGGTCCCATGCCTGCCGCGTTGGTGATGATGAACGTCTGGACCTTGGTGATGTTGTTGTGTCTTGCACATATGAATCCTCCTGTAGTTCCTCCCTTCTTGTTGTCCCACCCCCTGACTCCGAATAGTGTTTAGCGTGTGCTCCAGCATGTAAATGACTGGAATTGTCATGCTGATAATGACATTGTCAGCGCTAAACATATTCGTCGCCATGTTGAAACTGTGCAGAAGGGTGCATAGGTCCTTGATCTAAGACCACCCCATCAAGGTGATCTGCCCCACCTCTGCATCTCGTTGGCCCAGGCTATACGTCATGACTAGTGATGAGCGAGTACTAAAAAGCTCGGGTGCTCGAGGCTCGGGCCGAGTATCCCAAGATACTCGTGTACTCGGCCCGAGCACCGAGCCCAATGTTATCCTATGGGAGACGCGAGTATTTTTCTGAAATGACCCCCGGCAGCATGTAGAAACCCTAAAAATGTCACAAAAGTCTCAGAAGAGTGCTCAAATGACATGGCAACAGCATGGGGAAGATCCCTTGAAGCATTTATCACTCAAAAGTCACAGCTGTGAACAATTTTGTCCGCGTTTTACGCCATTTTTACGGACTCACCAGAAAACCTTCCAAAATGACACCAAAATGAATTTTCATGGCGAAAATGTTAAGGGCACATACCCAATAGTGAGATAGAGCTGGTGTATGTTACTTTTTGAGATTAATACATGAAAGATTTTACGTAAAACATTGTGTGGCACTCCGATGTCCAAAACGCACGTTTTGTGCTTTTTACTAGCGATGTCGGTCATTTTTTTTTTCATTCTATCTCCCGTCGGTCGGTCTCGCTCTGTCGGTCTCTCTCTGTCTTGTCTGTCCCCCTCTCACAGTCTGTCGGTCATTCTCCCCCCTCTCTCTTACTTACCGTTCCCCGGTCACTGCCGCGGCGCTGCACAGCTGTGTTCACTAAACTCCGGTGGCTTTTCCTCTTTTGAAAAAGCCGGAGATTAAACAATCTCGTATTCCCTGCTTTCCTGATTTTCGGCGCCTATGATTGGTTGCAGTGAGACACGCCCCCACGCTGAGTGACAGGTGTCTCACTGCACCCAAACACAGCAGCCGGTGGGCGTGTCTATACTGTGCAGTGAAATAAATAATTAAATAATTAAAAAAAACGGCGTGCGGTCCCCCCAATTTTAATACCAGCCAGATAAAGCCATACGGCTGAAGGCTGGTATTCTCAGGATGGGGAGCTCCACGTTATGGGGAGCCCCCCAGCCTAACAATATCAGTCAGCAGCCGCCCAGAATTGCCGCATACATTAGATGCGACAGTTCTGGGACTGTACCCGGCTCTTCCCGATTTACCCTAGTGCGTTGGCAAATCGGGGTAATAAGGAGTTAATGGCAGCCCATAGCTGCCACTAAATCCTAGATTAATCATGTCAGGCGTCTCCCCGAGATTCCTTCCATGATTAATCTGTAAATTACAGTTAAAAAACACACACACCCGAAAAATCCTTTATTAGAAATAAAAAACACTAACAAAGTCCCTCATCATCAATTTATTAACCCCGACAAACCCTCCATGTCCGGCGTAATCCACGGACCTCCAGCGTCGTGTCCAGCTATGCTGCATGAAGGTGACAGGAACTGCAGAATACACCGCCGCTCCGGTCAGCTTCACACAGCAACTGAGGTGAGTATAGCGATCAGCTGAGCTGTCACTGAGGTTACCTGGATCCAGCGGTGGATGCAGCGGTGGCCGCGGGTAACCTCAGTGACAGCTCAGCTGATCGCGCTACTCACCGCCGCTCCGGTCAGCTCCATGCAGCAATTGAGGTGAGTATAGCGATCAGCTGCTGTCACTGAGGTTAATCGCGGCACCGCTGGATCCAGCGGTGGCCGTGAGTTACATGACTGACAGCAGCTGATCGCGCTACTCACCTCAGTTGCTGTGTGAAGCTGACCGGAGCGGCGGTGTATTCTGCAGCTCCTGTCACCTGAATGTAGCAGAGCTGGATGCGACGCTGGAGGACTGTGGAGTACGCCGGACATGGAGGGTTTGTCGGGGTTAATAAATTAGTGATGAGGGACTTTGTTAGTGTTTTTTATTTCTAATAAAGGATTGTTCGGGTGTGTGTGTTTTTTAACTGTAATTTACAGATTAATCATGGAAGGAATCTCGGGGAGACGCCTGACATGATTAATCTAGGATTTAGTGGCAGCTATGGGCTGCCATTAACTCCTTATTACCCCGATTTGCCAACACACTAGGGTAAATCGGGAAGAGCCGGGTACAGTCCCAGAACTGTCGCATCTAATGTATGTGGCAATTCTGGGCGGCTGCTGACTGATATTGTTAGGGTTGGGGGCTCCCCATAACGTGGGGCTCCCCATCCTGAGAATACCAGCCTTCAGCTGTATGGCTTTATCTGGCTGGTATTAAAATTGGGGGGACCGCACGCCGTTTTTTTAAATTATTTATTTATTTATTTTACTGCACAGTATAGACACGCCCACCGGCTGCTGTGATTGGGTGCAGTGAGACACCTGTCACTCAGCGTGGGGGTGTGTCTCACTGCAAATAATCATAGGCGCCTGTGGGCGTGGAAAGCATGGAATATGAGATGGCTGTGTGCAGAGCACAGCGCGCCCGCCGGTATAAAGGCTCGGTCACGCTGTGCAGGCCGGCCAATCACTGCAATTCCACAACTAACAGGGCTGTGGCATTGCAGTGGTCTGCCAGCCAATCCCTGCATGAGGGCTGGCTCTGAAAAGAGCGCCAACATGCAGGGATGAAGACCACGAGTACAGCACGAGTATCGCGAAATTACTCGGTACCCGCCGAGTAGCCCGAGTACAGTGATACTCGTGCGAGTACCGAGTAGTAACAAGCATACTCGCTCATCACTAGTCATGACGTATTGCACCAGGGCTCGGAGGTGCTGCCACAGTTGCTGTAACATGTGGAGAGTCGAATTCCAGCGTGTTGCCACATCGCATTTCAGGCGATGACCTGGCAGGCGGAAAGACTTCTGGAGCGATGCAAGTCGCTCAGCTGCGGTGGTTGAACGGCGAAAGTGAGCAGACAGTTTTCGTGCCCTGTTCAGAAGGCAATCTAGGCGGGGATAGTGTGTTAAAAATTGCTGGACAACAAGGTTCAACACGTGAGCCATACAAGGCACGTGTGTCACCTTGCCCAGGCGGAGGGCCGCACCCAGGTTTGCAGCATTGTCGCACACGGCCTTACCAGGCTGCAGGTTGAGTGGAGACAACCATTTATTAAACTCAGTCTCCAGAGCTGCCCACAACTCAGCCGCTGTGTGACTCCTATTTCCAAGACATGTCAAGCTAAAGACCGCCTGATGCCGTTGTGCTCTGCTGCTAGCATAGTAATGAGGGGTGCGTGATTCCTTCTGCGCAGTGAGAACGCTGGTGGCCTGACCAGGCAGGCTTGGGGCGGAGGTGGAGGACCCAGATGAGGTGGAGGAGGCAGAAGCAGTGGCGGAACTTGGACAGACAGAGGATTGACACACAAGTCGTGGGGACGGCAAGACTTGTGCAGCAGACCCTTCACCATCTATCACCTTAGTTACCCAGTGCCCAGTCAGCGACATGTAACGTCCCTGTCCATGCTTACTGGTCCAAGTATCGGTGGTGAAATGCACCCATTCACACACAGAGTGTCTCAAGGAAGCGGTGATGTTGTGTGCGACATGCTGGTGTAGCGCAGGCACACCTTTCTTAGAGAAGTAGTGGCGACTGGGCATCTGGTACTGGGGCACAGTGACAGACATAAGGTCTCTAAAAGCCTGTGTGTCCACCAGGCGGAAAGGCAGCATTTCGGTAGCCAAGAGCTTATAGAGGGATAAAGTCAACCTCTTAGCTTTGTCATGGGTCGCAGGAAATGGCCTTTTATTTGTCCACATCTGAGGGACAGAGATCTGGCTGCTGTGTGTAGACGGTGTTGAGTAGGGTGTCCCTGTAAAAATGCAGGTTTGTGAGGAAAGTGCAGGCGTAGACATGATGTTGCCTTCATCCAACGTTGGTGCTATCGATGTCTGAGAGAGCTGTACACACGCACTTGTTTCCCCTTCCAAACCAACTGACGACCTACCAAGCAAACTGCCTGTTGCGGTTACAGTGGTGGAAGTTGTGCGTGGAAAACCAGGTGTGACAGCTGTCCCCACAGTCCTTAAAGATGAAGAGCGCGCGGATGCACTGGAAGCGGCAGGCGGTGGATGGTTTGCTCCGCTAGGCCGCATTGCAGCACAATGAGCTTCCCACTGGGACATATGATATTTATTCATGTGACGATTCATGGAAGAAGTTGTCAAACTGCTGAGGTTTTGCCCTCTACTAACAGAATCACGACAAATTTTACAGATCACATAATTTGGGCGATCTTTTGCTATGTCAAAAAAGGACCAGGCTAGGCAAGGCTTAGAGGGCATGCGACCTGCTGATCCACCCCGACTAGTGCTCAGAGGCACAGTGGTGGCTGAGGATGCAGTTGTAGACGTGCTCCAAGTACTCCGACTCTGTCCAGGAAGGCGCAAGGTAACTTCATCGTCAGTTGCATCCTCCTCCACCGTCTCTGTTGACCTCCTCGAGGGCCTGACTGTGGGTTGACAGTAGGTGGGATCTAGAACTTCCTCATCAATTGTTGTCTTTGCACTCCCCTCACCCTCAGACCGAGCCTCTTCTTGCCCTGACCGAATATTTAAGTTGTCATCCCAATCTGGTATCTGCATCTCATCGTCATCAGTATGTTCCTCATTACAACAGGTGTTTCAGTTTGTGAATAAGGGTCAACATTATGCTCAGAAACTTGGTCATCACGACCTGAATCTGAGTCACAAAGGTTCTGGGCATCACTGCAGACCATTTCCTGGTCTGTACTCACTGTAGCTTGGGAGCAGACCTCTGATTCCCAGGCTATAGTGTGACTAAACAGCTCCGCAGACTCAGCCATCTCAGTTCCACCATACTGTGCAGGGCGGATGGAGACTTCAGAGCTGGGAGAAAGCAAGTGTGATTGGGATGACAACTCAGAGGACTGGTGTTTTTTGGATGCAGTAGTTGAGGTGGATGAGAGGGCACTTGTTGGACCACTTGAGATCATTTCAAGCATTTTCTTTTTTTGGCCATCATCTATCTTTGTTCCAGTTGTTCGTGTCCGTAAAAAAGGGAGCACATCGGATTGTCCACGGTAAGTAGTAGACATCTTACTTTTGCTGGAAGATGGTCTATATTCTGCAGATGTTAATGGCGCTTTGCCACCTTCCCCACGGACAAACCCTTTTTTTCCTTTTCCAACACGCCTCTTCCCCTTTCCACCAGCATCTGTCATTTTGACACTCATTTTGATTGCGACAAGATTGTGCACTTAAAATGTGGTAGTAAAAATTGAGAGGTGGTGTAGATTGCAGCGGTGGTCTAGCTTTATTAACAGCAGAATAAACAACAATATTTATGCCTGACAATGCAACTACGGCCCTTAAACTGGCAGCATAGTTTGCTAGTATAATGGCTTAGTAACAATGAGTTTGAGTGTGCAATGCAGAGGTGTTGCACATAGGTTTGCACCAGTGGGACACTAATGGAAGTCCAACAGCCACTTTTAGGATGCCACTAAGTTTACTCAGTGTTTGCTAGTATAATGACTTAGTAACAATGAGTTTGAGTGTGCAATGCAGAGGTGCTGCAAATAGCTTTGCACCAGTGGGACACTAATGGAAGTCCAACAGCCACTTTTAGGATGCCACTAAGTTTACTCAGTGTTTGCTAGTATAATGGCTTAGTAACAATGAGTTTGAGTGTGCAATGCAGAGGTGCTGCAAATAGCTTTGCACCAGTGGGACACTAATGGAAGTCCAACAGCCACTTTTAGGATGCACTAAGTTTACTCAGTGTTTGCTAGTATAATGGCTTAGTAACAATGAGTTTGAGTGTGCAATGCAGTGGTGCTGCAAATAGGTTTGCACCAGTGGGACACTAATGGAAGTCCAACAGCCACTTTTAGGATGCCACTAAGTTTACTCAGTGTTTGCTAGTATAATGGCTTAGTAACAATGAGTTTGAGTGTGCAATGCAGTGGTGCTGCAAATAGCTTTGCACCAGTGGGACACTAATGGAAGTCCAACAGCCACTTTTAGGATGCCACTAAGTTTTCTCAGTGTTTGCTAGTATAATGGCTTAGTAACAATGAGTTTGAGTGTGCAATGCAGAGGTGCTGCAAATAGATTTGCACCAGTGGGACACTAATGCAAGTCCAACAGCCACTTTTACGATGCCACTAAGTTTACTCAGTGTTTGCTAGTATAATGGCTTAGCAGGGGCGTAACTAGAGTTTGATGGGCCCCGGTGCAAAGTTCAGATCTGGGCCCCCCCTCCACATACACCAACACTTGGGGTACGGGATAATGACACTGACACTCGGGGTACAGGATAATGATGCTGACACCTGGCTCTTACCCACAGCACCCAGGTTTCCCATGATCTGAATTCCCCCTATCAGCACCCAGCTTTCCTATGTTGATATCCATCTTGTCCTCGGCACACTGCTTCCCTATGCTCTGCTATACATCTTTCCCTCAGCACCCAGCTTTCCCATATCAGAGCATGGGAAAGCTGGGTGCTGAGAGAAGATGTATAGCAGAGCATGGGAAAGCTGGGTGCTGAGAGATGTACAGCAGAGCATGGGAAAGCTGGGTGGGGAAAGAGCCTTTTTTCCTCAGCACAAAACGTTCCCATCCCCTGCTTGTATCTTTGTCCCCTTTTGTATATAGATCTCCAAATACAATAATGGTCCCTACATAGCCTTCCAAATAGTATAAAGGGTCCCACATAACCCTTCATATATTAGAATACACTTCCATAGTCCTCCATGTATTATAATGCACCCCCATAATCCTCCATGTATAAAGTAGCCCTCCATTTATTATAATGAATTTCTCATAGTTCTCCATATATTATAATTCACCCCATAGTTCTCCATATATTATACTGCACCACATAGTCCCCAATGTTTTATAATGCACCCCCATAGTCCATGTATAAGGTAGCCTCCATATATAATAATGCAGCCAGCCTCTCCAGGCCTCCATATATAATAATGCAGCCAGCCTCTCCAGGCCTCCATGTATAATAATGCAGCCAGCCTCTCCAGGCCTCCATGTATAACAATGCACCCAGCCTCCTCAGGCATCCATGTATGATGTAGCAGCCAGCTTCTCCAGGCCTCCATGTATAACAATGCACCCAGCCTCCTCAGGCCTCCATGTATAATAATGCAGCCAGCCTCTCCAGGCCTCCATGTATAATAATGCAGCCAGCCTCTCCAGGCCTCCATGTATAACAATGCACCCAGCCTCCTCAGGCCTCCATGTATAATGTAGTAGCCAGCTTCTCCAGGCCTCCATGTATAACAATGCACCCAGCCTCCTCAGGCCTCCATGTATAATGTAGCAGCCAGCTTCTCCAGGCCTCCATGCATAACAATGCACCCAGCCTCCTTAGGCCTCCATGTATAATGTAGCAGCCAGCTTCTCCAGGCCTCCATGTATAACAATGCACCCAGCCTCCTCAGGCCTCCATGTATAATATAGCAACCAGCCTCTCCAGGCCTCCATGTATAACAATGCACCCAGCCTCCTCAGGCCTCCATGTATAATGCAGTATCTCCAGGCCTCCATGTATAATGCAGTATCTCCAGGCCTCCATGTATAATACAGCCTCTCCAGGCCTCCATGTATTATAATGCAGCCTCCTCAGACCTCCATGTATAAAGCAGCCTCTTCAGGCTTCCATGTATAATAATGCAGCTTCCCCAGAACTGGCTTCCCAAGCCTCTGACCACCGTTTACTCACTAATTTGTATTAAAAAAAAAAAAACAAAACAAAAAAAAACAACAAGTCTTCACCTTCTCTCTTCCTTCCACCGCTGCTGTCCTCACCGCTCTCCTCGATCCCCAGCCGCTGCTATGTCCTCACCACTTTCCTCTTCCACTGCTGCTCGTCCTCCCCGCTGCTCGTTCTCCCGGTGCTGCGGTGCGGTCGGCGTCCTCCCGTCCTGCACTCTGTGAACTCAGCACAGCAGTCGCGCGGGAGTGACGTCACCGCACAGGGGGAGAATGGTGATGCATAGCGCGGCACCGGCCATGCTATGCTTCATCATTACTGTGCGCGGTGACGGGGGAGACGCCGCAGCCGCTGACACCAGGCAGGGGGCCCCGATGCCGCCGCTGACACCAGGCTTGGGGGCCCGGTGTTGGCGGCGGCAGCGGGTCAAATAGCGGCCGCGTGGTCTGCGGCAGATCAGCGCAGCTCCTCTTACACTGACAGGAGCTGGCTGCTGATCTGCCTGGCGGACGCTGGGCCCCTAACCTCCCGGTCGCGATCGTGACCACTGCGACCACGGTAGTTACGCCACTGTGGCTTAGTAACAATGAGTTTGAGTGTGCAATGCAGAGGTGCTGCACATAGGTTTGCACCAGTGGGACACTAATGGAAGTCCAACAGCCACTTTTAGGATGCCACTAAGTTTACTCAGTGTTTGCTAGTATAATGGCTTAGTAACAATGAGTTTGAGTGTGCAAAGGGCAGGAGGGTACAGTGGCAGGGTTGTGGGTGTCTGGGTAGAGGAAAGGAAGCCTCCCTTTCTATCCCTCCTAATGGGGAAATGCAGCGAGGAAATCCCTGACCTTGGCTACACAGACGCTGTCATCTTGTGTAGCTGTTAAAATCTGTTTTCACGGACCTGACTGTCACCTATGGCTCTGACCCTGCCAGTATTAGCCCTTACAAGGACTAATAGAAACTTCTATCCCTATTCTGTATAGCGCTGTGTATAGAGCGTACACAGCAGTATCGGAGACAGGAGCTACGCCAACGGTGACTGACACCAAGACGCAGAAGGCAGATAATGGCGTGCTGGAGGAAAATGTCCGTTTTTATAATGCATGGACATGTGACATGGACACACATGCCGTTGCTTCTCTGGCTAAAAGTCCACTTAGCTGTGTGTGTGTCTGGGATTGGCTGACATGCTGGCCTGCCCCACTACACGCGCGCGCTTAGAGAAGGAAGACAAGGAAAAAAAAAAATTATCCAAACAGCAGTGATCTGAATGCGCTGTTCCCGCACACTATACGCTGAAATTTCATAATAGTGTGAGTCACAGAGTGACTTAGGCTAGTTTCACACTTGCATTGAACGGCATCCGTCACATTGCGTTATGTAACGCATGTGACAGATGCCTTGCAAAAAGTGTGATAATAAAGGCCACGGATTCCAGTGAAATAACGCATTGCATTAAGTTTTCTTTGGGCCGAGAGAGAGAGCACCCATCATCCTCGCACACAGCCCGACATCCTCGCACACACCCCGACATCCCCGCACACAGCCTGACATCCCCGCACACAGTCCGACATCCCCGCACACACCCCGACATCCCCGCACACAGCCCGACATCCCCACACACACCCCGACATCCCCGCACACAGCCCGACATCCCCGCACACAGCCCGACATCCCCGCACACAGCCCGACATCACCGCACACAGCCCGACATCCCCACACACACCCCGACATCCCCGCACACAGCCCGACATACCCGCACACAGCCCGACATCCCCGCACACAGCCCGATATCCCCGCACACAGCCCGACATCCCCGCACACAGCCTGACATCACCGCACACAGCCCGACATCACCGCACACAGCCCGACATCCCCGCACACAGCCCGACATCCCCGCACACAGCCCGACATCCCAGCACACAGTCCGACATCCCCGCACACAGCCCGACATCCCCGCACACAGCCCGACATCCCCGCACACACCCCGACATCCCCGCACACAGCCCGACATCCCCGCAGACAGCCCGACATCCCCACACACACCCCGACATCCCCGCACACACCCCGACATCCCCGCACACACCCCGACATCCCCGCACACAGCCCGACTTCCCCGCACACAGCCCGACATCCCCGCACACAGCCCGACATCCCCGCATACAGCCCGACATCCCCGCACACAGCCCGACATTCCCGCACACACCCCGACATCCCCGCACACAGCCCGACATCCCTGAACACATCCCGACATCCCCGCACACATCCCGACACTACAGCCCTCATCATTCCTGCACACATCCCGACACTACCGCACCCATCATCACCGCACACACACACCGGCATTACCTCAGTGACGTCCCCGCTGACAGCGCCATTCACTTCAGTTGCTGCGTGGAGCTCACAGGAGCGGCGGTGTTCTACTGCCACTCCTGTCAGCTTCATGTAGCAGAGCTGGATGTGTTGCGGGACCTCTGGATTACGTCGGACCTGGAGGGGTATTTGGGGATTTTAATAAAGTGGTAAAAGAGGGTGTTTTTTTTGTCTTTTATTCCAAATAAAGGATTTTTTCAGGTGTGTGTGTTTATTTTCTTAAACTTACAGGTTAATCATGGAGGGTATCTCGGGGAGATGCCTGACATGATTAATCTAGGATTTAGTGGCAGCTATGGGCTTCCATTAACTCCTTATTACCCCGATTTGCCAACGCACCAGGGCAAATTGGGAAGAGCCGGGTACAGTCCCAGAACTGTCGCATCTAATGGATGCGACTATTCTGGGCGGCTGCTGGCTGATATTGTTAGGCTGGGGGGCTCCCCATAATGTGGGGCTCCCCATCCTGAGAATACCAGCCTTCAGCCGTATGGCTTTATCTGGCTGGTATTAAAATTGGGGGGGACCGCACGCCGTTTTTTTAATTATTTATTTATTGTACTGCACGATATAGACATGCCCACCGGCGGCTGTGATTGGTTGCAGTGAGACAGCTGTCAGTCAGCGTGGGGGCGGGTCTTGCTGCAACCAATCATAGGCGCCGGTGGGCGGGGAAAGCAGGGAATACGAGATTGAATAATGGACGGCAGGCTTTTTCAAAAGAGGAGCAGTGTGACAGCTGTGCAGCGTTGCGCCAGTGATCGGTGAGTATGAGAGAGGAGGGGAGAGAGGAGGGAGAGGGGGGACAGAGACCAGGAGTGATTTTAAACGATTTTGATCGTTCTGCTGGACATGCTGAGCATGTGCAGTAGAATGTGACAAAATCTGTCAGCGGATTCCGCCGCTTAGCGTATAGCGGCGGAAACCGCCACCATAGACAATCATTAGACACCGTGGCGGATTCCAACGGAATCCGTCATGGTGCGCTATTTTAACGCTCCAAAAAACGTTACATGCTGCGTTCAATCCGCTAGACGCAGCGTCAGAATAACGCAGCTGCGTCGTCCAGCGGATGCAACGCAGACACTTGCGTTACAGTGCGTCGTCCATACAACTCTATGGAGAAAAGCTCGGTCCGTTAACGGACTGCGCTATTCTCCATAGTGACGGAATGCGCTGAACGCAAGTGTGAAACTAGCCTTACACTATTACAGCGGAAAGCCAGCAAGTAATTAGCTTGTCTTTTTGCTGCTAGAACCGTTCTTGAACGTATCTAGAACTATCGAGCTTTAGCAAAAAGCTTGCGTTCTAGTTCGATCTAGAACAGCCCCCAAAATCACTCGAGCCACGAACTGGAGAACCGCGCTCAACTCTACACATAAGCTTTCGCGCTTGCTCACTCTTTACCTGGACTCATCACCTGCTCAATTTAATATCTAGATTACATGATCATTCTGACTTGGATTTACAAAGTTAGCACATCAGCTTCATCAGGTCTAAGAGATCTAATTAATACTAAGACCAGTTTGCAATCTGAAATCAGTGAAAGATCTGCTTTAAAGAGGATGTTTCAACAGATCAAAAGTGGCCAAGTTTTGCTTTTATTTTATTCTTGCTGCTCCCCTGAGTATTCCATTTACTTTTTTTTTTAAATCTGACATACGGTTATAGAAATATTGGCCCTTTTAAACAATGGTAATTTTTATCTCTAGGGGTGTGTTTTTTGACTGCTCTGAAATACTACCCTGCAAACCAGTCTCTGTAGAGAACTGAAAAATTAGCAGTAAAGCAGGAGGTCTAGATAGCTCCTTTTAAATTGTTCTATTCCTTTAACAGCAAACACAAATATTGTCTAAAATGTCTAAAATAAATGTTATTAATGATGGCAACCAATGAAATCTAAACAAATCCTTAACACTAGAAGTCCCAGAAATTTCAAGCTCTATGGGTTCCAAAGGTAGAAATGTTAAATGACCCCTCTCTGGGACTTCTAGTGTTAATGGGGTTGTCCAGGACACTTTTCTTAGTGTAGGTAATCAATATCTGATCAGTGGAGGCATTGACGGACTGAGCTGCCAAGGGTCCATCAGTAGCACTGACTCAGGGGGCCTATTGTTCAGCTATCCTTATTCACACATTTATCTGTACTTCTATGCTATAATGCACTAGGTGGTGTGAGATAGCGACCATCTATATTGTAAATGGCCACTATGTATCACAGTGGCGAATGTCCTATGCGATGTAAAACCTGAAATGTTTACTATGGTACTTGTAGTTCCACAAGTCTTGTTAAATATATTATGGGCCAGATGTATGAATTATCAGAGTGCTGGGCAGCTCTGGCTATTCACATATCTCCACCCATGGGTGTGTCTAGTGTGATATATGAGACTGGTTGTTTGGTCAAATGGTCTATGTGTGCTTGGAAGCAGTTTACTTACTGGAATGAGTCCATGTTTGTATAGAGCTGGCTGCAGACATTCCTGAAGACACACTGGCTAGGAGGCCAGGTGTGTATGGAGCCTGCAGTATTTCTGTGCTTAGGAAGCTGGAGTCCTTCTGAGGATCTGGACTGGCAGGAGTCAGTGTCTGAAGCTAGTCACAGTTCTTGGTTGATGATCCCAGTGAGGCAATCTTCCTAAGCATCCGTTGGAGCCTTGCTCGAGCTCCAGAAAGGTAATCTCACAAAAGGGGGGTTGTATACTGAATGAGGTCAGTGAGTGGACAGTGCTATACCTCCACTGGGATACAGGTGCGAGGGATTGTATCCGAAGCCATGCAGACGTACATGTGGATGAAATGGACCGCATGTCATTTAGGCTTCTCTAATGTCGAAGGAAGGCTCATGTTTGTGTTACTTTGAAGCCAAAAGAAGGCCTATGTTATTCTGCTTTAGTGCCAGTTTATGTGTATGAGTAAAACAACTGGACTGTTTAAATAGAATATTGTTCCTGTGTGCCTTAATCTAGCAGCCAAGCTAGTATCCCCCCAGTACATTCAATGAGCACATCCTCACAGTAGTTTGTTGAGTGAATGATGAGACAATGCTTATTTTTGTACATAGTAAATAATGTAATGGAGCCAAATACTGCTCATATTGGGGAGTAAGGTGCTCACTCCAGCACAAGGGACCATCGGGGAATTCCTCTGTTCCCCTGTCATCCAGTTCAAGCCCAAATGGGGGTAAGAAACACAGCAAACCCTTCGATCAGCTGTTCCCATTGCCATTGGAACTACTCAGTTGCTGAGCTGCACAGCTCAGTCGATGGAATAGTGGCTGTGTCCACGTACTGCAGATTCACCCCCTATTTTTTTGAATAGTAGACAAATGTGCAGTACCCACCCATGACCACTATATAGTTAACAGAGCTGTGCAGCTCTACAGCTAAGTTGTTCCATCCGGTGGCGAAATTGGGAACAGATAATCGGCAGGGGTATCAGGTGTGGACCCCCACTTATCAGACATTGATGACCTATCCTAAGGGGTACTTTGCACACTACGACATCGCAAGCCGATTGTTGCGATGCCGAGCATGATGGTCCCCGCCCCCGTCGCACATGCGATATCTTGTGATAGCTGCCGTAGCGAACATTATCGCTATGACAGCTTCACATGCACTCACCTGCCCTGTGACGTCACTCTGGCCGGCGACCCACCTCTTTCCTAAGGGGGCGGGTCGTGCGGAGTCACAGCAACGTCACATGGCAGGCGGCCAATAGAAGCAGGGGGGCGGAGATGAGCGGGACGTAAACATCCCGCCCACCTCCTTCCTTCTTCATTGCAGCCGGGACGCAGGTAAGGAGATGTTACTCTCTCCTGCGGCTTCACACACAGGAACGATGAACAACATCGTAACATCGGTCCTTCCGAAATTATGGAAATGACCGACGCTACACCGATCATACGATTTTGACGCTTTTGCACTCGTTAATCGTTGTAAAAAGGATTCACATACTCCGATGTCGACAGCGACGCCAGATGTGTGTCACTTTCGATTTGACCCCACCGACATCGCACCTGCGATGTCGTAGTGTGCAAAGTACCCCTAAGGATACACCATCAATGTGTAAATCTCAGACAACCTTTAAGGAAAAGCCACTCGCAGGACCGTAGTTATATAATATATACCTCCTCTGTGTCCTAATTATGAACTATCTCTACCAATAAGCTCTAGTTCAAGAAGAGTTAAATTTTAAAAAACCCTAATCGTCATCCAACAATTTAAGTGCAAAATATAGCAGAATTGAAGTATTACTGTATTATTAGGTGGCACTAGTATTTAGTAGTAAATATAGAGTACACAGGACAAACATGTTTTTCTTCCAAAATATCTGAACTGTTGGGTTGCATAGATTTCTTTTGACATTATCTTCTCTGGTTAATAACTGTGTATTCATCATAGAAGTACACAGCCTACTTTCTGGAGCGTGGCAATATGTAAAGACCTTTTGATGACCTGGTGCCGTATATACGAGGGCTTTTATGTCTTCCTATTTGCATAAAATTAATGTTTAACTTTTATCCCAAGTCCTGTCACATTAACCTGATCACTCCGCATCCTCTCTGCCACATTTGGCTACTTCAGTCACGTTCCTCACTCCAGAGCGCTCACGCTGTGTTTCTGCTTCTTCACAGAACATCAAACAAAGTAAGATTCGCAGCTGGGGACTGTTTTTATGATGGCAGAAGATGTAAAGTGCTTTGACAAATAGGCATATTTGCTATGTGTATCCTGCAATCATATTTATCAGGGATATTCTGGAAGACTGCAAAACAAAACTTGGCGAAAAGGTACGATCAATACAAATCATAAATTAAAAGTTCATAGACCTTCGCTTGTAACTTTTCTGCTTTTTCGAAGATAATGGAGAATCTGAATTGAGCAAATTTCCAGAAATTAGTTTTGAGCAGATTTACTACATTCGGGGAGTTTGATTCGCAATTAATACATTTGGTGCAAAACAAACCTCCTGAGAAAGGGTTAAAGAAGTTGTCCAGGCTTAGGGCTGTATGTAACTGCAGACTTTTGAATCCTCTGTGTGCACAGTGCACACTGTCAGGATTCTCAAGTGCTTGTACAAAGAGTGTAATTTGCATACTTCCGCGCACATTCCAACTAGACATGTCTAACCTTGCTCAAAACACCTGCATAGAATGAGGCCACGCATGTATATTTAGTATGTGACCATATGTATGTAAATCACTTAATTGCAGGCACACATCCGCCCACTCCCAGCACCAGTGCTGGAGAATCCTGATGGAATGAGCTGTGAAAATTCACAAGTCTCTATTCACATAAAGTGATTGCAAAACTTGAGCCCCAAGTCTGAACAACCCCTTCAAAGAAAAGTACTTGCACCCAACTTAAGTATTCCAAATACCAGTGCTACCACCATCACTCCCTGCGTGATCCTGCTCTACTTTGGTGTTCTCCCTATAGTCTTCCACTTTAGTTGCGTCTTCATGTCATTGATGTTAAAGATTTGTGCTTGACCATTCATTAATGTGGGGGGTTCAGCCAGGACGCCAAGAGTGAAATGAGGACTGGAGTGAGTCAATCCGAGGACCCAGGAGAGGTGAGTGATAGTGGTGTCAATGGGACAAGTTAATTGAGACAGTGGCGGACATATCATTGGTGCAACCTGTATGGCCGCACAGGAGCACAAGAAGTAATGGGGCCCATTTTCAGCTCCATTGCAAGTGGAATTGTGTATTTTGATAAACTCTTGCAAAGGACCTATATATTGTTCTTGCACAAGGGCCCTTTTCTGTCTGTGTCCGCAGAATGAAGGAATATGAGTGTAAGGCGGGCTTTACACACTACGACATCGCAGGTGCGATGTCGGTGGGGTTAAATCGAAAGTGACGCACATCCGGTGTCGCTCCCGACATCATAGTGTGTAAAGCCTTTTATATACGATTAACAAGCGCAAAAGCGTCATTATCGTATAATCGGTGTAGGGTCCGCCATTTCCATAATGCCGCTGCTGCGACGGTACGATGTTGTTCCTCGCTCCAGCAGGCAGCACACATCGCTGTGTGTGGAGCCGCTGGAGCGAGGAACATCTGCTACCTGCGTCCCGGCCGGCTATGCGGAAGGACGGAGGTGGTTAGGATGTTTACGTTTCGCTCATCTCCACCCCTCCGCTTCTATTAGCTTGCAATGTCACAGCGTGCAAAGTACCCCTAAGAATTTATTGATTTTTCTCATCCATTTTCGGCACCTAGAATCCAAAAAATTGAAAATTTTTCGGAAATCCTGCAAATTGAATCCCCAAAAATGTATATCACATTTGAATCAATTTGCTCATCTCTAATTTTGTGAATTTTGAATTGTACATTAGGTTCTGAGTAATTTGTAATAGATCCCTGAGACAAAGATCTGGGTTGCTGAGCTCTGAAATAGCAGTATAACCAGAGCCCAATAATAAACTTCTAGGGTCAGCCTACATAAGGTAGTTGGTCATCCCAAAATGAAGTGTCCAACCTAAGCACGGCACCTTGAAGGTCACATAATCCTAATAAAAACTGAACCTTTATTGTATTAATTCATTGCTGTTGTTTCCCCAAATCCTCATCCTGCACTCTAGGCATGGCCAAGTGGTTCTGCGCACCTTCCCACCAACTTGTACATGTACATCCACATCACCTCCATTGAGTAATAGTGGATGAGAAGGTGCACAGAACCACTTGGCCATGCCTAGGGTGCCACAATTACCTAATCAGCATAAATAAAGGAGGAGGTTTGGGGGGAAAAAACATAAATTGATTAAAACAATAAAGGTTATATTTTTATTAGCATTATGTGCTCTTCAAAATGTGTTTTGGATGAAGATGAAGGACTTTTTCTGTATTTCAAGATGTCTGCCATTTAGAACATCTAAAAGCATCTAGTTTAGAAAAATAATTTTCAAACACCCTACCATAGAATTATAACTTAGTTGATCTCCCTCTGATCCACTACCAGAACTGCTACAAATATTATCTCTCTCAAGGATCCAGCACAGTCAGCCTATGCATTTCAATGAGAAGTGTGTAATACTTCATTTCTCCTGTGGAGGCACTGCAGAAAAAAGCAACACCTGCATCCTTTGCAAATAACGAGTTGGTACCTGCAGTAAAATGCCAAAATAAAGTCTAAAGCAGTCAGCTCCTTTAAAAGCCAGGCAGTATTGTAGATTTAAATTCATATTGTTTACTGTCAAGTTTGGATGTTAAAGGAGTGGTCCACTATATAGCATAGTGGCGACATTGGTATAAAGCTGAGACAGAAGGATTTTCCTAAATACCTTCTTTTATCCATTCTGCCTGTGAGAGGTGCTAATGCTGTCTGCTTATCCCCATCACGTGACCCAGGCTGCAGTGACCTCTGCTGTCCGATGATGTCAGGTCAACTTTCAGAGTTAGAAGTTGACCCTGCCTCACCGAGGTGGGACCCAGGCTTTGTGAGTGACTGGGCTGTGGGCGGAGTTTCACCGCTCGTGCTTGTGGTGCTCTACAGTGAAGTAGAGAATGTGTGAGATGATGGACTGTGATGTGCGTTGAAACTCCACCCACAGACCAGTCACTCTAGGAGACTGAGTCCCGCCTCGGTGATGCTGGGTCACCTTCCAATTCTGGAAGTTGATGTGACATCACCAGACATCAGAGGTCACTGCAGCCCAGGTCATGTGATGGGGGATTAACGAACAGCGATAGCGCCGCTCACAGGCAGAATTGACAACAGAATGTATTTAGGAAAAGCCTTCTTTTTCAGCTTTACACCAATGTGGCCCCTTTGCTCTGTAGTGGACCACCTCTTTAGCTTCTATTTGTAAGAAAGGGCATAACATCACAATCGCTGAGACACCCACCCATCCTAAGAACTAGGGCTCCAAAGTTCCTCATTTGTGTGGAGTGGTGGACGATTATGCTCCCTGACGATCCATTCGTTCTCAGGCCTGTTTCATACATCCGGCATTTTGCCGGATTGCCGGATCCGGCACACTTCAGTACAGTGCAATACTGTACAATGGCATCGCAGCAAGCTCTGGTCACATGCTCCGGTCACATAACAGCATGTGATCGGAGCTTGCCGCGATGTCATTGTACAGTATTGCACTGTATTTGAGTGTGCCAGGTCCGGAAATCTGGCAAAATGCCGAATGTGTGAAATGGGTCTTAATGTGACTGCCAAAGATACAGTAGCTTAGCACTTGGTTGGTCTTCGGCACTCTCATAAGAGTGAATGGAGTAGCAATGCACATGATTGGATAGAGTAATAGAGAATAACTTCCAAGCGTGAGAATATCCCTTTAAAGAAAACCTCTTAGGGTTCTTGTAGATGACTCGCTATAGCATTGATTATACAGTATTAATTATAGGCTGGTGCTATCAGCGGTAAAATAATGTAAATAACTTGCTCATCTTGAACCTTATTAGCTTACTACATAGCGGATGAAGAGTATTTATGCTTTGCTTGCTCATTTACCAGACAGATAATTATATAGCATTTAAGTACCGTGTATGGTTCTTGATGTACTTTAATCAGGCATTTCATTAGATGTAAAAACCGAGTGGCATAATTTAAGATCTTTACTTTTATTTTCTCATTACTCTTCTACCACTCAAAAAAAGAGGTCATTTTACATCTGACAACATCAACAACAATCTCTATGAAAGCAAATGTGATTGAATTAATATCGTAAGAAAATTAGTAACATAAATTACTAGAAAGAAACTATGTGACCAATTTGTATTACAGATAACTACACATTCCACGAATGACCCCATCTAGAAGATTTTAAAGATCGTAATTAAGGAAACGATTATGCCCAATTTTCTAAACATATATATTAGGGGGAATTTATTACAGCGGTCTTCTTAACTTCAAGTGATCTGGAGAGGTGATTATTTGGCTGTAATTGTGCCAAAAAATAGAAATCTGTGCCTGTTCATTATCCTGGCATTAATGATGGTAAATCTTCCTGTGTGTCGAGGTCTAACTCCTCCTGGCAAAACTAAGAATCCTAATGGCTCAAAATGCGTGGGAAATTTTCTATGTGATATTTTACTCCTATGGATCTGCTTTAATATTATGGAAGAAACCTTACTTTTTTAACCTATTTGTTCCAGATGAGCTACTGCATTTCTTTTCTTTTTCAAATAGATATTTCACCTCCACTTTGTCACCCATTCAATGTTCCATTCAATGACAGCAAGCAGACGTGTTGGGGAATGTTCCCATTCACTGACAGCAAGCAGAGATGATGGGGATTTTTTTTAACTCACTGACAGCAAGCAGGCATGTTGGGGAATGTTTCCATTCAATGACAGCAAGCAGACATGTTGGGGAATGTTTCCATTCACTGACAGCAAGCAGAGATGATGGGGAATGTTTTAACTCACTGACAGCAAGCAGACATGTTGGGGAATGTTTCTATTCAATGACAGCAAGCAGAGATGATGGGGATGTGTCCAATTGGCACCCCAAAAGAGTTCAGAAACAAAAAAGTAACGTGCAGGAATCAAACTGCAACACCTTAATACATATAAACCATGAGACCAACCCAGTACAAGAAATGAATGGGTTAATATGTCCATTTATGGATAAGATTGCAATACTTGTACAAACAATAAACTTTACAATTTATATATTTTTATTCTCAAGAAAAGTGTAACATCTGTGTCGGCTTCTGCTTCAACCGCTGGGTTGCGCCACACTGTTGTTGTCCAATCTGGGATATATGGGGTTAATCTTGTTGTTAGGTTTCTGTCTGCTGTCAGCACTAGGTGGGGCTGTTCTATTTAAACCCCAGAGATCCAGCTCCCACTGCCAGTCAATAGAGATTCTATCCTGCTTTGTGCCTCTGTCCTGTGTTTAGACCTCATCATACACGTTCGTTGACCTCGGCTTGACATTTGACTACCCACTAGTTTTTCTATTCTGTTCCTGACGTGACCTCCTGAGTCTGATCCGACTTCCTGAATATTCTTCTTGTCAGATATCAAACTGCAGCTGACTTTGTGACACTTACCCAGGGATCTCTGTTTAAGCCAAGATCACTGAACAGGGTTAATGAGTGAAGGCCAGGGTAACCCCTGGTTTTTGGTAAATGAAGTAGTTTGCGCCACGTCTGTTCGTGGCAGCCATTTTGGAGCTGTCAGGTGGCTACTTACTGTTTGCGTATGACATTAGATTAGGCTTACCTCCTGATCCAGCTAGCTTCACTGCCACTGTGCTCTTTCAATGGTACTATATACAGCTTCACTGCCACTGTGCTCTTCCAATGGTACTTTATACTGTATATAGGCTATGTTGTCTTTACAACATTGGAGGAGTAGAGAGTTCAGGCCAGCAGCACAACACTGCTGCTCCAAACTATCAATCGAACAGAAGCCCTAATACGTAAATAATAGGGGCCACTAAACTGGCATGGCAAAAAAATTGGGATCAGGGAGCGAGCTTGAAGCCAAGCTCAACAGGGCAGGCTTCAGCCCCCACCAATGAGCTTTACTGTGTCTGCAAAACAAAATGCATCGAGAAAAAGAAATGTAGGCTCCCCCCATTTTTGATATTCAGCCACGGTAAAGCAGATAGGTTGGTACTCATATTAACAGGATAGGAGGGACAATGGATATTGGCCCCCCCAGCCTAAAAATACTGGCCTGCAGCTGCCCAGAATTGTCATATCCATTTGATGCAACAATTCCGGTCATTACCCAGCCCATCTCGATTGCAATAGTGTATTGCCAATTAGGGTAATATAAGGGGTTAATAACAGCTGTCATTTGTCAACAAATGACAGCTGCCATCAAGCCCTAGATTAGTAATGGGAGGTGCTTACATTGCTGTACAGCAAACTGACTGCAACCAATTACAGACACAGACAAAGGGTGGGGGGTATGTACAGCAGTCTGCAACCAATCACAGACACTGGCACAGAGGGTGGGCTGGGAAAGCAGTGAATATTCATGAACCCTAATTAGCGGGCCTGGAAAAGAGTCTGACTGCAGTGTGATCCTCCAGGAAACACTGTATAACTATCCTACTCCTACTACCATTTAACTTCCATTTATTTCCCAAATTCTTTTTTTTCAATCACAGCTATGCCAATAATTAGCATGGCTGTGATGGTTTCAGAAATGCCCACAGCCTAAAAGCTTGCTGATTGGTTTCTCTGTAACCTTTCAATAAGCTTTATTCGGGTGGCAAACCCCAACAGGAAGCAGACATACAATCAAAACTCTGTATTCAGGGTTCAGCACAAAACATGAGGTGTTCGGTATGGACCCCAAACTGTAAACTTTGGGTTCGCTCATCCCTAACAGGCGTTGTCATCTATGCTGAAACAAACCCCCTAGAGTTTAAAAGAAAAAGAGATATTGATGGAGTATTGCACTGGTGTACATAAGGGAGACAAGGCAAGATGGTGAGGATTTCAAAGCACACAATTATGTATGCTCATTTAAATGGTCATGTGATTGACTGTGGTCCAGCATAATGGAAATGCATCATATTGGTAGTGATGTGACTGGGCATGCTCACCTATATAGTATATCTAAATTCTTGTCTTTCCAGCATAAATGTCAATCTCCAATATACCAACCCTGCATGTCAGATGAGGTTGTCTTCATGCTTTATACAGTCATATGAAAAAGTTTGGGCACCCCTATTAATGTTAACCTTTTTTCTTTATAACAATTTGGGTTTTTGCAACAGCTATTTCAGTTTCATATATCTAATAACTGATGGACTGAGTAATATTTCTGGATTGAAATGAAGTTTATTGTACTAACAGAAAATGTGCAATCAGCATTTAAAACAAAATTTGACCGGTGCAAAAGTATGGGCACCCTTATCAATTTCTTGATTTGAACACTCCTAACTACTTTTTACTGACTTACTAAAGCACTAAATTGGTTTTGCAACCTCATTGAGCTTTGAACTTCATAGGCAGGTGTATCCAATCATGAGAAAAGGTATTTAAGGTGGCCACTTGCAAGTTGTTCTCCTATTTGAATCTCCTATGAAGTGTGGCATCATGGGCTCCTCAAAACAACTCTCAAATGATCTGAAAACAAAGATTATTCAACATAGTTGTTCAGGGGAAGGATACAAAAAATGTCTCAGAGATTTAAACTGTCAGTTTCCACTGTGAGGAACATAGTAAGGAAATGGAAGAACACAGGTACAGTTCTTGTTACGCCCAGAAGTGGCAGGCCAAGAAAAATATCAGAAAGGCAGAGAAGAAGAATGGTGAGAACAATCAAGGACAATCCACAGACCACCTCCAAAGACCTGCAGCATCATCTTGCTGCAGATGGTGTCAATGTGCATCGTTCAACAATACAGCGCACTTTGCACAAGGAGAAGCTGTATGGGAGAGTGATGCGAAAGAAGCTGTTTCTGCAAGCACGCCACAAACAGAGTTGCCTGAGGTATGCAAAAGCACATTTGGACAAGCCAGTTACATTTTGGAAGAAGGTCCTGTGGACTGATGAAACACAGATTGAGTTGTTTGGTCATACAAAAAGGCGTTATGCATGGAGGCAAAAAAACACGAAATTCCAAGAAAAGCACTTGCTACCCACAGTAAAATTTGGTGGAGGTTCCATCATGCTTTGGGGCTGTGTGGCCAATGCCGGCACCGGGAATCTTGTTAAAGTTGAGGGTCACATGGATTCATATGGATTCAACTCAGTATCAGCAGATTCTTGACAATAATGTGCAAGAATCAGTGACGAAGTTAAGTTACGCAGGGGATGGATATTTTAGCAAGACAATGATCCAAAACACCGCTCCAAATCTACTCAGGCATTCATGCAGAGGAACAATTACAATGTTCTGGAATGGCCATCCCAGTCCCCAGACCTGAATATCATTGAACATCTGTGGGATGATTTGAAGCGTGCGGTCCATGCTCGGTGACCATCAAACTTAACTGAACTGGAATTGTTTTGTAAACAGAAATGGTCAAATATACCTTCATCCAGGATCCAGGAACTCATTAAAAGCTACAGGAAGTGACTAGATGCTGTTATTTTTGCAAAAGGAGGATCTACAAAATATTATTGTCACTTTTATGTTGAGGTGCCCATACTTTTGCATCGGTAAAATTTTGTTTAAATGCGGATTGCACATTTTCTGTTAGTACAATAAACCTCATTTCAATCCAGAAATATTACTCAGTCCATCAGTTATTAGATATATGAAACTGAAATAGCTGTTGCAAAAACCCAAATTGTTATGAAGAAAAAAGGTTAACATTATTAGGGGTGCCCAAAATTTTTCATATAACTGTATATCGGGGTTCCAATGTAATCAATTGGATATACAAAAAATTGAAAAATCGTAAAGAGTTGTGCATCTACATACTCTGCTTATTTTACAACCAAATGCTTTGTATTCGGTCAAGAATTTCTTAGTTTAAGCAAATGAACAACTAAACTAAAGGGGGCTTTACACGCAACAACATCGCTAATGAGATGTCGTTGGAGTTATGGAATTCATGACGCACATCCGGCCTCGTTAGTGACGTCGTTGCATGTGAAACATATGAACGACCGCTAACGATTAAAATTAATCACCTAATCGTTGATCGTTGACATGTCGTTCTAATCCCAAATATTGTTGCTGATTTTGGATGCAGGTTGTTCGTCGTTCCTGAGGCAGCACACATCGCTACGTGTGACACCCCAGGAATGAGGAACAACACCTTACCTGTGTCCTCCGGCAATGAGGTGGGTGTCACTTTCTTTCGGCTTCTATCCGCCCCTCCGCTTCTATTGGATGCCTGCCGGGTGAGGTCGCTGTGACGCCGCATGAACTGCCCCCTTAGAGAAGATGTGGTTCCCCGGCCACAGCGACGTCGCTGGGAAGGTAAGTCCGTGTGACGGGGCCTAGCGATATTGTGCGCCATGGGCAGCAATTTGCCCGTGATGCACAAACGATGGGGGCGGGTGCTTTCTCGAGCGACATCGCTAGCGATGTCGCTGCGTGTAAAGCAGCCTTAAGATACACAAAGTTAAAAGAGTTGTACAAGATTACAAAAAACTCTCTTCCAAAAACTTTATTTTGTACCAGTTCTTCAACCAATGGTTTCAAATTCACTGAATTACAAGTAAGAGAGTGGATTCGGGAAAACTCATACAAACTCTTGCTAATATAAATTTCTTACCAGATAAAAAACAATAAACTTCCCTGGCATATAACAGAAGAGAGACGATTGCTTGCTATAAAGCAGCACTGATAATTTTGAGAAATTGTAGCCCCATAACGACCTAAGACATTTTGCAGAAACTTCTCATTTAAGTCTATGAGGACAGCAGGGTAATAGGATTGTGAGTTATCGCTCAATGTGCCATGTGGTATTTAGAAGGGATGCTGAAATGCTCCTGTGTCTTTGTTCATTAAAACTGAGATCTCTATCTAGACTACGACTACATAATTACCTTCAAATTATTATTTCATCTATGTTGAACTGTGCACGTCCTTAGGTCTGCATCTTAAAATATTTACAGGGCAATTTGAGTAAAACGCACGATTACGGTTTCTTGCCATTTGCCATGTTGCCTATGCCCTGCAGTAAACTTGCTCTTTATTATTCCAGGACGGAGCTGTAAAATAAAATGATGGCTTATATGTATTTTCCCAAATAACAAAACAAGAGGTTATCCAAAGGAGACTCTGAGATCCACTTGAAAAATAAACAACCAAGGAGCGATGAATTTTCTGCGAATTCAGCCTCTCACCAGCCCCCCTTGCTCTCTGCTCTTCCTTCTCTGCCCATGACACACACAATGCTGATATCTAATTCTAAAAAATTGGAAGTGACAGCATGGGTACATTATGTGTCAGTCAGGTGCGAGAACAATTATCTGCTATTGCATGTTCTTCAGTATTATCCACACCATGACGTTTGAATCCATTTTCCAAGTTCTGCACTCTCGAAATGCTGACCTCTTTTTATTCTTCACAAGTGTTACTGTTTCTTACATTATTTAATCGATGGATTCCCATTATGTTATTATTAGTGTTGAGGCAGCATGCTCACCATTGCTTGGTACTCGATCAAGCATTGGAGTACTCGGGCACTTGCGAAGCTCGGCCGAGTATCTGTGAAACAATGACCACAGAACACAGGCTTACTTCACTTGTGTATGCAGGCCTCCCCGTGAGAGTCAGTTGTAGTCTCTGTATGGCCCTAGCTGGGGTTGAAGCAACGTTTTGTGCGTCAAATGAAAAAAAACCTTGCCCTTCCTTACCTCCAGAAATGCTCTGTCTATGGCTAGGCGTATTTAGGTAGAGAGATGAACTGCCAATCATTGACCTCCATTCAACTTGTTCTTCGACTTGAGCCCTTTCAGAGCATCTGACCTGCTAAACTCGAGGACTGAGCACCCGAGCATTTTAGTGCTCTAGTTATTATCTAAATATCTAGTGGAAAAATTTGTCCGATGTTTGCCATACTGGCATCTAGAATCTATTACCGATGTAGGAGACAGATCAAGGTTCATCATTTAGATGAAAAATGGGCAAACAACTTATAAACTATTTGAAAGAAAAGACGGAAAGGGAAGTGAGAGAAACCATACGAAAGGAGGGCAAAACTCACTGGTAGAGATGAGTGGATTTGACGAGATTCAAATTCATTAAATCACTCAGATTTTCCTGGGATATTCGATTTTCAACAAATGTACCCCTTCACGACCTAGGATGTAACAGTACGTCCTAAATCATAAGGGGGTAATCACCACCGGCTGGTGTAGTGAGCCGGCAGCAATCCCCACACATGTCTGTGTCGCGGGCGGAGGAGGGGACGCCGCGCTCTCCCACTGCTGCTCGGGTCCGGCTGCCGCGGCTGCTGCGGCCTGCTGCTGCTCGGTGGCTCGAGCGATGGGCCGGATCCCGGGGACTCTAGCGGCGCTCCTCCCCCGTGAGTGAAAGGGGGTTTTTGGGTGTGGGGATGGTTTATTGTCCGTGACGCCACCCACGGTTGTGGTGATTTGTTGACACCACCGCTGCTCTGTAGGGGGATCCCTGGAAGGATGGTATGGAGCAGCCAGTTGTTGTGTTGCCCCTCCGTGGGTAGGGGTTGGTGATCCCGGGGCCCAGTGTTTAGGTGGGTGATGCAGGGCTTGCTGGGGTGCAGGGACGCGGGGGCAGCGCTGTGCCTTGCGGCACTGTGGTACTCACTCAGCCTGAGATGTGGACACAGTTTTCGGTAAAACACACGGCTGGAAAGACGGTTCCCACGGACGGCTGCACTTGCTTTCCCCAGTAGGTGACGGTGATGTCCCTTTTCCTGCACCTAATGTTTCTGTGTTGGTAGCGATGGGTTCCCACCGGTAACCCGCTACCCGGCTTGGATATGGGCCGGAGGAGCCCTACTTTGCCCGCAGGCGCTGGCCCTGAGAAACTGGTGCCCTGGCGGTGGCGGTGTCTCTCCTCAATGGTTGGACTGTTGCCTTCAATCGGGACTTGGTTGTTTGGAGACAGACGTCCCCTTCACTGACGGATTTGGCAAATTCACGGCGACTCCTAGCCTTGCCGGGGTCCAAGAGGCCCCTGCCCTGGTGCTGACTGTTCTTCGTATACTGCTCCAGACCGCCGGGCCACTACCCATCCGCGGTCCTTCCAGCAACCTCCGAGCAGTCTCCCCTGCAGACTGTCACCGCCGTCTGCTGACCTTGCTGACACTGTCCTGGCACACAGCTGGACCAACTTCAGGCTTTACTACTGTCACTTCAGCTTCCTAAACTCAACTCTACTGTTTACTCCTTCACTTAGCTCCTCACTCAAGCTCCCCTGAGCTAATCTGCCTGGTACTTCCCGCCTCCAGGGCTGTGTACTCCTCGATGGGCGGAGCCAACCGCCTGGCCCACCCCCTGGTGTGAACATCAGCCCCTGGAGGAAGGCAACAAGGATTTTGGTAGCCTTGGTGTTCCTAACTGGGGTGTAGGGTGTGGTGGTGTGATGACCTGTGACCCCTGGCTTGCCCAGAGCGTCACATTCCCCCTTAGCAAAATGCAGACCGTCCGTGGGCTGCCCGTCCTACACCGGTTTTATTTTCTGAAAAATATGTAAAAGGTAAACGGTAACATTTAAAGCATAACATCATCCCACAACGGGAGGCACATTTCTTAAACGTTGCTAAACGGTTTACGGTTACGGTTTCCGCTCTCTCCCACCCAAGCAACCTGGCCCTGATGCTGCCCTAAAACCCAGGCAGCACCCCTTTACCCAAGTCCAGCACAAGTCACCCGAGCGGGATCTGTCCTTCCCCTCCAGAGGGTAGCCACCGGTTCCTGTGGTGGCTGGGCCCCAGCCTGCTCTGCTGAGGGCCCTCCCTCCAACCTGCCTCTCCGGAGGCGGCAATTGCGGAAATGGTAACGGTAAAACAACTTATTTACAAGCCACTAACATTTGTGGTTGCCCTACAAGTTCACGGGCTTGTCCATGGAAAGTCCTCCATGCAAACTTTTTAAACGGTCCCCACGGGGACAACGGTGCCGGCAACGGCCGGTTTCCTCTCAATCACGGTTGTAGACAATCTGATGAAACTTCGGTAATCATTTTTGCTTATCATTCGTTTTCAACAAACTTTTTCAAACATACACACAGGTGGTCCCAACGGGGACTGCTGCAGCGGGCATCCGCTGCCCTACTCCGGACTTTCAGCTTCATCTGAGGGAGAGGGTGCAGGACTCACTCGGCTCTCCTGGCTGCCCCTCAGTTTGGCATCTAGGGCGAACCACCCCCTCTCTCCACAGTGCCGGGTATACTGCACTATGTCACCCGGCATCAGGTTACGGCCGGGGTGCTCCTCGGGCAGGTGGGCATTCACATCCCGCCGGGCTATAAACACTTCGGCCTCCAGGCCCGGTTCGTATATAAACCCATAGCCCCGGCGGACATCAAACCGCCTCACCTGTCCTTCATACAGCGGTCCCCGGACACGGAATGTTGCTTGCCGGAGGTTCTCCTTTTCTCTAATTGCTCGGGCCACCAGCTCCACCTTTTTCCTCTCTCTCTCACCGATCTCCAGGCCCAGCGGTACCGGCTCCCTGTCCCAATACGGTGCTGCTGCGAGCTCCGGCGCACGGGTCGGGCCCCGCGGGACATTCTGGACGTTGCCCACTGTCAGGGATCTCGTCGACAAGACCCGCGGTGTCTTGGCTTTGGGCGCCACCTTGCAGCGACAACCCGGCGCTACCTCAGCCGAGGTGTGGGGGATGGGCACAGGGGCTTTCCGCAGCTGGGCCTTTGGCTTGGAGCGGGTCATCGGCTCCGGCTCAGGGATTTTCTCTGGAGACGCCTCCGGTGCGGTTTTCGGAGCCTTCCAAGGCAGCACCTCCGGTCGACTACGGGCTCCGGCTGCAGGTCGGCCCGCCTGGGCGGGCATGCTGGGTGATGCTACCGGTTGCGGTGGTAGCAGGCCTAGTGGCGGGGTCACAGCTTCCGAGACGGGTGGCGAGGGAGGCAGCGGGGGGAGAGGGCTTGGACCGGGTCCCGCAGCCGCGATGACCGACCCTTCAAGGGCATCGGGGCGTGGGTCACTCACCCTCCCTTTCTCTGCTTCCTCCTCGCGTCTCCGCACGGTCGCTATAACGTCCGCCATGTCGGTCTCCCACTCCTCCATGAGGAGCTGCATCTTAACCTGCAGCCGTTGGTAGAGCTGCGCGGTCCGGATCTCCACCCACGCCGCGGTTCCAGGCGCGGGGGCTACGGTGTTGCGGGATGGCATCCATATACTACTGGCGGCTTTTCCCAGGAACAATATGTCTGCAGAGTCCTGGCGTCCCTGCTTTTATAGCTGCTCTCACATGCAGCCAGCCGCCATCGCGTCCCCCTTAGCTTCTTTTCGGCCCCTCCTCTATTGGGGCGGAGTTTTGGCCTTCGCGCCTCTGCTACTCGAGAAGACGCTCGAGCGGGAACTTTTCGCGCCAATGATGGCGACTTCCAAAATTTTTCAGCCGGATACCTCCGGCGGTCACAAGGCGCACCTCTACCCAACGGTAGAGCGGTAAGATCCTGTTTGTGACGCCAAGTTGTCGCGGGTGGAGGAGGGGACGCCGCGCTCTCCCACTGCTGCTCGGGTCCGGTTGCCGCGGCTGCTGCGGCCTGCTGCTGCTCGGTGGCTCGAGCGATGGGCCGGATCCCGGGGACTCTAGCGGCGCTCCTCGCCCGTGAGTGAAAGGGGGTTTTTGGGTGTGGGGATGGTTTATTGTCCGTGACGCCACCCACGGTTGTGGTGATTTGTTGACACCACCGCTGCTCTGTCGGGGGATCCCGGGAAGGATGGTATGGAGCAGCCAGTTGTTGTGTTGCCCCTCCGTGGGTAGGGGTTGGTGATCCCGGGGCCCAGTGTTGAGGTGGGTGATGCAGGGCTTGCTGGGGTGCAGGGACGCGGGGGCAGCGCTGTGCCTTGCGGCACTGTGGTACTCACTCAGCCTGAGACGTGGACACAGTTTTCGGTAAAACACACGGCTGGAAAGACGGTTCCCACGGACGGCTGCACTTGCTTTCCCCAGTAGGTGACGGTGATGTCCCTTTTCCTGCACCTAATGTTTCTGTGTTGGTAGCGATGGGTTCCCACTGGTAACCCGCTCTCTGGCTTGGATATGGGCCGGAGGAGCCCTACTTTGCCTGCAGGCGCTGGCCCTGAGAAACTGGTGCCCTGGCGGTGGCGGTGTCTCTCCTCAATGGTTGGACTGTTGCCTTCAATCGGGACTTGGTTGTTTGGAGACAGACGTCCCCTTCACTGACGGATTTGGCAAATTCACGGCGACTCCTAGCCTTGCCGGGGTCCGAGAGGCCCCTGCCCTGGTGCTGACTGTTCTTCGTATACTGCTCCAGACCGCCGGGCCACTACCCATCCGCGGTCCTTCCACCAACCTCCGAGCAGTCTCCCCTGCAGACTGTCACCGCCGTCTGCTGACCTTGCTGACACTGTCCTGGCACACAGCCGGACCAACTTCAGGCTTTACTACTGTCACTTCAGCTTCCTAAACTCAACTCTACTGTTTACTCCTTCACTTAGCTCCTCACTCAAGCTCCCCCTGAGCTAATCTGCCTGGTACTTCCCGCCTCCAGGGCTGTGTACTCCTCGGTGGGCGGAGCCAACCGCCTGGCCCACCCCCTGGTGTGAACATCAGCCCCTGGAGGAAAGCAACAAGCATTTTGGTAACCTTGGTGTTCCTAACTGGGGTGTAGGGTGTGGTGGTGTGATGACCTGTGACCCCTGGCTTGCCCAGGGCGTCACATCTGCTTATTTGAACAGCAGACATGTGTGCCTCGCAGGTGGATCCACGATTCATCTGCGCCTGTTAAACACTTAAATCGCACTGTGAAAATGTGAACATGATTGAAATGGCCACGGTGGGGAGATTGTCTTTCCCCGCCGCGATCGGAGGCCCCATGATGCGATCATGGTGAGCCGATATTTCCCATGGTAGGGACGGGTCATGTGATGATGACTCCTGTCACTATTTTGACATAGTTCCTGTTACAGCATGCAGAGCAGCGGCTGTAACAAGAAAGCAGCAGTTCTGCTCATCAGAGCTGTGCTGCTCTGATCAACAGAAATTAATGAGTGATCAGGCTGCTGATCCTTATGGCCCCCTATGGGGACTAGTAAAATAAAAAAAAAAGTTTTAAAAAATAAAAACCTAAAAGTTCAAATCACCCCCCATTTGCCCTATTGAAAATTAAAGAGATGAAAAAAAATAAGAAATATACACATATTTGTTATCCCCACGTTCACAAATATGAAATCAATTCATCTGATCGGTAAATGGCAAAAAAATTCCAAATGTCAAAATTACGCTTTTTTGGTTTGGTTTGGTAGGACCAGAAGGGGTGGGGCCTCAGCCTGCAAAGCTGATACCACAAAGCAACATTTTTGTATCCCTTCTGGTCACATGGGCATGACCACACACAGGTTCTGCAAGGGAAAAAGGGAATCGTTTGTTTAATACTTATGCTAGTTCTAACAGGGGGAGGGGATAACTCGGAATACCCCCAAATATTATCTGATGCTCAGCAGCTGTCACTCAAGAAGCTGCCGATTTTATAAACTTTCATTTCTTGAGTTTCAAAACCTATATATCCGAGCTGACCACTTAAGGTATTGTCACGCTCCCAGGATCCCGGCGCCGCCTTTCACTCACCACTCCGGCCCCCGGTCCTCCTGCCCACGGCTGCTTCTCTCACTCCCCCTCCTGTGCATCCTCCATGCCTCCCGTCCGCCGGTCCCGGTGTCCCGCTGCGACCCAGGACTCTGTGCCTGGCTCCCCTGCATCTCCTCCATCTCCCTCTCTGCTTCCTGCACTGGTCTCCGGCACTTGGGCCTCGCGCATGCGCATTAGGGAGTGGGCGCGCTCACTCACCTCTTCTTAAAGGGCCAGCATCACTGGAACAGGATATGGCTGATCACAGGTACAGGGTATATAAGACTTCCTTTTCCATGTGGGCGGTGCCTGTTCAACGTGTTCCTGTAGCTAGGTGTTCAGGTCCCTCTGTGTTTTGTACCCAGATTAATCCTGTCTTTTCCGCAGTGCCCGTCTGCCGTCCCGAGTGTGCCCAGCTTGCCGGTTCCCCAGGAGTTGCCCCGGTGACTGTCTGCTGTGGATCCGCCATTTTCCGTCAGCCTGTACCCGTCACGATCCTGGATTCCACCTGGCTACTTCAGTCTGCACATCTTGCTGGATCCGAACCCCGTCTGCTGTTTCTACTTGGCACCTGTACCCGGTTCCAGTTATCTGTCCTGCATATGGTTACCGTTGGACTAATAGTCATCTACGGACTTCTGTAGGACCCGTAATCCGTACTCCTAGTTTTCCGGCTACCGGGCATCTAGGCCCTCTGGAGGGGTGATTGGACAGTCCCTGTATAGGGGTTCGCTCCTGGTTGCCTCTCTGGGGGAGTCCGGTGCTCGGTACCGTGGATCCACCTCCAGGACGTTGCAGGTATGTAGAGAATCAGCCTGATAGTGCCAGTATAGCACTGGCATTAGGTTATATACGAAAATCCTGGTGATTGGTTCCCTTTAAAGAAGTAGGTTAGCAAGTAAATATTAAATTTTTTAAAAATGTTTCTAAAATAAAACAGTGAAGCTTTTGTATCAGTTGGACTACCTAAATTTTGTTTCTAAAAGACTATCTGACCTTTACGATATCCTTTAGTGAAAATTGATCCCTGGTTTCATAAGGGCTTTTGCGCACAGCTTTATATCATACATAGCTACAGCAATGATTTTTGGAAGTTATTTTATACCAGGCTTGTCATCGTAGATTTGACTAATATATCTTTGATAGTTGGGTTAATACGGATATCTAGTGTGCATATGGAAAGGGCTGGGGAGTCTTTACATCGGCAGGACAAAAAACAGAACTGTCGGAGCTTCTGATTTCTCCTGGATTCACTTCAAAGTTTAGCTGAGCCAATTATTTTAAGCAGTCCTTTTCACAATACTCACCTATGGTACTGTGACATATTTCTTTCTTTTTTTTAAAAAAAAGTCCCTTATTGTAATCTGAAGCACATTGGAGGCCACTCTAAATTCATCCCTGCGTGCTTGCCCTTATTAGATGCTCAAATTTAAATTCAGGCCGGAGACACAAAGATTTTCTCGCGGCTGGATGGTAGAAAATGCAAATGTTCGTTGAACTAGTTGGATCTATTAATAAGGGAAAGAAAATGTTAGCCACTGTCCCCAAGTGTCTGATGCTGGAAATTAGATTGTGTTTTTCTTCAGGGCCATTTGAAAAAACTAAAGGGATGATTTACACAGATTGCAGAGGGATATTTCATGGAAATTACATTTTTGGAGCACCACGTTTTATCAGAAGCCAGTTCATCCCCACCAGCTGCCCACTTTCCTCCTCACTCCCCGTCATAAGACACAGGATAACCATACTACGAAGCAGATTTCTGATCCCGTTCTGAATTTTACACATCCCACAATTGACGTATGTATGTCATATTCACGGAAACCAAGAATAACAACCGTTAAATACTGCCTAATCAACGCGGCAATTAAAATAGAAGGAAAAGCTGCTATTAATGCCATTTCTAAATGCAGAAATGCACTGTGTGAATTCACCCTGATATAGATTGCCATTGTGAACTCCATCGACACAAATAGTTTACAAATCTATTCTTGCACTGAACATTCTAGCCTTTGTTCACGCAGAACAAGAGGAGGTTATTTCATGTCGGTTCTTTGCCTATGCACTTCGGAAAATCGCCACCGGCTATATCAAAACATCAAGGTGTTGGATGTGCCGGAGAAATAAAAATAGATAACAAAAATATCTTCCCAATGTCTTCAGATTAAAAAGGGGGAGAGAACTATTTAAAGTTTCTGGGTTTTATTAAGAGAATTTTGGCTTTTCTCTGTACATGGCCAACATTTGCCCTGCAGTGAAAACATTGTCTCAAAAATTCTTCCACGTCCTTATCAAGAAGTACTGTACATCCCAACCTAATGTGCATATTAATTCCTATTTGAAACAAAGAACTGCCTTTGGGACAAACCCCCTACACCATTTATGTTGGTATGAAGACGATTCATACCAATGACAGCAACTAGCCAAAGAACGAGCAAAATTCTCAGAGTTGATCTTTTATGCTGCCTAAAAATTATTGTTGCCGAAAAATTATTGTATCTCAACTGTATAGGAACCAAATGATTGTATCGCTCTGGAAAGGACCATGTAAAAGTATTTTAAACTTGTCTATATCATTAAATGGGCAGAATTTTGCCTATGTAAACCTACTTTAGACGCTCTAGGCCCATATCTAGCAAACATCATATCACCCAAATATCTGTTTTTCTGTATAAATTAAAGCAAATCTGTCACCAGATTTGCTGCAGCCACCACCAGTGGCCTCTTATATACAACATTGTAGAATACTGTATATAAGAGCCCAGGCCGCTCTGTATAACATAAGAAACACTTTTATAATACTCACCAAGAGGCTGGTCCAGTCCGATGGGTTTAGCTGCTCTCCGGTCCGGCGCCGCCTCTCTGCTGCGATCTCCATCCTCCTTCTACCCAGCCCAGTGTGGATGACAACCTCTATATCATCCACACAGGCCAACATTGCGGTCTTATGTAGGCGCACTTTGATCTGCCCTGCTGAGAGCAGAACGAGGGAATCACTTTTTGTGAACATTTTTTGCTTGTTTATTAAAACAAACCTGCACTTTTTTGTTACGTTTATATGTAAAAAAGCATTTTTAATCGTAAAAACATTTTTTTATCTCTTTCTTGTGCCCAGTAGTAATGTACCCATCCTTGTGCCCAGTAGTAATGTGCTAATCTTTGTGCCCAGTAGTAATGTGCCCATCCTTGTGCCCAGTGGCATTGTACCCATCCTTGTAGCATGGTGCCCATCCTGTAGCATTGTGCTTATCCTTGTAGCATTGTGCCCATCCTTGCAGCATTGTGCCTCTCCCTGTAGCATTGTGCCTCTCCCTGTAGCATTGTGCCCATCCCTGTAGCATTTTGCCCATCCTTATAGCATTGTGCCCATCCTGTAGCATTGTGCACATCCTTGTAGCATTGTGCCCATCCTTGTAGCATTGTGCCCATTCTGCAGCATTGTGCCCAACCTTGTAGCATTGTGCCCATTCTGGAGCATTGTGCCCATTCTTGTAGCATTGTGCCCATCCTTGTAGCATTGTGCTTATCCTTGTAGCATTGTGCCAATCCTTGTAGCGTTGTGCCCATCCTTGTAGCATTGTGTCCATGCTTGTAGCATTATGCTTATCCTTGTAGCATTGTGCCCAAGTAGTAATATTTCAAGTCCTCATCCTAGTTCCCTATTATGCCGTACTTGACATACACAAAAAAAAAAAAAAAGATTCTTCTCACGTTTCCTCCGCTCCCTCTGTTTTCTCTTAACTGCTTGTTGTGGCCTGCAGACCTTGCAAAGTAGGCAATACACAAATCCAATTTCAGATGAGTGGGATTCATTAAAGGGGTTGTCCACTACTCAGACAACTCCTTCTCAATCCCTATGTTTTTCTCAGGAAAATAACAACACATACTCACTTCTGGGTTTCACTGTCCACTCCTTCGGGCAAATCAAGACATGCAGAGAAAGTGAGAGCTGTGGCTGCCCTCTCACTTCCTCCAGATGTTAATTGCATCCATGGGAGAGCAAAGCCATTGCTGATTGGTGGCAGGGATCACGTGATATAATAGTGTCATGCAAGCCCCAGGTGAGCCAGTATCAATGCCACTGGAATGGCACGGCCATTGGAGGTGACTTTAAGTCTTGATATTTTACTGGGGACAAAGAAGGGATTCTGATGGGGTTGTCTGAGTGGTACACAATCCTCTTAAGAGACATGCACCTCCTAATGAATCAAGACCAACAAACCCCTTAACAAGACTGGCATGAAAAACGCTGGTCTTGATGAATCGGGGCAACAATGTACCTTTTTCACTCTGCAAGGCACAGATTGCCAAGTTTGGTATATAACCTGCATTAATTTGTAACTTTAAGCCTGTGAATGTTGTCTAAATTTGTTTGAGCTCTTTTCAAAGATCATTTTTCATTCCTCCATAATTTACACAGTATAAGTGACCCATGATGGAGTTGGCTGACCCGCAGTCAGAAAGAGAATATCAAAAAGTACATTAACCTCTTTTAGCATTAAATGCTATTATTATTGCGCTTTACAACTTTCAGATAATAACCTTAATTTTAAAGGCTTCAAATATGAAAAACATTCAAAATATCGCAGGCAGTGCACGTAGTGAAAACCTTGCCTTTATAATCCCGGCTGCAGATACTCTATGCGTTTCAGAACAACAAGGTTTTCTTTTTTTTCTTAATTAAAAATGCTGTAATTATTGAAGGTTAACCGTGACATTCTCTGTAAAAATTTATCGAATCATCAGAGGAGAAAATTCAGCAATACCTCTCGACTTCCTTATTGAAAAGAGTAAAGTCATATTTCTAGACTTGTGTATTAGTTCATTTATCAAAATCTTGTAGAAAAAAAAAGAACATGGCTTTCTTTATTATTTGAAATGATTATGAATAATGGCTCAAACTTTTTCTAAGAAAACAAAGACCGGTTGAGAGTGTAGGAAACTGTTCAGATAGCATTTCCATAAGTAACCTAAAGAAGTACTTGGCTTAGGGTAGGTGGGAGATGGTCAACGTGTAGCTTGGGTTTGGAAGCAGAGGTAGAGATGTGGTCAACGTTACATCTTTGTTTGTGCTCCCTACTTATGGCACGTTTACTGTTGTCATAGTTGCACTGAGTGGTATATGGACCCAAAAACTTTCTATAAAGGCTGTACTCTGCTCTTTGTACATGTGAGTGGAGGAGCTGTGCATTTTAGAGCAATGTTTTCTGTGGTAAGTAGAGCCTGGATCGGCAGCATATATCAAGCGCTATAAGATTCCTGTGTCGTGGTCGTCTCCCTGTTTTTGGACACTAGGGACAGCTTTAGCACTGGAGCCTCTCATCTCCATCCTTCTCTCCACATTTAAATGTTGTTTCGTTTCTCTTCGTACTGAAACAGTTAATGTCAGTTTTGCTGCTATCAGCTTTTCCAGCAGTGCATTTCAGCTGCAGCTGCCCTGTAGCCATGCTTCTTTGGGTTTAAGTAGCTAGATTTTCCAGCAATCTTTGCTGATTATACAAATCCATTTATATTCTGGCCGCCTTGGTGGAAGGACCTGTGAAGGAGTGTTTCAGAAGCTAAACTTTATGCTTTTTTTTTGGTGTCTCCCCTGTTTGTCTTCCTTTTCTTATGTCATCTTAGTGCAGCGGTGGAGCTAGCATCTCCCTCCTGCCAACGCACTAACCAGAAAAACTACAGGGTTTTTTCAGGGTGTCAAGTTCCCATTTGGTGAAAGTTGAGGAGACTGTATAGAGTCTGGCTAGGAGAGTAGGGACAGCTGCAGGTGAGGATAGGTGGTGTCCCATCTACTCTTCTCACTACAGCTAGAGCCCACTGTTGTTTATTGTGTCCCCGGTGTTCCCCCTTACTTGTCATATTGTTTTGTTGTATTTTTGTTGTGTATGAGACATCTATTGGTCTGAACGCGTCACCCGTATGTAAAAGTGTGACATCCTGAGTGACTGACATGAGTCTTATTACCCTAAGTGACAACTTCTTTCAGTCGCTATAACATTTTTATGTGTTACAGAGAATGAAATTGTTGGCAATCTGTGTCCTGAGACTCCCACCAATCATTCAAAACAATACTGTATTCTAAAGTGTACAACATCAGCATTGGCATGCTTAAAACAGTGCACAGGCTAAATAGAAAGTCTATAGGTGTTTACACCACTATGTGCATATATAGCAATAGTCAATATGTCAACAATAGGAAACCCAAGTAGATATAGTGAACAATGTAGAGCAAGTCTCAAACACTGGGCCTGTGGGCTGCAATTTCTTAAGGCCACTTCACACATAACGAGATCGCTAACGACATCGTTGCTATGTCACAGTTTCTTTGACAAAACAATGACTTCACCAGCGATCTTGTTATGTTTGACACGTATCAACGATCCGCTCCCTGCTGTGAAATCGTTGGTCGTTGCTGAATGTCCTGGGCCATTTTTGGCTCGTTGGAGTCATGCTGGGCAAGATGGATCTGTATGTTTGACACCTAATAAACGATTTCGTTAACGACCTAGATGAGAACTTAAAGTGTGACACATAGACGTGTAGTTGCGTCACCTTTTCCGCGCACCCTCTGCACCGATTGGTTGGCGCTGAGAACAGTAAGCAAACACTCGAGAACGAAGGAGGGATGAATCCGGGTGCAGATGCAGCTTCGATTTGAAAAGCAAGCAAGCAACTGGGAACAAAGTACGAATGAATCCGGGTGGAGTCACAGGTTCTATCCTCAAAGCAAGGCTCAAAAAGGGACAAAGGATGAAGCGATACAAAGTTGCCTTCTAGGCCGGCTGCCTAATCAGAACGCAGTATTGACTACCAATCGGAGCGGAGGAGTGTGGAAAAGGTGACACATATGCACGCCTACGTGGCTTACAACGTCAAACACTATGCCAGTATTTGAGGTCGTAATCGTTACATAGCTGCTGTGTGACAGGGTCCCAACGACCAACGAGATCGTTATACAGGTCGCTGCATCGTTACTAAAGTCGTTGGGAAAATGACTGTGTGACATCTCACCAACAATCTCACCAACGATTTAACAATGATCCGGAAACTGTGCAATAGTAACGATCTTGTTAATGATCTCGTTATGTGTGACTGGACCTTTACTGTCTGCAGGCAACCAGAGATGGATTATAAAGAGGACAATCTGGGCTAGCACCCAGGGTGTGAGGCTTTGGCCAGATTGTTACATGGGATACTGAGGATAAAGAAGCACAATAGGGTCTTGACTAGATTGTTTAAAACAGGAGTAAATGGAAGTAAGGTGTGACTTCTATCCGCGCTGCTGAAATTGGCCGGTGAAAGGATACTGGAGATACAGATGATTATTGCAGTTTATTTCTATGCGTTTCAAGGTTCTCCAGCCCCTTTCACCAGGAAAAAAGCACATTAGGTAATTGTCCTACACAACGAAATCTTGTGAGCATATACCCCTCATCTATTTCCTATGTAGTACGGTGTTACCCTATTGCACTTTTTTTGCTCATCAGCCATTTTTCTTGAGATGGCCAGATTGTTCTCATTATAGTTTTGCATAACCATGGGCAGCAAATATCATAAAGCAGGGAGCATTCCAGCAATAGCAGGTCACAGAGTAGCTGCAGGAAGCCATTCTCTTACCCAGCACTTTCTCTATGACCCAGGTGCCATGATGACATCATCGTATCGGCTGCGTCAACCAGAAGTGGACATAAGATTATGGAACAGAGCCACTGGGCATTGTCTGGACTCTGGAGAGATATGTGACTTCTTTTTTTCTTTTAACACAATGGGGAAGATGCCAGTAGGGTGATAGCATGAGAAAGCACATGGAATTGTAATACATTGGAGGTGGGGAAAGGACAATGGAATTATAATAAAATTGAGGTGGGAAGAGGACATGTACTTGTAATGAGCTGGGGGTGGGTGGGAAAGAATACATTCAATTGTAACGAATTGGGTGGGGGAGGACATAAAATTGCAATGAATTGGGGGAAGAGTTGGGAAAGAGAACATGGAAATGTAATGAATTGGGGGGGACATTTAATTGCAATAAAAATTTTCAATGGAAAAAATGGCTAATCAGAGTTAATGGGGGGGGGGGCAAAATTGTGGCCCATTAATTTATATTTTGAATGCACAGCAGCTAATTATATATTACAGATGTGGCACGTATTTGTATTTAGAGGCGCAGTGTGGAGGACTTTTCAGCGCCAGCCTAAAATTAACAAAGTAGCACATGGTCTAACAGTATTTTTCTAAGTGGCCCCCGGACCCTATTTTAGTTTGGGTCCACTGATGTACAGCATACCTCTAATTATGCCACAAAACCCAATGCATGTATTGACAACCTCCAACATGTTCCATGGAAAATTCTTCTTTTTAGGTGCATATGTAGGTGCCATAAGAAATGATAGGCAACCTTTTTTGACCTATTGCACCTTCCAAAATAGGGTCACTGTTTCACTCTTTTCTTTCACCAATACATATTTAAAGAATGGTGTAGTAGGATGTTCACTTTAGATATGTTAGAATGGAATATCTGTAGTCAGCCCTGACATATTTCCATCCAGGAGATTATACTAGCAACTTTAATCCATTAGTAAAATCCCAGTGCCAGTTACAGTGGCTGATGTCCTAACTGTCCTGATTCGTGTAATAGATATTAACACAGTCTAAGTGAAAAGAGTGGACCGGTACAGCAGGTAATGTTACCTATTTTAAACTATTTTGAATGAAGGGCCTACACCCCTTACGGATCCATAATGACTGTCCAATTAGAGGATTGGACAGACCTTTTAAAAAGGTGTCACCAACTCATTGAGTGATGGCATATGGCTATCACGAGGATACCACAACAAAGAGTGATCACTCCTATTTCTGGTGTCAGAAGATCACAACGCAGTGCTTCATACACATTTGCTCATGTCAATAATACTGCTGGCTATGCAGAGAGAGTTAAGTAGATTCTCTGGTCTCCTGAAACTTTGAGTATAAGAAATAGCCAGCTGTTCTCTATTGCTAATTAGCTCTGCTATAAAGACTTCCTCCTAGCTCAGGTAATCACTGGTGATTGTTTCTGCTTTATGTGCCTCTAGCGGGAACCTGTGAGCTGAGTCCATGGAAAAACAGGGATAGCCATGTGATCAGCGACAGGGTGAAAGAATCCATATAGGGACGTTAGGGAGTGCAGTAATCAGTCTCAGGTAAGTTTAAGAAGTGACCCTGATCCTCTTTCCCTAGCACCGGGGTCCGCCATTGTAACGTGTACCCTGTGTGTGTACCCTGTGTGTTGCGGCACGCGCCAGGGGTTCCCATGCACCTGTCAATGTGTGACAATGGCTTGGTTAAGCTATTACTTAATAATTATGGGGATCCGGCCTCTAAGGCCTTATTAATCCAGAAATACAGACATTCCATTTCCATTCAATTCCACTGAAGTGCCAATCATATGCAATCAGTTTAAAACAAATAGTATGACGAATACAAGACAGAAAGACAGAATTTTGCTTAGTGTACATTCACATGACCTAATTTGCATGTACATTTCAATGTGGATTCTCATCAAATTCAACAGATTTTTTCAATTGTGCCCACTTAATTCACAAGAACCAACAATGTCGCACATATTGAATCCCCTGCAATCATTAGGTGATGGTGTAACGTCCTGGAGGTGGATTCACTGGACCGTGCACCGGACTCCCCCAGTGAGGCAACCCGGAGCTAACCCCTATACAGGGACTGTCCGATCACCCCACCAGAGGGCTTAGATACATGGTAGCCGGAACACTAGGGGTACGGGATCAGAGTCCTTCAGGGATCTTGTACGGGAATGTCTCTGAGTCCAATGAACACCGGAGGCTGGATGGATGACTGGAACCGGATTTAGGTGCCGGGTAAGAACCACAGACGGGGTCCGAGTTCAGCGAGACGTGAAGGGTGATGTTACCAGGTGAAGTCGGGGATCGGTGACGGGTTCAGGCTGATGGTAGATGGCGAGATCCTCAGCAGACGGTCACCGGGAGACTTCCTGGGGAATCAGCAGTCAGGACCAGGTTAAGGTGGCAGGATGGGTTCTGCGGAAGAGACAGAGTTAAACGGGGGCAAGGCACAAAGGGGACCTGAACACCTAGCTATGGTAACACGTTGATCAGGCACCACCCACATGGAAAGGAAGTCCTAATATACCCTGTACCTGTAATTGATCCTATCCTGTTTCCCTGCGACCCAGACAGAGTGTCCTGGGTCGCAGGGGGACGCCGGGATCGGCGGGCAGGAGGCACGGAGGACGCAGAGGAGGGAGAGTGAAGAGGGCAGCCGCGGGCAGGAGGACTGGGAACCGGAGCGGTGAGTGACAGACGGCGTCAGGACCCGGGGAGCATGGCAGATGGCATATCCTAGTGAAAGGCTGTTGTTTACCAAAATTGGACGGGCAAAACCCTACTTTGTAAAAATTTGTGACATCTGTCCTCACCTAAACAAATAATAATAAAAAAATACTGTGGCAGTTTACGTATTCAATGCCTCATTATTCTTGAAGAATGACAGAAGCAATTAAGAAAATGGTGATCTGTAGTTTGTCCACTTTTGTCCTAAATCCATCGCGGCTAGGAGCTAAGCAGCAGTAAAGCTTTTAAAAAATACACATTTTACATATTAGTCATACAACCACTTATCATCTTCTAAACAAGACAGTGATAAACTGATTGTAAAATGTACCAGTAAGTCCGAACATGATTCCATTTCCCAGATTAAGAGCAAAGCATCATATTCCTGGAAAAAGCACTAAATTCAAGTCATATACTCATAGCTATATTTATCAGACAGCGGCAAAACATAGATATAAAAATACACTCATTAATTCTAGTCATTATTTATGGCGACAAACGTAATGATTTTTAATTCAGATTTATATGTGATGTGGAAATAAAATCGCTTGACCAAATAAGCATGATGTCAAGACTGTGAACAGCAGAGAAACGCAATATGGATATTAATGTTACTCAATCAGGGTCTTAACGACGTCTACTATGAACAAAAAGACTAACGTAGAGCAAAATGGGGAAAAAATAAAAAATGCCTGAATGATGGTGATGTACAGTGCAGAGCTCCATTGAGCTGCTACAGATGTACACAGCGCTATGTTCATGTAGTGGTTTTTTTATTATTTTTAGCTTATGTGCTGGAAAAGCTCCTGGCACATACACAGAATGTATTCATAAGTCCCATAAGCACCCTTTTTTTCAGCTGCATAAAGAAAACCTATTTGTAACGCCTGCCTGGATCCACAGACTCAGACGGGCTGTAATAGACAGGCTAGAGGAAAGCCACTCACCAAGCAGGACCCCCAGACCCTGAAACCCTTTAACCCCTATACAGGGATTTGAAATTACACAGGGCCCTGGAGATCACTACCTGTGGAAGGCTGCAGTCCGAGAGAGTAGTGGTCAGGCAGGGTCAAACCAGGAATTGCAGAACAGGGACAGAATCGGCAGGCAAGGACGTAATCAGAAAACAAGCAGTGGTCAAATCCGGATAGGGCAGCGAAGTACATAAACAGCAGGCAGGAGGGTAGTCAGGAAACAAGCAGAGATCAGCACACAGGAATCACTATACAAATAATACAGGAACCAGGAATAGAACTATCTATGGCGGTGGTCAGATGACAAGAGGGGGAATAAGAAGGGTGTGGTGTCTTCCCATTGGCTGCAGGTGAATGATGGCAACTTCAGCTGGAAGACACACGCCACCTACAGGCAGCCAGTGGTACTGCAAATTCCAGGGAAACAGAGCCTAGCGGATGAGTGGAGCCTGCGCTCAGCAGAGCCATGGACACTGACTCCTCTCCCATCACCAGCACTATCCATGGTGGGAACACGCCGTCACCTTTTGATCGGAGCAGAAGTCGCAGGAGCGGACTCCGGTGGGGACATGACACTATTAGACTATGATTACTAAGTGATTCGTCAGTAGGATAATGAATACCAAACATGGCTGAACATTGGTGGCTATGGGCCACATATACCAGTGTATGGTTATGCTGTGGTATACATGGAAGCCTTTCAGTGGAGTTAAATACTTGCGATGAGAGAACCCGAGGATCAGTGTTCGGTTTGTAGCTGAACACTGACTTTTGTTAAAACAAAAACAGACTACAGGTTCAGAGTTCAGGGGCTTTACGTATGAACTTCCCTCGTGTGAGCATCGCTGTGCTCGGGAATGCTCGGTGCTCAGCCCAGTGTGAGCCGCTTCCAGTGTATGAACAATTCGCATTGGGTGTAGAAACAGCATGATTGGATGTAGTGTGTGTTGTAGGGATGGTAGGGGGCCATAGTCGTAGGCAGAGGCGAGCCCCTGTTTCCAGGCAGCGTCTCTCTTCGGGGCTGCACTCCTGCCACCTCCACAGTGCAACCGGGGACATCGCAGCTTCTCCTTTTTAGGATAAATTCAGACACGAAGTCCAGGAAAACGTTTAACACTTCTTTACTGAATAACTCGCCCAGTTTCTGTGGAACACATCCAGCTGGAATGTTACAGGCATGTTACTTTACCATTGTTTCTGTGCCGACCCGTTCGCCCAGGGCTATGTTACCTCATGCCTAGACCGGTCCTATTGAAGTCATTTGCTTTCCGGAAATTCCACTAGAATCAAGGCCCACAACTTCAGTGTTGATTTGTGCCTAGTTCTACACTCGGCTACTGAAAAGTTTCCTTTGTCCACTTGATCTGCTTTTCCTGAGGTGACCCTGAGGGTCTGGCCAAATTACTCTGGGCTTCTCTAACTATACCTCCCTCAGGTACAGCTTCTTCTCTCTACTCAACCATGTCCCTACCTGACTGCCAACTGTCAACTCACTGTTGCTGGGCAGATTTAACCTTTAACTGATTGAGCCCTATTCTCCATCCCAACCCCAAGATAAGGGACCAGTGATACCTAGTGGTGCCTGAAAACAGTGCACCTGAGGTCACACACATATAAACAACATTTCCCTTATAAAAACACAAAATAACCATGGTGTCTTCAGGGTGGGTTGCAGGGCACTGGTCACCCTCCTATATGTACACCCACAAAAAAAATGGCTTCATGTGGGCAGAGACCGCAGTACCAATCAGTGACTTCCATTGTGATTCAGGCCGCGTTCAAACCCATGGAGTACAGTTCGGCTGCAAGAACTCATCTCTATTAAACACCAGGAAACTGTCTCAGCAAGGATCCCTCTAATGGAAGGATCAAAGCCTAAAAGTTAATTTACTATGCATGATTATCATCAATGAGTGTTTCTAGGAAAGCATCTAGATAAGCTTATTTCATCACAATGATGCAGTCTTGACAGGCTGCCCATCAACTGATGAAGGAGCAACAGGATAGTTAGGTGAAAAGAACTGTTTTCTTGCACGAAGGTCATCATCTCCATCTCACATCGTCCGGTGTAAACAGGATTTGCACTGAGAAGAACAATGTCAGTGTCGCGGGTGGAGGAGGGGACGCTGCGCTCTCCCACTGCTCGGGTCCGGCTGCCGCTGCTGCTGCGGCCTCTGCTGCTCGGTGGCTCGAGCGATGGGCCGGATCCCGGGGACTCGAGCGGCGCTCCTCGCCCGTGAGTGAAAAGGGGATTGGTTTTCGGGGATTTATTGTCCGTGATGCCACCCACGGTTGTGGTGATTTTTGGTAACACCACCGCTGCTCTGTAGGGGGATCCCGGGAGCGGTGACAGGGAGCAGCAAAGTTGTTAGTTCTCCCCTCCGTGGGTAGGGGATGGTTGTCCCGGGGCCCAGTGATGAGGTGGAGGATGAGGGATGGCGGGGCCGGTGCAGGGCTTGGTGAGGTGCAGGGTCGCGGGGGCAGCGCTGTGCCTCATGGCACGGTGGTACTCACTCAGCCTGAGACGATGACACAGTTCTCGATAAAACACACGGCTGGAAAGATGGTTCCCACGTACGGCTGCTGTTGCTTTTCCCCGGTAGTTAACGGTGACTGTCTCTTTCCCTGCACCTATGTTCAATGTTGGTAGCGATGGATTCCCACCGGTAACCCGCTCCCCGACTTGGATATGGGCCGGAGGAGCCCCTCTTTGCCCGCAGGCGCTGGCCCTGAGAAACTGGTGCCTTGGCGGTGGCGGCGTCTCTCTCATACGGTTGGACGGTTGCCTTCAATCGGGACTTAGTTGTTTGGGGACCCGGAGGTCCCCTTCACTGATGGATTTGGCAAATTCACAGCGACTCCTAGCCTTGCCGGGATCCGAAAGGCCCCTGCCAAAGGTACTGGCATCTCCTTGTGTACCGGTCTGGTACCGCCGGGCCACCACCCGTCCGCGGTCCTTACGGTAACTCCGATAGGCCACTCCTGCAGACAGTCACCGCCGTCTGCTAACCTTGCTTTCTCGGTCCGGGGCACACACCCGGACCAACTTCAGGCTTCCAAACTGTCACTTTTCCTCCTTTCCCTTTCACTGCACTACTACTCTCTCTCCTCTCCAAAACTGAACTGCCTGTTTTCCCGCCTCCAGGACTGTGAACTCCTTGGTGGGTGGAGACCAACCACCTGGCTCCACCCCCTGGTGTGGACATCAGCCCCTGGAGGAGGGCAACAAGGGTTTCTGGTCTAGCTTAGGTGTACCTAACCGGGGTGTAGGGTGTGGTGATGTCATTACCTGTGACCCCTGGCTTGCCCAGGGCGTCACATTCCCCCTTAGCAAAATGCAGACCGTCCGCAGGCTGCCCGTCCAACACTGGTTTTATTTTTTCTGAAAAAAGATAAGAAAACAATACAAGTAGAAGAACATCATCCCACAATGGGAGGCACTTTTCTTAATCGTTACGGTAACGGTTTCAACGGTTACGGCTTCCGCTCTCTCCCACCCAAGCAACCTGGCCCTGATGCTGCCCCTAAGAAACAGGCAGCACCCCTTGACCCCAGTCCTGCACCAAGTTACCCGAGCGGGATCTGTCCTTCCCCTCCAGAGGATAGCCACCGGTTCCGGTGGTGGCTGGGCCCCAGCCTGCTCCACTGCGGACCCTCCCTCCAACCTGCCTCTCCGGAGGCGGTAACGGTAAGCTGCAACAAAACATATTTATTTACATTCCACAAGTTTGTGGTTGCCCTGCAAGTTCTCAGGCATGTTCATAGAAGTTTCTATGCAAAACTGTAGACGGTCCCCACTGGGACAACAATGCCGGCAACGGCCGGTTCCAAATCACGGTTCAATCAGGTGACTTCATCGGTTGATCACTTATCATTTTCTCATAACTTCCAACTTTAAAACTTTTAACACACACACTGCTGGTCCCAACGGGGATGGTGACAACGGTGCTCCGCTGCCATTACTCAGAGTCCTCGACATCACCTGAGGGAGGGGGTGCGGTGCTCACACGAGCCTCCTGGCTGCCCCTTAACTTTGCATCCAGCGCAAACCACCCCCTCTCCCCACAGTGCCGGGTGTACTGAACCAAGTCGCCCGGCATCAGGTTACGACCGGAGTGCTCTTCTGGCAGGTGAGCATTAACATCCCGCCGGGCTATAAATACTTCGGCCTCCAGGCCCGGTTCATAGATGAATCAATAGCCCCGGTGGACATCAAACCGCCTCACCTGCCCCTCATACAGCGGGCCCCGGACACGGAAGGTCGCTTGTCTCAGGCTCTCCTTCTCCCGTATCGTACGGGCCACCATCTCCGCCTTCCTTCTTTCCCTCTCTTCGATTTCCAGGCCCAACGGTACCGGCTCTCTGTCCCAGTATGGCGCTGCTGCGAGCTCCGACGCACGGGTCGGGCCCCGCGAGACCTTTTGGACACTGCCCACTACTGGTGATCTGGGTGGCAGGTCCCGCGGTGACTTGGCCTTGGACGCCACCTTACAGCGGCAACCCGGCGCAACCTCAGCCGAGGTGTGGGGGATGGGCACAGGGGCTTTCCTCTGCTGGGCCTTCGGCACGGAGCGGCCTGTCGGCTCCGGCTCGGGGAATTTCTCGGGGGACGCCTCCGGTTCAGGCTTCGGGGCTTTCCACGGCAGCACCTCCGGTCGGCTCCGGGCTCCGGCTACAGGTCGGTCTGCCTGGGCAGGCATGCTGGGTATCGCTACCGGTTGCGGTGGTAGCGGGCCTAGTGGCGGGGTCACGGCTTCCGGGACGGGTGGTGAGGGAGGCAGCAGGGTGAGAGGGTTTAGACCGGGTCCTGCAGCCGCGATGACCGGCCCTTCAAGGGCATCGGGGAATGGGTCACTCACCCTCCCTTCCGCAGCTTCCTCCTCGCGTCTCTGCACGGCCGCTATGACCTCCGCCATGTCGGTCTCCCACTCCTCCATGAGGAGCTGCATTTTGACCTGCAGCCTCTGGTAGAGCTGCGCGGTCCGGATCTCCACCCACGCCGCGGTTCCAGGCGCGGGGGCTACGGTGCTTCGGGACGGCATCCACATGTTGCTGGCGGCCTCTCCCAGGAACAAGATGGCTGCAGAGTCCTGGCGTCCCTGCTTTTATAGCCGCGGCTACATGCGCTCAGTCGCTATTTCGTCCCCCTTAGCCTCTTTCTGGCCCCTCCTCTATCGGGGCGGGATTTTGGCCTTCGCGCCTCCACTACTCGAGGGGACGCTCGAGCGGGAACTTTTCGTGCCAAAGATGGCGGCTTCTGAAATTTTCTGGCCGGACACCTCCGGCAGTAACAAGGCACACCTCTACCAGACGGCAGAGCGGTAAGATCCTGTTCGTGACGCCAAGTTGTCGCGGGAGGAGGAGGGGACGCTGCGCTCTCTCACTGCTCGGGTCCGGCTGCCGCTGCTGCTGCGGCCTCTGCTGCTCAGTGGCTCGAGCGATGGGCCGGATCCCGGGGACTCGAGCGGCACTCCTCGCCCGTGAGTGAAAAGGGGATTGGTTTTCGGGGATTTATTGTCCGTGACGCCACCCACGGTTGTGGTGATTTTTGGTAACACCACCGCTGCTCTGTATGGGGATCCCGGGAACGGTGACAGGGAGCAGCAAAGTTGTTAGTTCTCCCCTCCGTGGGTAGGGGATGGTTGTCCCGGGGCCCAGTGATGAGGTGGAGGATGAGGGATGGCGGGGCCGGTGCAGGGCTTGGTGAGGTGCAGGGTCGCGGGGGCAGCGCTGTGCCTCATGGCACGGTGGTACTCACTCAGCCTGAGACGATGACACAGTTCTCGATAAAACACACGGCTGGAAAGACGGTTCCCACGTACGGCTGCTGTTGCTTTTCCCCGGTAGTTAACGGTGACTGTCTCTTTCCCTGCACCTATGTTCAATGTTGGTAGCGATGGATTCCCACCGGTAACTCGCTCCCCGACTTGGATATGGGCCGGAGGAGCCCCTCTTTGCCCGCAGGCGCTGGCCCTGAGAAACTGGTGCCTTGGCGGTGGCGGCGTCTCTCTCATACGGTTGGACGGTTGCCTTTCAATCGGGACTTAGTTGTTTGGGGACCCGGAGGTCCCCTTCACTGACGGATTTGGCAAATTCACGGCGACTCCTAGCCTTGCCGGGATCCGAAAGGCCCCTGCCAATGGTACTGGCATCTCCTTGTGTACCGGTCTGGTACCGCCGGGCCACCACCCATCCGCGGTCCTTACGGTAACTCCGATAGGCCACTCCTGCAGACAGTCACCGCCGTCTGCTAACCTTGCTGTCTCGGTCCGGGGCACACACCCGATCCAACTTCAGGCTTCCAAACTGTCACTTTTCCTCCTTTCCCTTTCACTGCACTACTACTCTCTCTCCTCTCCAAAACTGAACTGCCTGTTTTCCCGCCTCCAGGACTGTGAACTCCTTGGTGGGTGGAGACTAACCGCCTGGCTCCACCCCCTGGTGTGGACATCAGCCCCTGGAGGAGGGCAACAAGGGTTTCTGGTCTAGCTTAGGTGTACCTAACCGGGGTGTAGGGTGTGGTGATGTCATTACCTGTGACCCCTGGCTTGCCCAGGGCGTCACATCAGCCTATGTGCACCGATCTGAAGCTCAATCTGCCGCTATAAGCAGACTGTTAAATGACCGCACTAATCTTCAAACAAGAATCTGATCTGTGATGATCACTGATTGACACCAGGTGTAAATGAACCTGGAGGATAGGAATAATATACTAAGTAGGCACAAAGAGGCTGTACAACATCTCTTCCTATAGACTCTATTCATTGCAGCTGCCATAAAGCACAAACACTCTGATGCCCTAAGACCATCATGCATGGAGGAAATGTGTGCCTTCACTATGTCTTTCTCTCTGGGAGGTTTATAAAAATAAAAAATAAAAAAACAATTTATAAAGGAACTCACATACTGAAGAACTGATTTTCACTTCATGTGATCCTACACTCCTTGCCATTATATTTGACTGTACATTTATGATTTGTAAGCTTCACTCCTTTGGCCCTCGTTTACATTGCCGCTTCCTCCATTTCTTCTGTGCCACCTTTTCTGCATCTGATATTTTGGAAAAAAAGGAAAATAAAACAAAGGCAGTGGCTACATAAACAAAGGCACCTAGTTTCATGAGCATAAAGTAGAAACGCACTCTAACTTTTACTCTGTGGGTAGAGAGTTGCGTTAACTTTGAGCATTCTTCTCATGTTGGTATTCTTCTACCTTAAAAGAAAGTACTAAAATGTAAAAAGCATGGGTTTGCCAAAATATTCAGGGAAGGGAGTCGAGAACATAAGTTAAAGGGAATCTGTCAGCAGGTTTTTGCTACCTCATCTGAGAGTAGCATGATGTAGGCAAGGAGATTCTGAATGCAACAATGTATCACTTAGTTTACTAGGTGCAGCCATTCTGACACAATCAGAATTTTTAGATTTAGCCATGTAACAGAGCTGAGAGAGCTAACCCCGCCCACACCAGGCTCTCCATAGAGATTATACATTGACAGTAAGGTGTCAATCACAGGAGGGAGCGTGATAGACTGCCGTGCATGTGACATTGTAGTTCGTGCAATGAGAAGTCCTGTAGGATAAACAAACATCTAATATATAAAGCTGAGTGTATGTGTGTATGTGTATGTCCACTAAAGGAATCCGCACTGACACATTTACAAACACAAATTTTGCACAGCCGCCTCATTTGACTTAGGGAATGTCATAACATCCCGCCCACCTCCTTCCTTCCGCATTGCCGGCGGCCGCAGGTAAGCTGCAGTTCATCATTCCCGGGGTGTCACATGGAGCGATATGTGCTGCCTCGGGAACAATGAACAACCGGACGTTCGATTTTTTTAAAATGAGCGACGTGTCAACGAGCAATGATAAGGTGAGTATTTTTGCTCGATCACAGTTGCTCGTAGCTGTCACACGCTACAATATGTCAAACGATGCCGGATGTGCGTCACTTATGACGTGACCCCGACGACATATCACCCGATATATCGTAGCGTGTAACATGCCCTTTAGTTTTGAGAGAAAAAATTAACCTCGCACTTTACAGATAATTGCCAAAAAAATCTGCTTACTTTAAAGTCAATGGAGCTGAGTGCTACAGGTCATTAATAGGAGCTGTGATTGGTTGCTATAGGCAACAAAGGACATTGATATAAGAAGCTTATGTTTGAGGTAATATGATTTTGGTGGAGAGACGGATAGAGAATGAGACAGAGAGAGACACAGATAGAGACAGTCAGGGAGAGAGAGACAGACAGAAAGACAGAGTCAGACGGATAGAGAGACAGATAGAGAAAAACACACAGACAGAGACAGTCAGGGAGAGAGAGAGAGACAGAGAGATATAGAGAATGAGAGATACGTAGACAGAGAGATAGGCAGAGACAGATAGAGAGAGACAGACGAATAGAGACAATGATAGACAGAGTCAGACAGAGAGAGACAGAAAGAGACAAAGGGAAAGAGACAGACAAACAGAGAGACACAGAGGGAGGCAGGCAGAAAAGAGTGAGACAGAGAGACACTTAGTTACTATCCTGAGCAATGCTGGGTACTACAGATAGAAGCAAATAAACAACAGATCTGACCTTGACAATACAGGCATACCTGAATTCTGCTTTAACCCTTACTTCATGCTTGTCTTCACCTTACATAGCAAAAGCCTATGGACTGACTCCCTTTATATCTGGTATTGACAATGAAAAATGCACAAAGCTACCTAAAAGGTTGCATATTTTAACTTTGTAGATATACTGTACCTCATCCTCCAAAGAGTGTATGTTATTACAAGCTTAATAGAGTGTATCTACAATAATAATAATAATAATAATAATAATAATAATAATAATAATACTTTTCTATCCAAACTATACCTCACCTTAAAATAATGGTAGAGAAGTTGAAGAACACAGCAGAGGACACTTTATACAGAATAAAGCACCATTTGTAATTGAATTGAAGCAGATTACATTGCACTGATATGGTTAAATGGTGTATCAAAAGAAATTGCTCCATCTTTAATTATGCTAAAGTATAACCATTGTTCAGCAGTGAAATATGAATATAATCAAATAAACAAAATTATAATATGGACGTTGCAGTTACCCAATCATTTGATTTGTATTTTACACATACACTATACTGTAGCAGCTTTATTTGGAAAACTAAATAGATGCAGTTTATTGTAGTATGTACAGTGCCTTGAATAAGTATTCATACCATGTGAACATTTTCCACATTCGTTCACATTACTGCTACATACTGAAATGTATGTTACTGGGGTTTTATGTGATATACAAATATTAAGTAGCAAGTACTTATGAAGTGTAAAGGCAATGACATATGGTGTACTAAATGGGCGTTGATTCACAGACTTCTAGTTGATACTCAGGCTAGCTAGTTAATCTCTGATGGTCTGCTTGTTAATCTCTTTTAGTCACATGCTATGGGAGAGCAAGTCATATACACTCCCCTCCTATATATATACTGGCTTAAAACTTCCATTAGTGAAAGCAATAGATTGTCTATATTGGTCTGGAAAGTTGGTTTGATCCAGACTTACTGATGGTTGTTGTGCATTATTGGTGTGACCTGTTGTTGTGTTAACCCTTGTTGTCCTTTTGTTGCTGCCTTATTTCTCTTGCTTTTCTCCTTAGTTTCTTACTGTTTGTTCTTACTCTTAGTGACACGCAGTCCAAGTCCAGCACTGAGTTCACATGACGTCACAGCTGGCTACTCACACAGAGGTTACCATGAGAAAAAGTTACCTCAGGGGAACTCAGTGCCCAGACTATTACCGCCATGACAGTCAATCAGATAGTCCGCCACTGAGTTCCCCAGAAGTCACTTCTGGCAGCTTCCAAACTCCTCTCAGTGTGTTCTGAAGGCTGCAGTGAGCAATCACATGTTCTAATATCATTGCTCACCATGGTCTCCAGAACTGAGGTTGCCGTGGTCATCTGTGTGGATTACATCAGACCTGCAGGGTTGTTTTTGAAGTTAATAAATTGGTAAAAGAGGGTGTGTTTTTTATTATTTAAAATAAATTATTTTGTGTGTTTGTGTTTTTTTTCTTTTTACTTACAGTGTTGATAATGGGCGGTCTCATAGATACCTCTCCATTACAAACTCAGGGCTTGATGGCAGCTGTGATTTTTTGACAAATCACTGCTGACATCAACTCCATATATTACCCCGATTGCCACTGCACCAGGGCAATTGAGATGAGCCAGATATAGTGCCACAATTGGCACAACTAATGGATGCAACAATTGTGAGGTCGCTGCGGGCTGCTATTTTAATGCTGGGGTGGACCCAATAACCATGGACCTTCAGAGCCTGAGAATATCAGTCCTCAGCTGTGTGTTATAACTGCGCTTGTTATTTATTTAAATAATTTTAGAAAAGTCATGGAGGAGCCTCTATTTTTGATAACCAGCTAAACTAAAGCACACATACTGTTGTGCTTTATATATGGTTACGGCAGTGGTGCTATTTCTATTGTCTTACTTGTCATGTACTTCACTTTGTTTCACTGTGTATTAAGCCCACTTTACACGCTGCAATGTATCTTACAATGTGTCGGCGGAGTCACGTCGTAAGTAACGCACATCCGGCATCGTAAGGTACATTGCAGTGTGTAACAGCTACATGCGATTGCGATTGAACGGTAAAATGTTCATCGCACGTCGTTCATTCCTCATGAATTGAACGTCAGGTTGTTCATTGTACCCGGGGTAGCACACATCGCAGTGTGTGACACCCCGGGAACGATGAACAGATCTTACCTGCGCCCTGCGGTTCCCGGCCGGTAATGCGGAAGGAAGGAGGTGGGCGGGATGTTTACGTCCCGCTCAGCTCCGCCCCTCCGCTTCTATTGGGCGGCTGCCGCGTGACGGCGATGTGACGCTGAACGTCCTCCCACTCCAGGAAGTGAATGTTCGCCGCCCACAGCGAGGTCGTATGGTGTCATGCTCCCGATGTCGCACCACCGCTCCGTACCCACTGATCCAGTCGCACCTGCATTGCACCACCGCTCCTTGCCCAGTGATCCAGTTCATGTGTCCGCCGGTCACGCCTGCCGCTCCCGCTCATGCTCTCCTGTGTTCTGTTCCTGGTCTTAGGAGTCTGACTCTGACTAGTGCCTCTGTATAGGACCAGGCCGCGCCCACTCTCCTGGTCTTATAGGCCCAACACACCTGAAGCAGGAAATGACATAGGGCTGTGCTGGGTATATAAGACTTGCCTTTCCATGTGGGCGGGGCCTGATCAACGTGTCTTGAAGCCTTGTCTTTTGAGCTAGGTGCTCAGGTCTCCTTGTACCGTGTCCTGTTACCTGTACCAGCATTCTGTACCGTCTTAAAGAACTCCGTGACCCTGGTGACCTGGTTATACCTGTCACTGCCGCGCCAGTGCTCCAGCTGCCGTGTACCCTGCCCTCCGGTGGGGTGCATGGTCCAGTGGATCCACCTCCTGGGCCTACCAGTCCTCCCTGCCCTGACAGATTGATCAGGCCATGGATTCCGCCGGAGCACAGACGTCTGAACTGGCTGAACTGCGCCAGGAACTGGTGCGACAGAGAGAAACCTTAACCCGTATATTGAATTTCCTGACGTCTGTGGACAGCCGCTTGTATACGTTACAGACTGCCGCCTCGACCTCATCTACACAGCGTACAGCGACTACGTCCGAACCCGTTGTCTCCTCGGCCTCGCATCTCCGCCTCGCTGCACCGCCTCGCTATGCAGGAGATCCCAAGACCTGCAGAGGCTTCTTGAACCAGTGCTCTCTGCATTTCCAGCTGCTCCCGCACCTGTTTGTTTCGGACCAAGCAAAAGTGGCATTTCTAATGTCACACCTAGAAGGCGAAGCTCTGGCCTGGATAAATCCGTTGTGGGAGAACGAGGATCCGGTGACCACCGACATCCAGGAATTCCTTCAGGCTTTTCGAAGTACCTTTGATGAACCAGGACGTACTACCGTGGTTACCTCTTCACTCCTCCGGCTACGCCAAGGTACCCTAACGGTTGGCCAGTACGCCATTCAGTTCCGCACGCTTGCCTCCGAGCTAGGCTGGAACAATGAGGCATTGACTGCCGCCTTCTGGGAGGGGCTCTCCGGTTGCATCAAGGACGAATTAGCCGGTCGTGATGTTCCCCGTACGTTGGACGCTTTGATATCCCTAGCCACCCGGATTGATCTCTGTTTTCAGGAACGGACCAAGGAGGTATCCCGGGAGACGCGACCAGTCCATCACGCCTTTGTCCTGCAGAGGTCTACCGTTCCCCCGCCATTGCCTTCCTGTGATTCAACTCCCGAACCTATGCAAATAGACCAATTGAGCCAAGCCGAGCAACGCCGTGCAGAGCGGCTCGCCCGGGGCCTGTGTTTCTATTGTGGAAGTGGTTCACATCTGCTCCGCTCTTGCCCTGAGAGGCCAGGAAGACCCCAAGTCCAAGGGATGGTGGGAACCGCCACCCTTGGTACCAGAATCCCCTCAGTCCCGGTTACACAAACTGTCCAGGTAACGACTGAGAAGACCCGGTTCACGGCAGAGGCTCACCTTGATTCGGGAGCAGCGGGTAATTTCATTCTTCAAGCTACAGTGGACCGTTATCGAATACCGGTCATCCCACTTGCTAAACCCCTTTGGTTTGCCTCCGTGGACGGAAAACCATTATACGAACCCGTCCGGTACACCACCGAACCCGTAAGACTCCGTGTTGGTGCTCTGCACACTGAAACTATTGCTTTGTACGTCATCCCGAGAATTACTCCCGCGCTCCTGCTGGGTCTGCCCTGGCTACAACTCCATGACCCTGACATCAGTTGGCGCTCTGGCGCAATCACTCGTTGGAGTCCGTTGTGCCAGGATACCTGTCTACAGCCTATTCCTCGGTCCCTGTCACCTGAGCCTGTCATGTCACAACAGGAGGAAAAAGTGACGACGCAGTCCAGCGTCGTACCACAGCTCCTGTCTCTTGTACCTGTGGTGCCACCAGAACAAGAAGAGGAGACGACGCAGTCCAGCGTCGTACCACAACTCCTGTCGCCTGAGTCCTTGGTGCCACCGGGCCCTGATGAAGAAACGACGCAGTCTAGCGTCGCTCCACCGTCCCTGGCTATTGAGACTTCGATGTCCCCGGCTACTGAGGATGAGACAATGTCCTGTACCCGGTCCGAGACGCCGGATCCGGTCGTCCACGACCCCGGTCCTACTTCTGTCTGTCCTCCGCTTCCCGTTGCCCCCGTTGCCACTACTGGTAGATCGTCGGCTAAGCGTCGTGCGGCCAAGAAGGCGGCACGGGGTCAGCGGTCCTTCCCCGCCTTTGCCTTGGTTCCTGGTCCGGTGACTCGATCCGGGGTGCCCCTGGGGTACTGTGCACGAAGGGGGGGGCATAGAGGGGGGGGTACTGTCATGCTCCCAATGTCGCACCACCGCTCCGTACCCACTGATCCAGTCGCACCTGCATCACATCACCGCTCCTTGCCCAGTGATCCAGTTCATGTGTCCGCCGGTCACGCCTGCCGCTCCCGCTCATGCTCTCCTGTGTTCTGTTCCTGGTCTCAGGAGTCTGACTCTGACTAGTGCCTCTGTATAGGACCAGGCCGCGCCCACTCTCCTGGTCTTATAGGCCCAACACACCTGAAGCAGGAAATGACATAGGGCTGTGCTGGGTATATAAGACTTGCCTTTCCATGTGGGCGGGGCCTGATCAACGTGTCTTGAAGCCTTGTCTTTTGAGCTAGGTGCTCAGGTCCCCTTGTACCATGTCCTGTTACCTGTACCAGCATTCTGTACCATCTTAAAGAACTCCGTGACCCTGGTGACCTGGTTATACCTGTCACTGCCGCGCCAGTGCTCCGGCTGCCGTGTACCCTGCCCTCCGGTGGGGTGCATGGTCCAGTGGATCCACCTCCTGGGCCTACCAGTCCTCCCTGCCCTGACATATGGACGGGTAAGTACGTGTGACGGGGGTTAATCGTTTGTGCGGCACGTTCAACAAATTGAACGTGCCACACATACGATGGGGGCATTGCAAATCGCATACGATATCGTATGCTGGATCGTAAGGTGTAAAGCAGGCTTTAGTGGGTTGTCTGTCTAATCACTTTTTGGATCATTCTCTGTCCCATTTGATCTACCTTGGGTGTCCAGTGGTGTTTAAATTAGTTTTGATCTACATTTAACATATGTAATATAGTAATGAATATGGAACCTTTTTAGTGCAGAGGTATTATTTATATTTCATAAATGAAAAATGTCTTCCTCTGAGCCATTGTGGTCATTTATACAAAAACAGCTGCTTTTTTGAATTTTAAATTAAAAAATGTCTCTTGTTGCTGGAAGAGGAAAATAATAGTATTTTGGGTTATTTTTTTCTGTCTTTCTATTTCTCCACATCCATTGTGATTCCTGGTTTTAATGTTTTAACTTTCTTAAACTGATAATCAGTTGCAATCATATTGAGAGCATTTTTTTTACTATTAATATTGACTACAACAGAATGTTTTAAACAATTATACTACATAATGAATGGCATGAAATGGAAACAGCAAACACCTGGGAAATCTAGTATTTGAAAGCTCTGTTTGGGATGGACTATAACAATATCTATATTTAATAGAAGGTCGAATACTGACCACACTGTTGTTAAATATAGTATGCTCGAGGAAGGGAAAGTTGGTCCAGCCTAATCAAAATAGGAACCTCAGCACCACCACAGAAAGATCCTACAGTTTTATCCTTTCTGTGGGACTCCGACATACTCACTGCCGCAGCCAGCCTACACCATCTCCGACCTCTTCGCAGTCGTCTATGTCCTCTCCTGCTGCTTCCAGGGCTTGGCATGCCTCACAGGTTCCCCAGGGAGTGCACTCAGGGCATGTACGGATGCACCTTCCCTGATCCTAAAGGGCCAGAGGACTATTACCAGGAAGCGCCTCTCAGCCAATGGCTGAAAGGCACTAGGTATTTAAGGCATCTTCCCCTTAGGGGAGGTGCCTCTGCAAAGTGTTTAGCTAGTTTAGTGTACTGTCTGCTTACTAGCCAGTGGTCAGGTCCTGTATCTCCTGTCCCCATTCCCTGTACCTGTGCCTACCTATCCCTTTCTTGCAAGTTTCTACCATATCTCTGTACCTGTCTTCACCAGCTGTCCAGTCTGCATCACCCATCTTGGCTGCACCTGCCTGCACCAAAAACTGTACCTGTCTATACCTGAGCTCATCCCTGCCTTGGGAGTCATCTGCCACAATCCTGGACACTGTCCTGTGAGTAGCGCCTTGTGTCTATCAGCCGCCAGCCTCATTCTCACCATTTAAGGCTCTGTCGAATACCCGGTAGGTGCTTAGTTAAGGCACTCTCACGTAGGGTAAACCCAGGTTGGTTCCCCCTGTAGTCCAGTGGATCCACTCCTGCTCACCGCAACCTCAATATCCAGCCTTTAACTTAAGCACAATGAATAAAACAAAAATAACAGGTTTTTTCAAGATAAATCTTCAGGATCACACTGCTTCCCAGCCTCGTGGCTTGCTGATTGCAAAGAAGCAGTGAGCTCCTGAAGATTAACAGCTCAAACCAGTGGCAAAGTTAAGCCACTGGTCTAGACTGTGCAGTTTTTACATGCTGCTGACAGAGGCAGCTTTGCTTCTGTAACATCGGAGTGCGGTGCATCAGGCAGACTCAGTGCAGAGCAAGCTCTGAGCTCCTTTCCTAGGACAGTGGCCATTGCTGATCGATTGCACAGTTGGCTGGCAACATAGCCAACTTTTCTTCCAAAACTTTGTACTTATTGACTAAAAGCAAAATACTTATCTCATTGAGTTGTGAAAGAAATAGCCAAAAATGCTGGAACTCCAAGATAGAAGAGCGGTAAACCCTTTCCTACGCAAAGAGAAAAAAAATAAAGTATTTGGTCAATAAGGTATAATCCCCACCCATGCATACCCAAGCATTTCATAAAGTAACTGGTTCCTCTAACTTCTAGTTCCCTATCCCTATTTTCTTCTTTAAGGTTTGGGGGTGTCTTGAGAATAATGTACGTATTTAGAGTTGGCATTTCATTCTGATTTGTTTGATCTCCTTCGGTGGCCAAAGTTTTAGTGTGTTGTAGTATGAGTTGATATAACTGATTGATGTTGGTTTATGCATTGTTTATTACAGACACTATATATTATTCAGAATAATACACTGTCACTTTAGCTCAGACAAGCTGTAAAATGTCATTCAGATATTAAGTAAAGAAGAAGTAAAAGGTGTTTATTATCCCTCCAGAAGTTTGCAGGATGCTGCAAAAATCTTTGCTTTTCCCCGACACTAATTTAGGCTCTACAAATAAATGAGATGCGTAGGAGATGAAGATGTGCTGTAATGAGGGAAAAGTCGAGTCAGAAGGTTTAGATGAAAGGTAGGAATCTGCAGCAGAAAATGGGTTAATCACTGTCTAGTATTACATAACAGCCATGATTAAAAGAAAGAAGAAAAAAAAACTTCACACGCTTTCCACGTTGCTCATAAAACTTCCATTCCTGCTGTGCTATATAGAATGAATGCTTAGGACTACATTATATATATATATATATATATATATATATATATATATATATATATGTATATACATATATATACAGTGTGTCCACCCATATTCTGTCCACCGCTATTAACTTGAGAACAGCGGCAGCTATAGGTATAGAAGTGGTGTCTAGGTATAGTAAAGTAGCCATGCACTAAGCAATGAAACCACCTGTAGCACAACTTGGTGGAAAACAAGGGAGTTAACATTTTTATCTCGAAAACGGAACGAGAGAGAGAAAAAATGTGAATTTCAAAGTTGTAGGGCATCATCAATTCAATACGAATCGACACCTTGCATACAGAAATGCTATGATTAGAACGTGTAAAACTCACAAGGCTGCGGACGTGAAGCGATACTTCATGGAGACCTTCCTACAAGTCATTGGGTATGGTGGCTGCGTGGAGTGGCCTCCATGCTCACCTAACCTAACCCCATTGGACTTCTTTCTGTGAGGTCACATCAAAGAGCAGGTGTATGCGACCCCTCCACCAACATTGCAGGATCTACGACGACGTATGACAGATGCTTGTGCAAACGTGTCACCTACCATATTGCACAGCAATAGCACAGCAGATGTCCAGCAACTTTTGTAATTCACTTTTTTTCTCTATCTCGCTCCGTTTTCAAGATAAAAATGCTAACTCTGTTGTTTTCCACCAGGTGGCGCTATAGGTGGTTTCATTGCATAGCGCATGGCTACTTTACTATACCTAGACACCACTTCTATGCCTATAGCTGCCGCCATTCTCAAGTTAATGACGGTGGACAGGATATGGGTGGAAACACTGTATATATAAATTTATATTATATATATATATATATATATATATATATATATATACGGTATATATAAAATGTGTGAAATACAATGTAAAAACAACTGTAAAGTATATATACAGTGTAGAAGATTTACATACCCTTAGGGATTGTCTTTAAAATGAACCTGTCACCAGATTTTCTCCATATAAATTACAGACAGCTCCTTAAAAGCATATTTTCCAGCATTCTATGTACTGTATGTCCCACATCACCTATGCAAGACACAAAAAAGACTTTTTATTGTACTTACAGATGGAGTGGTCTAGTCCAATGGATATCTCTGGTCTTGATCCAGAGCCTCGTCTCTTCTTGGATCATCTCCCTCCTTCTCTGCTTCATGTGGCTAATGCATCCTACTTCATCCACTCAGTCTCCCCCATTGTGCTCCTGCTCATTACGTGAGGCAAGCCCACAAGGTGGTTGTAGATCCACTAAGTCTGCTGATCCAAGTGGATACATGGGCGCTAGTGTGGCGCCCTGGACTAGCCAGGTCATCACAGATAACACACAAATACCCCCACCCCCATTAGACAGTGACACCAGCCAAACACAAAACCCTTGTTGCCTCTCTCCAGTGTCTGATGTCCACACCAGGTGGGGAGGAGCCAAGCGGTTGGCCCCACCCACCGAGGAGTTCACAGGCCTGGAGGCGAGAAAAGTGTCAGATAGAGTTTGGAGTTTGAAGTGAGAGGAGTAAGCACTTGGGTGTCTCGGTTTGTGGCCCAGGCACTGACAGCAAGGTTGGCAGACGGTGGTGGCCGTCTGCAGGAGTGGTGAAGCAATGCGGAACCGTAGGACCGGGGTCGGGCGGTGGCCCGCCGGTACCGACCGGGGAGCGAAGTGAAGCCAGCATACACAGGCAGGGCCATAGGACCCTGACCAGGCTTGGAGCCGCCAACAATAGTCAAATCCGAATGTGACCGGAACTCCAGGGGTTTCCTAACAACCAAAGACCCGATAGAAGGCAACCACCCACACCGTGAGGGTATACAGCTACCGCCTAAGGCTAGAGACCCAAGGGCCAGCGCCTGCGGGCAAATGGGCTCCTCCGGTATCCATACACCGGGGAGCGGACTACCGTTGGGGATCCATAGTAGTCAATCAAGTACATCAAGGTGCAGGGAGAGACAGCCGCCATCACCTGTCCAGGGAGAGACACTGCAGCCGGCTGCGGGACCCATCCATCCAGCCGTTTGGTTTACCGAGGACTTTGTGCATCTCTTACTGAGTTAGTACACCCGTGCCATCCGGCACCGCGCCGCGCTGTCCCTGCGACCCTGCACCTCACCAACCCTGCCTCCCCGTGTCACCACTGGGCCCCGGGACCACCGACCCCTACCCACGGAGGGGGATAACAACATCCCAGCTGCTCCATACCATCGCTCCCGGGATCCCCATCACCAGCAGTGGTGGTGCCCATCTTCACCACGACCCGTGGGTGGCGTCACGGACTAAATCCCGCAAACCAACCACCCCTTTCACTCACGGGCGAGGAGCGCCGCTCGAGTCCCCGGATCCGGCCCACCGCTCGAGTCACCGAGCAGCCGCAGCAGCACCGGACCCGAGCGTTGGCGAGCGACCAGTAGCGTCGGCGTGCTCCCCGCCCGTGACACTAGCACAACAGCCAAAAGGGCTGGAGACCTCTGGCAGACAGGTAGCAGAGATGGAGGGAGACTGCTGGCAGACAGGAAGCAGAGTTGGCTGGAGACCACTGTCACACAGGTACCATTGTTGGTTGGAGGGCACTGGCAGGGAAATAGGCAGAAGACTCACTGAAGTGACCCTGAAGTCAGACAACCTCAGAACAGAAGGTCTAAGATCCGTGGCAGGTTGCAAGCAGGATTGCAGAGTTTACAGCAGCCATGATGCAGGACAAAGTGCAAACATGCACAGGGTGGGGTGGAGCGCTGCATTTTCTGCTCCTCGTCACGCTGCAGAAAATAGTGTTGAGTGAGTGGAAGTGTGGCGTTGTGCTGTTGGTACCTCACGTGTGCGCTCTGCACCGCACCTAAAAGGTGCGCTTCAGAGCGCAGCTGAAAAGCTCCGTTCTGACGCGCATGGTGCCGGCAGAGAACGTGCGCTCTGCATGCAGCTCCTGCCATAGACAGAGCAGGGGCTGCCGGCAAAGCGCACGGAAGAAGTGACATGTCACTTCTTAGAACGCGCGTTTCGGGCAGCAGCCGAAGAGCTGCGCTCTAAGACGCCACGTGCGCACGGCCCCTGCAGAATCTCCATAAATTATGCAGGGGACGCAGGATGCATGCAGTTACGCTGCGCTACAAAGCACCTATCTCTACCCCTAAGTGGACCCCGCCCCCCAGGTGACTGGCTTCAGTGACCAGGGAGGTCCCATGCCTCGTGATGGCCACCCCCCTGCCTACCCTGAGCCACCCCCCCCTGTAAGAAGGCTCCTAAGCTGTATGTAAAGTGTGAATGTGGAACACTGGTGATTAACCCCCCCTTACCTGAGATGGGGACCGCACCTTAACTGAGGTGCAGTACCCTGTGGCAACCAGAGCCCCAGGGCCGCCACACTATCACAGGGCGCCAATGTGTTGCCAAGGTAGTGCTGGGTCAGCTGATGACCCCTGATGCTACCATAACATATTTCCTGTGAGAGCCGACAAAGCACTGGCACTCATAGGAATGCTGCATTTGTATTGATCAGAGCGATGCTGCTCTGATCTGCAGAAACTGACGAGCGATCGGACTGTGCAGTGTGAAAGTCTCCTAGGGGGACTAGAAAAATCAATAAAAAAATTAAAAAGAGTTTTAAAAAATATGAAAAAATTAAAAAACCTAACTGTTTAAATCATCTCCCCTTTCGCCCCATAGAAAATACATAAAAAAATATGCATATTAAGTATCGCCGCATTCAGAAATGTATGATCTATCAAAATATAAAATCATTTGATCGGTACACGGCGTGTCGCACAAAAAAATCCAAAATTCTGAGGTTTTTTTTGTTGCCACAAGATTGCATTAAAATGCAATAACAGGTGATCAAAACATCACATCTACCCATAAATGGTATAATTAAATATGGTAATTCAAGATGCAAAAATAAGCCATTACTGAGCCTAAAGTCCGCTTTACACGCTACGAGATTGCTAAAGCGATGTCGATGGGGTCACGGAATTTGTGACGCACATCCGACCGCGCTAGCGAAGTCGTTGCGTGTGACACCTATGAGCGATTTTAAATCGTTGCAAAAACGTGCAAAATCGCTAATCAGTGACATCCCCCCTATTCCCAATTATCGTTGCTGCTGCAGGTACGATGTAGTTCATCGTTCCTGCGGCAGCACACATCGCTTTGTGTGACACCACAGGAACGAGGAACCTCTCCTTACCTGCGCCCGCCGGCAATGAGAAAGGAAGTGTCGCGGGCGGAGGAGGGGACGCCGCGCTCTCCCTACTGCTCGGGTCCGGCTGCCGCGGCTGCTGCGGCCTGCTGCTGCTCGGTGGCTCGAGCGATTGGCCGGATCCCGGGGACTCGAGCGGCGCTCCTCGCCTGTGAGTGAAAGGGGATTGGGTTTTGGGATAGTTTATTGTCCGTGACGCCACCCACGGCTGTGGTGATGGAGTGGACACCACCGCTGCTCTGTTTGGGGAGCCCGGGAGTGATGGTACAGAGCAGCCAGTTGTTGATTTGCCCCTCCGTGGGTAGGGGTCTTGGTGCTCCCGGGGCCCGGTGATGGGATTGGGATGGTGGACAGGCGGGGATGGGGCCTGTGGAGGTGCAGGGGCGCAGGGACAGCGCTGTGCCGCACGGCACGGAGGTACTCACTCAGCCAGTAAACACGACACAGTTCTCGGTAAACAAACGGCTGGTTGGACGGGTCCCTCGGACGGTTCACGGTGCTGATGTTCCCTGCAGTTAGCGGTGACGGTCTCTTCCCTGCACCTATGTAAAGTCTCTTGGTAGTCCATCGGTTACCCACTCCTCGACTTCAATCTGGGCCGAAGGAGCCCTACTTTGCCCGCAGGCGCTGGCCATGGGAAACTGGTGCCCTGGCGGTGGCGGTGTCTCCCCTTCACGGTCGGACTGTTGCCTTCAATCGGGAATTGGTTGTTGGGAGACAGAGGTCCCCTTCACTGACGGATTTGGCAAATTATGGCGACTCCTAGCCTTGCCGGGATCCGAAAGGCCCCTGCCCTGGTGCTGACTGTTCTTCGTATACTGCTCCGGTACCGTCGGGTCACCACCCGTCCGCGGTCCTTCCAGCAACCTCCAAGCAGTCCCCCTGCAGACTATCACCGCCGTCTGCTGACCTTGCTGTCACTGTCCGGGGCACACACCCAGACCAACTTCAGGCTTTACAAACTGTTTCTTTTCACTTTACTTCAGCTTCTCTCCTAAGCTCCTCTACCACTTCACTTCCTTCTACTTCCTCCTCCTCAACTCATCTGCCCGGTTCTCCCGCCTCCAGGGCTGTGAACTCCTCGGTGGGCGGAGCCAACCGCCTGGCCCACCCCCTGGTGTGGACATCAGCCCCTGGAGGAAGGCAACAAGGATTTTGGGTTAGCTTGGTGTACCTGCAGGGAATGTGGGGATGCATGTGATGTTGTGACCTGTGACCTCTGGCTTGCCCAGGGCGTCACAGAAGGAGGTGGGCGGAATATTACGTCCCGCTCATCTCCGCCCCTCCGCTTTGATTGGGTGGCCGCTTAGTGACGTTGCTGTGATGCCGAACGAACCGGCCCCTTAGAAAGGAGGCGGTTTGCCGGTCACAGCGACGTCACTAGGCAGGTAAGTAGTGTGACGGGTCCACGCGATTTTGTGCGCCACGGGCAGCGATTTGCCCTTGACGCACAACCAATGGGGGCGAGTACTCACACTAGCGATCTCGCTAGCGAGATTGCAGCGTGTAAAGCGGCCTTTAGATCCCAAAAAATGAAAACAAAATGTGGAATTCATTTTTTGGACAAACTTCTGAATTTTTTTTTAAAAGTATAAGTATACATGCGTGGTATCTACGAACTACAACGTGAGGCATCATACTGACAGATTAGGTTTACCATAAAGTGAACGTAGTGAAAAGATCCCTTTTATTGAACTTTTTTTGCGATTCTGCACTTGGAAATGTTTTTCCATTTTCCAGTACAATATATGGTAAAACTAATGATTTCCTTCAAAAGTACAATTCGTCCCACAAAAGCTCTCATGTGGCTATATTGATGGAAAAATAAAAAAATGATTGCTCTTGGAAGAATGGGAGGAAAAAATGAAAACGAAAAGTGAAAAATCGACAGAGGGTGAAGGGGTTCAGGCTACATTCCCACAATCAGTATTTGTTCAGTTTTTGACGCTGCAGAATTTCTATACTATTTCTGCACCTTAGTTTACTTGTGTTTTTTCATTGAGTTTTTGTGTTCTTTTTTTTATCATGCGCTTTTTATCGCAGTTTTAATGCTGCATATTTTGTCTGTTTGGTGTGTCATGGTTTAAATAAAACTGCTTTCTTTTTAAAACTTCCTGGTATTGAAATTGTTAGATGCAGATTAATGCATTTTTGATGCAATAAAATCCTGAATTCTTGCAGTTTTCACACCGCTGAGCCTCATAAAATCCTGATACTTGCTTTTTTGTAGAGATAATTTCTAATTATCATCACAGGAATACAATCAAAGGTAACACCTCCATAAACAGCAGATAATACATGCAAAGTCACCTCTTACCCCCTTCCCTTATGCATAGGTCACAGAGTATGCCCATAAACTCTTCTACAGAATTCAATCTATCATCAAAGGATACTGTAATGTCCAATAAATAATGCAAATCCCTGGACTGCTTGTCACCGATGTATCACGGGTGAAAGACAGTCATGTGGTTTCTGGCAATAGTGTGATGCTCTAAGGGGTACTTTGCACGCTGCGACATCGCAAGCCGATGCTGCGATGTCGAGCGCGATAGTCCCCGCCCCCGTCGCAGCAGCGATATCTTGTGATTGCTGCCGTAGTGAACATTATCGCTACGGCAGCTTCACACGCACTCACCTGCCCTGCGACGTCACTCTGGCCGGCGACCCGCCTCCTTATTAGGGGGGCGGGTCGTGCGGCGTCATAGCGACGTCACACGGCAGGTAGCCAATAGAAGTGCAGGGGTGGAGATGAGCGGGACGTAAACATCCCGCCCCCCTCCTTCCTTCCGCAGAGCCGGCGTTAGATGCAGGGACGCAGGTAGGAGATGTTCCTCGCTCCTGCGGCTTCTCACACAGCGATGTGTGCTGCTGCAGGAACGAGGACCAACATCATACCTGTCACTGCTGGCAAATTATGGAAATGTCGGACCCTACACCGATGATACGATAACGACGCTTTTGCACTCGTTAATCGTATCAAAAAGGATTTACACACTACGATATCGACTGCGATGCCGGATGTGCGTCACTTTCGATTTGACCCCACCGATATCGCACCTGCGATATCGTAGTGTGCAAAGCCCGCCTAACACTAGGTGTCGCTAGATACACTAGTGGAGGAGTAGTCAAACAAGCCAAAGGTCTGGAGCCAGGAATTTGTGTCACTCACAAGGGAGAGAGCGGAGCCAAGGTCAGGATACAAGCTGGGGGTCTGGAAGCCAGAAAGATACGTCAAGTACAAAAGGTGACAGCAAAGCCAAGGTCAGGATACAAGCCGGGGGTCTGGGAGTTAGAGAGTCAAGTCAGGGTCAAGGAAACAGGCGGAAGAGGGTACTAGGAACAAGGTAGTGGGACAAGATCAAGATGGACAGTTACGGGAGCCAGCAACAACTGCTGCAACACAGGAACTATCACTGGCAGCGTTCTGGGTGAAGAAGCTCCAAAATAAAGCAAAGCAATCACCCGGAACTAGGCTTCAATGAACAGGCCCCTCCCACAAGGCCCGAGACCGGGAACAACCAGTCCACTGGAGAATAATACAAAACCAAGCATCGGCTTTGCAGGAGAGCATAGCAACACCAATCAGAATCATGCCAAATAGGAGGTCGCAAAATGCTCCCTGACTTTTTATTGTTACTGTTGTTGGTGTTCATTGTACTGGGTGGCTTTCATGCTGGATTTTTATCTCTCTCTTTTTGGAACCCAGCAGGAGCTCACCTTCCATCCAGCTGCTCATCATCAGTATTTGTATTCTCCTGGTGCTCAAATACTCCTATCTTCCCTGGGCTAGTGCTGGTGATATTATTTAGTTCATTCAAGCTCTGGTTGCAAGCAGATGGCTTGCTTTCATCTGTAGTATCGTTTTTAAAGCTTTGATGAACATCTGCCTAAGTTATCTGTGGATAAGTAGTTCATGCATTTTCCCCCTGTGTGTACTCCTTGTGTTTTCCTTTAGCGTTTAGTGGGGTGGACGAAGAGCTCACCCTACTCGTTCCCTATTTAGGGTGTAGAACTAGGGATACCTAGGATAAGGTATCCGGCTCAGCGCATAGGTGCGGAACCTATGGTAAGGGACCCCAGGGACCAGCAGTAGGTTTGGTCATGGTAAGGGGTCATCATCTCCTCCTTCCCTAGTCGAAGGGGTCCCTTTCCCTTATCTTTCACAACTCACTTGGTAATTCCCCATACCTAGCATGACACTGCTGTTAATAAATCAAACCCTGAAACCGACCCTGTCCTTTCATGCATCAGTAATCTCACAAAGCTTTCTAGTCACCTTTAACACTAAAAGTCCCAGAGAGGGGTCATTTAACATTTCTACCTTTGGAACCCAGAGACGGGTGGAATGACCTGAAGGATTTCAACTAACATCCTATAAATCACCGTCTTTTGTTCTGTAATTAAGGCCATTACTGTCGCACCACAGGAGGTTGTTGTTTTCCATTGAGTTTAGCCATTTAGTTTCTAGTTAGTTCTATTCTGTTTGGACTAAGGGTTATTTGACCCTCTTTCGAGACTTCAGGGGGGAGCTCGAAATTTCTGGGACTTCTAGTGTTAAAATATAGTTTTTTCTTACCAAATTGTGACTCATTAAATATTTCAAGAACACCAAGACTACTTTGAATAGAGAATTATTGTTATCACATTTTGCTGTGCACCTTTCATCCAGGATCGGCTTGTGAGAGACGGACTGTGCCAACAGGATGTCTGGGAGCCTTTGAAACCAGCCTGAAATGCGGCGGTTGTAATGCAGGATTAGGCCCTATTCGTTTAGCAAGGCCGATTCATTTATCTTCCCGCTGACACTCTCTTTCCTTTAATTAACTGTTTTCAAAAAGCTCTTCTGCATTTTTCCCTTTAGAATCGCATGCCTCCTTTTATGCTTTGTTTGTTTTGTGTGTCATTCTACCGACTATCTTTTTTTTTGTTCCATATTTTAAGTGGGCAGCAAAAAAAAAACCCATCCCCTGCTCCTATAACGAATGTGCTGTTCTTCAGTATTATCCATCTTTTGACAGATTTTTCACACAAAATTATTTATCACCTCCCCAGTGCGGGACAAACTATAAAAAAAGAATGAAAGATGAAGTATTCTGCTTTTCTGCAGATAATTTGAAAGTTAAATAGAAGATGACAGAGAAAGAATATAAATTGCCTATGGCAGGTAAACAATGGAACTGTTCAGGACAAGACCTTTGAGGGCAAGACTGGAACCAATGTTACTATATACTGGGAAGAATGACATTTGTATCAATAGATGAAAATATTACCTGGATGGATGAACATATCCCAAGGCTGAAGCCAAAGGGTAATGTCACTGAACTGCATCCATCTTACTGAAAGCATAGCTACTGGGAGAAAATGAACTTTGTTCCTCCTGGGACCCGCCAGCTTTCAGTTACAGAGGCATGCTGGCGTCGCTCAGTACATAGTGAAAGGTGGCTGTGAGCATGCTGGGGCACTTTGATTGACAGCTTGCTCTGCACGGATGCATTGCAAAGGCTAGCTGCCAATCAAGGTGTCTGGGTATCAGTGATTAGAGGTTAACTCCGGCACACTATAAATTTCCCATGAAAGTAAAGGAACGCAGCAGTTGGGTATCAAAATCCTTATCTTTTATTTTGTAAGTGTCACACGTGAAAAAAGTGCTGTACAATTGTCTGCCAGGTGTCGACGTTTCGGCTAACAAGCCTTCATCAGGTCGGACAGACTTAACCTAAACTGGAGTCGTAGACTGGTAAGTATGTAGGATAGCTGTGATGACACATGCAGAGACTGCCTGTCTGGGGTCCCTGGGTGTTGCCGGCATGTAGGATCAGATCATATGCAAATATGTGGGACACAGTGAGGAAGTCTTGGTAGTCATATGTGTCTCTTGTTCAGAGTAGCCGGAGAAATTACAGACATGGGAGTATCAGGGAGAAGGCAGCTCCTTCAGAATGGTACCAGGGTTCCGGGTTCAGGCTTGGGATTAGGATAAAGGGCTCGGCTGCTATTATAGCTATTGATTTCTATGGTGTAGCCTGGATAAAGGTTCACAGGGTAGAGAAGATATTGTGGTTATATATAAGAGGATCCCGCAGTGTGGAGCCAGGTTCCAGGGTTCACGCTTGGAATCGGGGTAATATGCCTGGTAATTGCTAATGACTTCTGTGTTATAGCCTGGAGGGAGATCCGTTGGGCATGGAGAAAGTCAGAGGCAGCATGAGCCTGTGGTGCCGCAGAGCTAAACCGCATGTCCTATGGGATCAGTGATGACTGTAGCCATTCTGGGCATGCCGCAATCACTATCACGATGTGACTGCAGGATAGCAAGGCACAAGGGGCTCCTATGCCGGCCCTCACGCTAGGAGACCCTAGGCTATCCCTAACCTCAGGGTTACCCTTAATGGTGGAGATGCCTGACTCCTGTGCCTGGCTATTTTGACCAGATCTAAGCTGCTACCCCCAGAGAAGGAAGGGGTAGGATTGTGATGGTAACACACATGGAGACAGATAGGGGAAAACCAAAACTCTGACACACTGCAAACTCACAGGAACAAACAGTAATAGACTAAGTAAAAGAAGAGCATAAGCATGAAGGTTGCAACAAAAAGACAAGGGTTAACAACACAATCACTCACAGAAACTAAGTACTATAACCACTAGTAAGTCTGGATCACAACACTTCACCAGACCAGTATACATAAACTATAGCTGGCATTAATGAAATAGTCCAGCCAGCATATATAGGAGGGGAGTGAACGTGATTGGCTACCCCAGATTATGTGATCAATGAGACTAACAAGCAGCCCAGAAGAAATCAATTGGTATATATTGGAGCAAGTCCAGAGAAGAGCAACCAAATTGGTAGAAGGTCTGCAAACCATGTCATATGAAGAACGGCTAAAAGAACTAGGGATGTTTAGTTTGAAAAAGAGAAGGCTGAGAGGAGACTTAATAGCGGTCTACAAATATCTAAAAGGTAGTCACAGTGCAGAGGGAACTACCCTATTCTAATTAGCGCAAGGAAGTATGAGAAGCAATGGGATAAAACTAAAAAGGAAGGAGATTCAGATTCGACATTAGGAAAAACTTTCTGACATTGAGGAAAGTCAGAGAGTGGAACAAACTACCACGGGAGGTGGTGAGCTCTCCATCAATGGAAATCTTCAAGCGGAAACAGGATGATAAACATATAGCTGGGATGATTTAGGAAAGCCTGCACTCGCAGGGGGTTGGACCCGATGGCCCTTGAGGTCCCTTCCAACTCTACCATTCTATGATTCTATGAATTCTTGCTACCCTGCCTAAACCTGTGAATTGGTGCTGGTGTGTCTCCCTGCACTGATCACAGACCTCAGAGAAGTTAGCTGGCAGAGTGCCAGAATCTGTAGTTTCCACAGCTCCTGACACCACCATGACAGTTGTCGATGCCTGCAAAAATCTCCTTGTGATAATCACTTAAACTGGCGGCTTCTGGGAGGAGTATAATCCATTTTCTCCTGGTAGCTGTGATTCCAGTAAGGTGACCAGACAACATTGTAGCACTATTTGCTGCAGATTAACCCTATATCTGTAGGTAATAACATTTGCGGAATTTGACAGGTTTCACCTAACTTTGCATGCCATGATGCCCTACAATGTTTACTGTGCAAAACTTTTTCTTAATGCTAAATAAATGCACGGTGCTTTATATTGAAGGGTTATTCCCAGCATATAAAGTTATCCTCTTTTTCTAGAGTATAATTTACTTATCATTCGGAACCTGATCGTTAAGACTCAATGCCAAGAACGGGGTTCTAGAACCAGGGAATCGAGCTCTACAAGCCCCATCTTGAATGGTGCTGATGTGTGAAAGCTCCACTTCTACATCATTCATTTTATGTATGGGTCTCCCGTAGATAGCGGAGTTCAGAGCTTTACTATTTCCCACAATACTGTCAACATTAAATTGAGCGGAGGTCAGGAGCCTCTTTGCTTTTCAAGAGCCTAGTTTCCAGGTTTCTTTTCTCTCTGGTTAGGGAATAAATTACTATCTTGGGAATAACTCTTTAATAATGCCACTATGGATGGAAATTTGCATCACTCAAAATGCTCAACAGAATAAGGCAAAAGGTTTTTTTTTTTTAAATTTGCTCACATCACGGATATTTCGAGCCAGCTGTTAACATGATTACAAAAGCACGATATGACATTAGCCTCCTGCACCTACAGTATTTGCATGGCATGCCATGGATATTCTTCACAGGTGCTACACAAAAAGGATTGGGTCTTTGACATTTTAAGTTAATATTGTAGTGTGACAAATGTTTAGGAGCTTACTACATCTATTAGACCCTAGTAGAAAGTAACAGAACCCAAACTCTGCCACCAAATGTTATTTTCTTCTGAGATAACAGAAAGATCCAAATTTTCTTGATACAACGAAAGGAACACCAGTTTTGCAGGACAGACGCCATGATGCCATGGTGCCATTGCTATTTGCCTAGCGTGACCACTAGAATTGGTGTAAATGTGCCGCCCCATGCCAGCAGCCGCCGATGCTCGGATCCGGACCTTCTAAGGGGGTGGCTCGAGGGTCTCGCGGACACGCCGATTAAAAAGGGGGACATAGATGTACTGGCTAGGCCGTATTAAGTTTGTGACGCCACCCATGGTGTGTGGTGAGGTGCGACACCACCAGTGTTATTATGGGGCACCTGGGGGAGATATAGTGGCAGCTGGATCTTAACCCCTCCGTGGGTAGGGATGGTTGCCCCGGGACCCGGTGTCTCTGTGCAGGGTGTAGCAATGGCAAGGGCCAGTGCGCCTGGACGTGCAGGGGGATATTTGGTTACTCACAGTAAATGAATCACACGAGTCTTTTGGCAAACCAAGGTGCTGGTGGCCGGCCGCCGCAGCCGGTTGCATTCGGGTCCCCCCCCCAGGCTGGTGATCACTGTCCTTGTCCTTGGATGTGGCCAAAGGAGCCGTGCCTGCAGATGCTGGCCCATGAGATCTATGGGCCTTGGCGGTGACCTCCTATCCCTATCGGTCTGCTGTTGTCTTCTATGAGGGACTTTGGGTGGGACAGGATCTCTAGTCCTGGCCTCAATCGGTTAATTAACCAGGCCGCTGGTTTCCGATCCTGGCTTCAGGGTCCGAGTACCCCCTCTGTGCTATGGTTTCCGGGTCGGTTTCCCGTGTCGGTACCGGCGGGCTACAACCCTGTCCTGGTCCGCCTCGGTTCTGCTGAGCTGTCTTCCCATCTCCTGCTGATGGAGACCACCGTCTGCCTCCTAGCCAACGCACCAGGGATCCAACCCTGGTACCGTTCAACTTGAACCTCCTCTGCTGGAGCTACCCCTAGCTCCAGCCCACACTACTCTCAACTTGAACTTCAGACTACTCTTACTGATCTGATCTGTCTGCTTTCCTGCCCCGGGTTGTCTAGACCCCGGGGTGGGTGTGTCCAACCACCTGGCCCCGACGTCTGGTGTGCCCGTCTTTCCCTAAGGGGGGATGACTAGGGTTTCTGGTTGGCTGTGTGTTTTCTAAGTGAGGGAACGGTGTTTTGCGGGGGCCTATCTGTGACTACCTGGTTTTCACCAGGGCGTCACATAAATTTATTTGCAAGTCCAATTCCATCAGTCATTGCAATGTTCCATAGACATGGCATGGGAGAGAGGGTACTGCCTCTTACCAGCTCTATTTTTTATTATCAGGCCTGACGTGATGATTGTCATTGTGGCCTTACGTGATATGATGTCGCAACAGGCTGACTAATAAAGAAAGAGACGTAGACACCAGCAGATAAAAGGCAGTATAACCTTTCCCATTCCAGAGACCATGGAACACTGTCATGGCCGATAGAACTGGACGTACAAATTAATTCACACCAACTCTGCTGGCCATTTCTCAAACAGAGTAAATGAGTTGCTGTCTCCACAAATAGACATTAGTGCAGCACCTGAGAGTGGCTGTTTTAAGAAGTACATTAGTGAGTGACAATGTTTGAAGTGTAAAATACTGATGACCAGCTATTACACAACTATCATACATGAGAAGGATGGCTTGCAAATAGAATAGGCTTGTATACCTTGCCAACCACATGGTTGCATGTAGTGCACCATGCCAATTAGTGACACCCAGACTATTAGATCAGGCTGCTACCCACTTCCTTCTGTATGATTTTAATTAAGCTGTCTCCTGCTGAGCCTCTGTGCTTTTCGTATTCGTGGCCCATTATTCTGTATAATGCCTTTACTGCCATCTCCACGCTGTCCTGCCCTTTTGTCCTCGCAGAGAAGCTGGTACTCTTACCTTCAAGGACATGCTGCTGCGTCCTTAGTCCCTGCTGCTCTATCTCAGGGCCCGCGCACACTGCACAGGCTTTTTGGGAGTACCCTTAGGGTATGCAAGTGGACACACCCCTTTTCTTTAAGGGACAATATGCCCTAACCCAGAGATACAGTACCTTTCAGCCTATAGCTGAGAGGCATCAGATATTTAAGGCACCCTACTCTTAAGGGAGGTGCCTGGGCAATGTGGTCTTTACATGGCTAATTCTAAGGTCCCCTTGTGTTGTTGCTGCTGCTTCTGTGTTGTGTGCTGTATAGATGATTCACATCTGTGTCCTAGTGCATGTTAAGTCTTCACCTATGATATCACCTGCTGTAACTATCCATCTCGACTGCTGCTGCTACTATGCATTCCAGCTGCTCCTATGATACTGTCCGGTGCTGCTGTAACTATCCAGTCCCTCCGCTGCTGCTATGTCCACCCATTCTGGATGAATCTACAATATTGGCTGCCGCTACTATTATCAAAAACAGTTTGTGTCCATACCTGTGGTGCCAGCTGCCAATGTACCATGATCCCCTGGGGCTGCCCTTGCCCACAACCTACCAGCACTATCCTATGTCCACCACCAGTTATTTTAATCAAGACTTCATAGCCATTCAGGTACGCTCCTCCAGGCCAGTGATCGGTGCCTTGGTCAAGTGGATCCACTAACCCTTTGCTCACCCCACAAGCATTACATTCTGTCTGCAACCATAGAAGACACAATAATTCTAGTACAAACCAGAATGGGTTCTGGATACACATACACATTTAAATACTCAGTGTGAAAAGATGAAAAAAGCAATTACTGGACATTTCTGCATAAAAAATATCAGAATGGACATAATGAAGGGAAAAGAAGTGCATCTGTATTGTACGAAATTTCAATTCATGTGATGAATATAATGGCAGCTATGAATACATCCGTCTTGTCTGTATATCATCCCCGCTTCTCCCCCCCGTGACCTTGGGTCGGTACCATTATCTGCATATACTCCAGACACAACACACCTAGTGTGAGTGGATGCGGGAACATTCTGTGTGTTCTGTGGTAATCACAAACTACTGCACTTTTCAAACCATTTGGAAAATGAGCAACTCCATAGGAAACTGTTATTTTTCACATTAGCCTGAACATAAGAGGAATAATAGAATGAGTCTTTGATGGCCCTGTCACTGAATTATTTGCAAATTATTCCATAGGGTTTTCAGCATGGAGAACTCATTGCACTATTTTCTTCCATTTGCATCTATCTGAGAACCTTTCCTATCAATCGTTTTTGTTCCTGGAGCAGATTATTAGTCTGCGAGGTTTATGTCAACTCGCTTTTTGCCAGCGGCGGCTGAGGAGGGATATATCATGTACGCAGATAAAACAAAAATGCATCCTCCTATAAAATATGTGCATTCTAAAGCCTGTCTACGGTAATTTCACTGCTCCAATCATATGCTGATGTACATGCGGTAATTCTACATGCAATGATACAAAGTACTAAAAAATATTACAATGCTTGTTTTATCAGCACTCACAATAACTAGAACATTGTGCGCTTGTTCTTTCCCAAATCAAATATTTTATGTATTCATTTGCCAGCGCTAAAAGTGTAATGTAATGTTCAGTGTCATTTGTGGAAATGTTAATTTTCAATGCATCAAAATTGTATCTCAATCGGTTTCAGAGAGAAGAGGGTGCTACCCAGTAGAGTTGAGCAAACCTTTCAAGGTTCAATTTGGTTTGCCGACTTTCCCGGTGTTACCCAAACAGTTCGACGAACATATTGAATTCAATAGTAAGCAAAACCAAAAGGCATAGTCAACACCTTTAGGAGGCCCAAAAGCTGCCAAAACAGCTCAAAGCTTTGCCATTAGCTTCATAGGCTATTAACATAAGAAATATTGAGGTGGATGAGTGGCAGGTGTAGGCCTGCTGTGCTGGGAGCCCTCATACCTCATGCAACAGTTCAAACTGCTTTTTTGCTCAGCCACACTGAGGTGCCATCAATATTAGCCTCATAGACTATTATTGCTGGATACATTTAAGGATAAGAAGAGAGCTAGATGAGAGAACGGTAGTTGCATGCCTGCCAGTCTGGGAACCCTACTGTTACAGGCAATACACAATAAGGAGACCTAACTAGGAGTCCCCATCCCCATTTCCTAAAATTAGGGGCTTACACTAGGAAAGTGACATCAATTGCCCCAGAGTACAGACAGTGTCTTGGTGCAGCAGTCAGGCATGTGCAATACATGAGACAGGGTCTGGGCTATCATTTACAGCTTTCAAAATAATTTAAAATTAAGAGGTGGGTGGGTGAGTAACAGGTGTAGGCCTGCTGTGCTGGATGCTCTCATACCTGATGCAACAGCTCAAATGGATTTTCTGCTCACCCACAATTATATGGCACCAATATTAGTTTCATAGATTGTAGACACATTTAAGGATAGTAAAAGAGGTAGATGAGTGAAAGGAAGCTGCATGCCTGCCAGTTTGGAACCCTATTGCTAGAGGCAATACACAACTAGGAAACCCAGCTTGAAGTCTCCACATCTTGAAAAATTAGGGCCATGCACCAGCACAAGTGGCATCAATTGCTCCAGAGTACAAATAGTATAATAATGGTGATGCATGGACAGGGCCTGGGACAGCATCTCTACCTTAACCATTGATCATTAAGATTAATGCGGGCTTTACACGAGACGACCGATCGTGCGATGCATCGTCGGGGTCACGGTTTTCATGACGCACATCCGGCATCGTACACGATGTCATCTCGTGTGACACCTCCTAGCGACGCAGTATCGCTCACAAATCGTGAGTAGTGTACTCGTCGCTAGGTTTCATAAAATTGTTTAATTAAAATGGTGCCAGTTGTTCATCGTTTCCGTGGCATCACACGTTGCTCTGTGTGACACCACGGGAACGATGAACACAGCTTACCTGCGTCCCGCGGCACCCGCCGGCTATGTGGAAGAAAGGAGGTGGGTGGGATGTTTACATCCCGCTCATCTCCGTCCCTACTAGCCGGCTGCCGTGTGACGTCGCTGTGACGCCGAACGTCCCTCCCCCTTCAGGAAGTGGACGTTCGTCGCCCACAGCGAGGTCGTCCGGAAGGTAAGTACGTGTGATGAGGGTTAAACGAGTTTGTGCGCCATGGGCAGCAATTTTCCAGTGACGCAAAAACAACGGGGGTGGGTACGATCGCTCGTGCTATCGCACGATAGATCGGCTCGTGTAAAGCAGGCTTAAGAGGTGCATGAGTAAGAGGTGTAGGCATGGTACTCTGAGAGCCCTGCCAAATTCAGGCAATACACAACAAGGAGACCAAGCTTGGAGTCTCCACATTTCAAAAAAATTGAGGCAGACACTGGTACAGTGCCATCAATTTCCCAAGAGTATGGTATGGGAAAGACTTGATGAGTGATGAGTGTTATGGTTCAATAGAATCTATAGAAAATGCTTTGTATAAGAGAATTGATGCTTTTCCAAACATAGTGAGTAAAGGTTACCAAAAGCTCAGGGAACTAAGTGACTTGTACAGGTTGCTCAAGCAGAAGGAGATCCGCCAGGATTGTCATTCCTGGACACTGCCAGGGGTGTCAACTCAATTGTTCAAAACTTCCTTATAACCTTCAAGACAAGTGGATCATGCATGTTTCCCGTTATAAACAGACTCATAATGTATCGTTTCCTCCTTTCTCAGTGTTTGTAGATTTTGTCACGCAACAGGCAATAATTAGAAATTATCCTAGTTTCGATTTCACTCTGTCATGCCCCACTGCCCCTGGTGTCAAACCTTGTAAAATACCAGTGGCAGTCCATAAAACTAATGTTACCTCCACAGGTTTTCCTCACAGGGAAAGCAAGTCCTCTCAAGAAGAAATCAAATCTATGGAGTTCAACAAGCAGCAGGGGCGGGCTGGGCCGAGGGCAGGGGGGCAATTGCCCCCCCGGGCTGTTCTACCAGGTATTGTAGAGGGCCGGCCACCTGCTGCATAATGTCATTATAAGGCTAGTTTCACACTTGCGTTGAACGGTATCCGTTGCATTGCGTTGTGTGATGGATGCAACGGATGTGTTGCATATAGTGGCACAACGGATGCAACGGATGCTGCAAAACAACGGAATCCGTTTTGATTTTTTTTTTTACAGTTTTACCGGCGGTAGACTATTGTGAACGATCAGCTGATCGCTCCCAGTAGCCGGCCGCCGGGTGATCAGCTGATCGCTCCCAGTAGCCTGCCGCCGGGTGATCAGCTTGATCGCTCCCTGCAGCCGGCGGCCGGGTGATCAGCTGATCGCTCCCAGTAGCCTGCCGCCGGATGATCAGCTGATCGCTCCCTGCAGCCGGCCGCCGGGTGATCAGCTGATCGCTCCCTGCAGCCGGCCGCCGGGTGATCAGCTGATCGCTCCCTGCAGCCGGCCGCCGGGTGATCAGCTGAGCGCTGTCACTTGCCGGCGCCCGGGAATGCCGGCGGCCGGTCGCTCAGCTGAGCGCTGTCACTTGCCGGCGGCCGAGCATGATGGCGGGCGGGCGCTAAGCTGAACGTTCGGCCACCGCGAGCCAAAATAAAGTTTGTGATTTAAAAAAAAAAAAAAAAGAGCATGCGCAGTGAAATCCAGAGGATTCCGCTGCTCAAAACAACGTTACATGCTGTGTTCCTCCCGCTGGGCGGAAGCAACGGAGCGTCGCCCAGCGGAAGCAACGAGGTCCTTTTGATACAATCCGTCACCCATACAAGTCTATGGGAAACAGCGGAATCTGTTAACGTCTATGGGAAACAGCGGAATCCGTTAACGGATTCCGCTGTTTTCCAAAAGGGCGGATTGTAATGGAAGGAAAACAACACAAGTGTGAAAGTACCCTAACACACATGGCCGCGCACAGTGAATTGCGCGCGGCCGTGTCTCCTGTACTGTGGCCGGGCACACTGACACTTCTACAGGCACATGACCGGCCGTATAGTTCATGAGACATGGCCGTGCGCAGTTCACAGTGCGCGGCCATTTGTTCTAATGACGCCATACAGTGCGCGCTGCCTCCATCCAGCCGAGGAGCATCAGACAAGGTTTGCAGCTACATCCCAGTGGCTAGGAGCTGCCTGGGTAGTGGACATGACCGGCTTTGTTAGTGGGCGTGGCCATGTTTCCTCTCGTCCACTGTACTCATGCAGGCTGCGCCCCCCCTACCCCCCCCTGCACCCTTATGAACCCTCCATCTGGAGGTCTTACCTCAGACCCCTGCTTCTATTATAAAGAACTCCAGGACACCTGGAGTTTCTTTCTGTTTTCAGCTGTATTGCTGAGGCCCCACCCCTTATGATCACATGGGCGTGACGTCACCACAGGTTCTTTAGCCCGTGGAATTTACCATCAAAGAAGTCTGTGGCCGCAGGGGAGAGAAGAAGAGAAAAGTGTCCCCCAATCATCAAAAGTAAAAAGCCCCCCAGTATGTGTCTGAGTGTATAGGATTGTGTCTGTGTATGAATTTTTGTATGTGAATTTTTTCAAATATGTATACACTTCTATGTGACTATATCTGTGTATGTGTCTGTATATATGTGTGTGTGTGTATACAGCTGTACGCAGGTGTGTATGTGTATGTGTATACGGCTGTACGCAGAGGTTTGTATGTATGTGTATACAGCTGTACGCAGGTGTGTGTGTATGTGTATACGGCTGTACGCAGGGATGTGTGTGTGTATGTGTATACGGCTGTACGCAGAGGTTTGTATGTATGTGTATACAGCTGTACGCAGGTGTGTGTGTATGTGTTTACGGCTGTACGCAGGGATGTGTGTGTGTGTATGTGTATACGGCTGTATGCAGAGGTTTGTGTTTATGTGTATACAGCTGTACGCAGGTGTGTGTGTCTATGTGTATACGGCTGTACGCAGGTGTGTGTGTCTATGTGTATACGGCTGTACGCAGGTGTGTGTCTATGTGTATACGGCTTTACGTAGGTGTGTGTCTATGTGTATACGGCTGTACGCAGGTGTGTCTATGTGTATACGGCTGTACACGGATGTATGTGTCTATGTGTATACGGCTGTATGCAGGTGTGTCTATGTGTATACGGCTGTACGCGGGTGTGTGTATGTGTGTGTATACGGCTGTACGCAGGTGTCTGTGTATACGGCTGTACGCAGGTGTGTGTGTGTCTATGTGTATACGGCTGTATGCAGGTGTGTGTGTCTATGTGTATATGGCGGTACGCAGGGGTGTTTATGTGTATATGTATATGGCTGTACTCAGTGGTGTGTGTATACGGCTGTACGCAGGGGTTTGTGTGTAAGTGTATACGGCTGTACGCAGGGGTTTGTGTGTATGTGTATACGGCTGTACGCAGGGGTGTGTGTATGTGTATACGGCTGTACGCAGGGGTGTGTGTAGGTGTATACGGCTGTACGCAGCGGTGTGTGTATGTGTATACGGCTGTACGCAGGGGTGTATATGTGTGTGTGTATACGGCTGTACGCAGGGGTGTATGTGTGTGTGTATACGGCTGTACGCAGGGGTGTGTGTATGTGTATACGGCTGTACGCTGGTGTGTGTATGTGTATACGGCTGTATGCAGGGGTTTGTGTGTATGTGCATACAGCTGTACGTAGGGGTGTGTGTATGTGTATATGGCTGTACGTAGGGGTGTGTGTATGTGTATACGGCTGTACGCAGGGGTGTGTGTATGTGTATACGACTGTACGCAGTCATGTATGTGTGTGTGTGTATACGGCTGTACGCAGGGGTGTATGTGTGTGTATACGGCTGTACACAGGGGTGTGTGTGTGTGTGTATACGGCTGTACGCAGGTGTGTGTATGTGTATACGGCTGTATGCAGGGGTTTGTGTGTATGTGTATACGGCTGTACGCAGGGGTGTGTGTAGGTGTATACGGCTGTACGCAAGGGGGTATGTGTGTGTGTATACGGCTGTACGCAGGGGTGTGTGTATGTGTATATGACTGTACGCAGGGGTGTGTGTATGTGTATACGGCTGTACGCAGGGGTGTGTGTGTGTATACGGCTGTATGCAGGAGTGTGTGTATGTGTATACGGCTGTACACAGGGGTGTGTGTGTGTATACGGCTGTACTCGGGTGTATGTGTATACGGCTGTATGCAGAGGTGTGTGTATGTGTATACGGCTGTACGCAGGTGTGTGTGTGTGTAGGTGTATACCGTGTCAGTGTATATGTCTATATATATGTACACATCTATGTACTGTATGTTTACAGTCCGTGTTTCTGGGGTTGTGTATGTGTGTAAGATGCCTGTATGTGAGGCTGGTGCCCACCATCAGGGTTCACAGTGTTTTGGATTTTTGTTTTCGCTGCATTGTACAGTACAAGCACAGTGGATGGGATTTCTAGAAATCCTGTGCCCACTGTGCGTGTACAGCCCACAGCGAAATCTGACTTGTGGTGCTGCTTCCCGAGCCCTGGCATATCAATTTATTGCTGTGTAGCCACAAGTGTTTCCACAGAGAGAACAGAAGCCCACAGCGGCCCGAACCCTGACTGTAGGCACAGGCTGCTGTGGTCCCTGCGGAGAGCACTCGTGGCCCCGCAGGAGAGGACATGCTGTGTCCAGGACACATCATGTCTAGATCGTGGGCACATACCCTTATAGTGTATTGTGTATGTGTAAAACATTTGTATCTGTAGGGCACAACACTAAATCTATACAGGTGAGTGTCCACCATCAGGCATCCTCACGGTCTGGAGACGCAGCGTGCTTTCTCTGGTGGAGACGCTAGGCTCCTGGGCGGGAGATCGCACTGTCCATGCACACCATCAGAGTGACTGTCAGCGGATATGCGCTATATTCTCCCGCTCAGAGCACTAGCATCGCTGTTAGAATAAATTGACATGCTGAGGATAGGAAAGCAGTGCCACAGGTCAGTTTATGGAGCATCTAAAAGAGCCCACGGGGCCGGAGATTTCTATAAATCCATCCACTGTGCCTGTGCTGTACAATGCAGCATTTTGGACTCAGTGAAAAACACTTTGCGTCCAAGACACTGCCAACACTGATCGTGCGCACGCAGCACTAAGGGCTTATTCACATACAGTATGTGTTAGGGAATGTCATTTGTCTTTCTATGTTTATGAAAAGAAGTGAAATTAACCCCTGCACTGTGAGGTAGCTATGTCACCCCCTTATGGCCTCCTTCACGTGTCTGTGTATGTGGTACATGTTGTGTCCGTTTTTTTCATGGTTACCACACATACTATTGTAAGCTATGGTGCTGCTCACATGTCCGTGTGTTTACACAGACCGTGTGGGATCCCTACGGAGACATCGTTTTTTTCTGGCAGCGCAGATGACAAAGGCCAATAGAAGTCTATGGGGCCGTGAAAAGCACATACAGCATACAGATGGCATAAGTGTATAGTCCGTGTGCCAGCCGTGTTCTGTACGAGTTTAACATTTAAAATATAGGATAAGCTTTGTAATTGCTGTATATGTAGTTAGCTGGGTTATGGTACTGTATCTATGTAGTTTTGCTCCTATATCAATACAGTAAGCTCAGTTATGGTACCATATTTAAGCAGTAAGCTTAGTTATGGTACTATGTCTATTCAGTAAACTTGTTCTGTTCCCGTAGCAATGTAGGAGGCTTGGTGTCCTGTTGCTGTTTCTATGTAGTAGACTAAGTAAGTACAATTTTGTTCCTGTATGGGTACAGCAAGCTCGGTTCTGCTCCCATATCTCTGTAGTAGGCTCGGTTCTGCTCCTGTATCTCTGTAGTAAGCTTGGTATTGATTCCCTTATCTCTGTAGTAAGCTTGGTATTGATTCCCTTATCTCTGTAGTAAGCTTGGTATTGATTCCCTTATCTCTGTAGTAAGCTCGGTTCTGCTCCTTTTTCTCTGTAGTAAGCTCGGTTCTGCTTCCATATATCTATGGTAAGCTCGGTTCTGCACCCTTATTTCTATAGTAAGCTCGGTTCTGATCTCGTATATCTGTAGTAAGCTTGATTCTGCTCCCTTATCTCTGCCGTAAGCTCGGTTCTGCTCCCATATCTCTATAGTAAGCTTGGTTCTGCTCCCATATCTCTATAGTAAGCTCGGTTCTGCTTTCATATCTCTGTAGCAAGCTCGGTTCTGCTTTCATATCTCTATAGTAAGCTCGGTTCTGCACCCATATCTCTGTAGTAAGCTCGGTTCTGCTTTCATATCTCTGTAGTAAGCTCGGTTCTGCACCCATATCTCTGTAGTAAGCTCGGTTCTGTTCCCATACCTCAGTAGTAAGCTCGGTTCTGCTCCCATATCTCTGTAGTAAGCTCAGTTCTGCTCCCATATCTCTGCAGTAAGCTTGGTTCTGCTCTCATATCTCTGTAGTAAGCTTGGCTCTGCTCCCATATCTCTGTAGTAAGCTCAGTTCTGTTCCCATATCTCTGCAGTAAGCTTGGTTCTGCTCCTATATCTCTGTAGTAAGGTTGGTTCTGTTCCCATATGTCTGTAGTAAACTCAGTTCTGCTCCTATATCTCTGTAGTAAGGTCGGTTCTGCTCCCATATCTCTGTAGTAAGGTCAGTTCTGTTCTCATATCTCTGTAGTAAGCTCGGTTCTGTTCTCATATCTCTGTAGTAAGCTCGGTTCTGTTCTCATATCTCTGTAGTAAGCTCGGTTCTGCTCCCCTATCTCTGTAGTAAGGTCGGTTCTGCTCCCATATCTCTGTAGTAAGGTCAGTTCTGCTCCTGTATCTCTGTAGTAATGTCGGTTCTGCTCCCATATCTCTATAGTAAGCTCAGCTCTGCTTCTGTATCTCTGTAGTAAGCCTGGTTTTGTTCCCATATCTCTGTAGTAAGGTCGGTTCTGCTCCCATATCTCTGTAGTAAGCTCGGTTCTGTTCCCATATCTATGTAGTAAGCTCAGTTCTGCTCCTATATCTCTGTAGTAAGGTCGGTTCTGCTCCCATATCTCTGTAGTAGGCTCGGTTCTGTTCCCATATCTATGTAGTAAGCTCAGTTCTGCTCCTATATCTCTGTAGTAAGGTCGGTTCTGCTCCCATATCTCTGTAGTAAGGTCAGTTCTGCTCCTGTATCTCTGTAGTAAGGTCGGATCTGCTCCCATATCTCTATAGTAACCTCAAGTCTGCTCCTGTATCTCTGTAGTAAGCCCAGTTTTGTTCCCATATCTCTGTAGTAAGCTCGGTTCTGCTCCCATATCTCTGTAGTAAGGTCGGTTCTGCTCCCATATCTCTGTAGTAAGGTCAGTTCTGCTCCTGTATCTCTATAGTAAGGTCGGTTCTGCTCCCATATCTCTATAGTAAGCTCAGCTCTGCTCCTGTATCTCTGTAGTAAGCCTGGTTTTGTTCCCATATCTCTGTAGTAAGGTCGGTTCTGCTCCCATATCTCTGTAGTTAGCTCGGTTCTGTTCTCATATCTATGTAGTAAGCTCAGTTCTTCTCCTATATCTCTGTAGTAAGGTCGGTTCTGCTCCCATATCTCTGTAGTAAGGTCAGTTTTGCTCCTGTATCTCTGTAGTAAGGTCGGATCTGCTCCCATATCTCTATAGTAAACTCAAGTCTGCTCCTGTATCTCTGTAGTAAGCCCAGTTTTGTTCCCATATCTCTGTAGTAAGGTCGGTTCTGCTCCCATATCTCTATAGTAAGCTCAGCTCTGCTCCTGTATCTCTGTAGTAAGCCTGGTTTTGTTCCCATATCTCTGTAGTAAGGTCGGTTCTGCTCCCATATCTCTGTAGTAAGCTCGGTTCTGTTCTCATATCTATGTAGTAAGCTCAGTTCTTCTCCTATATCTCTGTAGTAAGGTCGGTTCTGCTCCCATATCTCTGTAGTAAGGTCAGTTTTGCTCCTGTATCTCTGTAGTAAGGTCGGATCTGCTCCCATATCTCTATAGTAAACTCAAGTCTGCTCCTGTATCTCTGTAGTAAGCCCAGTTTTGTTCCCATATCTCTGTAGTAAGCTCGGTTCTGTTCCCATGTCGCTGTAATAAGCTCCTTGCAGTTCCCATATCTCTGTAGTTATCTTGGTTCTGTTGCAGTATCTATGTCAGCAGTAAGCGTGTTTCTGTTCCCATGTATATGTACCAGCCTGTTCATAAAGTCTGTTACTGCTGCTTTAATGCAGTGGCCAGAGATAAACAGACCAAAGGTGGGCCGCCGCAACTTGAGGGCCACTGCCTTATGATTGCCCCCCAGGCTAAAATGTGCCAGCCAGCCCCTGACAAGCAGTGTCCCCTACATCAGAAATAAATCCTCTTCTAAAATGCAGAACCTTCAAGGAGAAGGCTCTAGAAGACCGCAAAGGTTTCCTTAAGGAAAATAACATCTGCTTCAAATGCTGTGCTACCACATCACACTTCGCCAGGAACAGTGTTAAATGCACAGAATGTGGTAGTGTAGATCACAATACAGCCTTACACCCTGCACCAACCTCACAGGTGCCATTGCAAACTGTGGAGTATAGCGAAAAGCACAAGGATACTGACATACACACTTTAGTAGTCACCTCTCAGTGCACAGAGATCTGTAAATGGCTTGAAGAAGGCAAGTCTTGCTCAAAAATCTGCCTCATCAGAGTGTATCCAGCAGGCCATCGGGATTAAGGGGGCTTTACATGCTACGACATCGCTAATGCAAACTCGGGGTCACAGAATTGGTGACGCACATCCGGCCGCATTAGCGATGCCATTGCGTGTGACACCTATGAACGATTTTGCATCATTGCAAAAACGTGCAAAATCGCTCATCGGTGACATGGGGGTCCATTCTCAAAAATCGTTACTGCAGCAGTAACGAGGTTGTTCCTCGTTCCTGCGGCAGCACACATCGCTCCGTGTGACACCGCAGGAACGAGGAACCTCTCCTTACCTGCCTCCCGGCCGCTATGCGGAAGGAAGGAGGTGGGCGGGATGTTACATCCCGTTCATCTCCACCCCTCCGCTTCTATTGGGCGGCGGTTCAGTGACGCAGCTGTGACGTCGCTGTGACGCTAAACGAACCGCCCCCTTAGAAAGAAGGCGGTTCGCCGGTCACAGCAACATCGCCGGGCAGGTAAGTAGTGTGACGGGTCTGGGCGATGTTGTGCGGCACGGGCAGCTATTTGCCCGTGTCGCACAACAGATGGGGGCGGGTACCCACGCTAGCGATATCGGTACCGATATCGCAGCGTGTAAAGCGGCCTTTAGGCGATCAAAAACTATCTTAGATGATGAAAGCAACAGATCCCTAACTAAGTCCATCTTATTCGACACCAGCAACTAGTTACAAAGTGGAGTCTATGGACGGTCAGACCTGCTTACCACTGCCAACCATACTGGAGTGCAACCTGATTCCTAACAACAGATCTGAGATACCTATACCGGAGATAGGGGAACATCACCCCCATTTGAAGCAGATAGCTAACCAGATATCAGAACTGGCAGGTAGAAGGGCTGGAGAATCATGGACAGGGATCCCACTGAAGACGCAGTGTACAGGCCAGCTAAGTAGGGCACAACGAAATGACCGGGCCCCAAAGCAAAAGTTCTAATTAGGTCACCCTTTACACATCCCCCTCAACTAAAAAAAAACGAAATTAGGTGGGGTCCCAACTTGGAGCGACACGTGTAGACGGTAGTTATGCCAGTGCTGAAGCCCCTTAGAGTTCTCACCCAGTATTATGCCCCTTTCATGGCCCATATAGAGTATACTGAAGGAAATAATGCTCCCAATACTGCATGATACACCCACAGTTCCACCTTATGCCCATTATGATGATATAACATTACCTACAGCAAAGTATGATGCTGCAACAGTAACACCAACACAGTATATTTTTCCCACAGCATAATGTCCCTAAAGTATCTCTCACACAAATATGATGGCAACATAGCACCACCATATGTAGCATGGAGGTCCCACAGCTCCCACACACACTATGAGGGCCCCCATCTACAATGTTATATCCCCAACAGATAACAATGTCAGTGTGAGGGCCCCAACACACTGTCACATGTGTCGCCCTGGACAAGCCAGGGGCCACAGAGAACAACACCACAACACACCCCACATTCCCTGCAGGCACATCAAGGTCAGACACGAAACCCTTGTTGCCCTCCTCCAGGGGCTGATGTCCACACCAGGGGGTGGAGCCAGGCGGTTGGTCTCCACCCACCAAGGAGTTCACAGTCCTGGAGGCGGGAAAACACAGGCAGTTAGAGTTTGAGAGGCGAAAGGAGTGAAGTGAAGTGGTAGGAGAGCAAGCAAAACTGACTGAGAGCGTCCGGGTGTGTGCCCCGGACGAGACAGCAAGGTTGGCAGACGGCGGTGACCGTCTGCAGGAGTGGCCGATTGGAGTCTACCGTAAGGACCGCGGACGGGTGGTGGCCCGGCGGTACCGGACCGGTACACAAAGAGAAGCCAGCACCAGTGGCAGGGGCCTTTCGGTCCCCGGCAAGGCTTGGAGTCGCCGTGAATTTGCCAAATCCGTCAGTGAAGGGGACCTCCGGGTTTCCAAACAACTAAGTCCCGATTGAAGGCAAAGGTCCAACCGTATGAGAGAGATACTGCCACCGCCAAGGCACCAGTTTCTTAGGGCCAGCGCCTGCGGGCAAAAAGGGGCTCCTCCAGCCCATATCCAAGCCGGGGAGCGGGTTACCGGTGGGAACCCATCGATACCAACAACCGTATTCAGGTGCAGGGAAAAGAGACAGTCACCGCTAACTTGCAGGGAACAACACCACCGCAGCCGTCCGAGGGACCCGTCCAACCAGCCGCTTGTTTTACTGTGAACTGTGTCATCATCCTTGGGCTGAGTGAGTACCTCCGTGCCGTGCGGCACAGCGCTGCCCCTGCGTCCCTGCACCTCACCAGGCCCCATAACCCGCCTGACACCCTCTCCTACCCCATCACCGGGGCCCCGGGACAACCAACCCCCTACCCACGGAGGGGAGAATAACAACCATAGCTGCTCCCTGTCACCGTCCCCGGGATCCCCATCCGGAGCAGCGGTGGTGTCACCAAAAATCACCACAACTGTGGGTGGCGTCACGGACAACATCCCCAACAACAAACCACCCCTTTTCACTCACGGGCGAGGAGCGCCACTCGAGTCCCCGGGATCCGGCCCATCGCTCGAGCCACCGAGCAGCAGCAGCCGCAGAGCAGCGGCAGCCGGACCCGAGCAGTGGGAGAGCGCAGCGTTGCCATCCTCCTCCCCGCCCGCGACACACACACAACCCCCCACAAAGTATGAAGGCTGCCACACACAATATAATATCCCATACACCCCCCACGTGCAATATGACAGAGTCTCTTTAAAGATAATCTGTCATCTCTTCCAGTACATCATATTTAATTAAAAGGGCTATTCCCTTCTCCAAGATCCTATCCCAGTAGTAGATGCAATAAGCTAGGTCGGGGTCTGAGTACCCTCCCGTTGGTGCTCCGGTACACGGTTGACTCCCTGGTTCAGAACCGGCGGGCTCCAACCCAGGCCCGGTCCATACGGTTCCGCTGGTTGCTGTACCGGTACTCCCTGCAGACGGCCACCACCGTCTGCCTGCCTGACGTTCTCTAAGGGGCAGCTGACAGCTGCTCCTCTACCACTCACTGTCAACTCTAAACTTTGACTGTTTGAACTTCCTGCCTTTTGGGTGACATGTGTGTGACCTCACAGGGGGGCGGAGGGGTGTGTGTATGTGGCTGATGTAATTACCTGTAACCCATGGGGTCCAGGGCGTCACATACCCCCTTGGTTTAATGCAGACCGTCCGCGGGCTGCCCGACCAACTCCGGTTTATTTTTATTTTTCAAACTGTAAAACGGGAAAAATGGGAAAACACTACAATTATAATAACATTAATATACACTATGGTTAATGAAGGTCTTCCCTTAACGGGAGGCATTTTACTTTAACGTTTCAAACTTTATTATACGGGAACGGGTCCATGTCCTTCCGCCTTCCCCACCCAAGCAACCTAGCCCTGATGCTGCCCGTAAGAACTGGGCAGCACCCCTTTTCCCCAGTCCGGAAACGGGAATGTGGCAGGTCACCCAGGCGGGAACGGGTACAGTGCAGTGCACCCGGCAGTTGTCAAAGGGCTCCCCGGAGGATGGTCACCGGTCCCGGTGGTGACCGGACCCCAGCCTGCTCTGCTGCGGGTCCGTCCTCCAATCTGGCTCTAAGGAGGCCAATGGACCGGGAAGGCATGATAAAGGGGGAGGATAGGGCAATATTTACAAGCCCAAAAGTTTTTGGGTGGCCGGCAAGTCCACGGCCATGTCCATGAGCAGTCACTCACGCAACAGGGGTTTCAACAACACACAAGTCCCAACGGGGACGGGTCCTTTTTAGCAGCAATGGCTACCGGCTTTACTCATCAACCGGGAACTCCTCTTCCACTTCTACTTCAGGGCTGTATGGTGGAGGAGGGGGCTGTCTGCCACTCTGGACATCTAGGGCAAATCAGCCCCTCTCCCCTCGGTGTCGGGTGTAGTATGCCAAATCGCCGGGCAGGAGGTCACTGTCCGGGTGCCCGAACGGGAGATGGCTATTTACATCCCGCCGGGAGAAGAACACCTCCATCTCCAGACCGGGGTCGTACAAGAATCCCCAGCCCTTGTCCTTGTTGAAGCGCCGGACCTGGCCCTGGTGAGTGGGGCCCCTTACCCAGTAGCCAGCGCTCCTCAGGTGCTCCTTCCCCTCGATGGTACGGGCTAGCACCTCCTCTCTCTTTCTTTCACGGGCTGCAATCACCCGACTCAACTGGCTGGCCTGCCGCTCCCAGTACGGTGGGTTTACATGCCTGGGGTCTGCTTCAGTGGGGGTCTGGCACAGCCGGTGCTCTCCAGTGTCGACCACTATGGACACTCTCGGAGGGGAGTGCCGCTGTATCGCAGCCGGCTCTGCTGCCCTGCAGCTGCCTCCCCGCGGAACCTCAGCCGAGGCCCGCGACCCTGGAGCAGCTTGTTTTGCCTTTTGGGCCTTCTTGGCCGAGTAAGTTGCTGGAGCCTGGGTACCTCTGGGCGCGGCCACTTCCGGGGCCTTCGGCACCGCCTCTCGTTCAGGTGCCGTCTGGTAACGGGTCCCCTCCGGCAACGGGCTCTGCGCGGCCGGGTTCCATTGCAGGTCCAGGCCTGCCTCCTCCAGTAGCTTCCCGTGAGCACCTGGGACATACTCCGCCACCGATGTTGGGGGTGGGGATATGGGCGGAGGAGCAGCAACCACTGTTGCGAGCAATGGAGGAGGCGGTATGGCTGGCAGCAGCAGACCAAGCCCCTCAGCCACGATGGCCGACCCCTCAAGGGCATAGGGACGTGGGTGGGTCGCCTCCCCACCCTGCCAAGACCGTCATCCTCTCACAGGTCCGCACAGCAGCCACTATTTCCCCCATCTCCGCCGCCCAGTGCTCTACCAGGAAGCTCACCTGGTGCTGGAGGCGGCGACACATCTCCTCCGTCCGGGCCTTCACCCACGCCGCCGTTCCTTGCTCGGGCTCCGGGGTCTCGGGATTCTGGACGGGAGTCGCCATGGTACACAGTCTGTGTCCAGGAACGGAACGGATGCAGGTTCCTGGAGTCCCTGCCTTTCTATCTTCTCGGTCACATCAGGCTGCCTTCTCGCCCGCCTCCCCCTTGGTTTTCTCTTCACACTTCTCCTTCGGGGGCGGGGCTTCTCTTTTCACGCCCTCACTGCTCGGGGAAGACGACTCGAGCGGGAAACTTTCTTGGCGCGACTTCAACTTTTTTGGCCAGACGCCGCTGACGGAAACTTCAAAGGCGCACTTTCCACAGGTAAGTGGACTGTCCGAATCCTGTTCGTGATGCCAGGAAGAGTATACATGTACCGCCCTGAGAGTGCCCGGCCGCTTCCTTCACTTGCTCGGGCTGAGCCGCTCGAGGTCCGGGTTCGAGTTGTCGGTGGCAAGAGCGCCTCCGGACCAGGGGCCACGTCGCTCTTGTTAAAACGGGGAGGCAGTGTGGGGGGTTGGTGGTCGTGTAACGGGTCGTGACGCCCCCCACGGGTCGAGGTGACGGGAGAAGCACCACCGCTGAAGTGATGGCGGGCTCATTCGGGATCGGTGTTGCGGCCGCAGCCGAGATGTTAGCCTCTCCGTGGGTAGGGGCGGTGTGTCCCGGGGCCCGGTGGGGGACTGTAAGGGTTATTTGATGCTGTTGTCGGGGTGCAGGGCGCCGTGCCGCAGTGTAGTGTGTCGTGCCCGGATGGCACTGGTGTACTCACAATTAATTCACACTGAGTCACTGGTAAACCAAAGCTCGGGTCTGGTCGGTTCCCGCGGCCGGCTGCTGATTCCCCCCTGCGGGGTTGATGGTGGCCCCTTTTCCCGTGCACCTCTAGATGTTGTATTTCAGCTCCCCCTGCCTGAGCAGTGGTAGCCCGCACCCCGGCGTTGAGCTGCCGGAGGAGCCCTCGGTTGCCCGCAGGCGCTGGCTCGTCGGGTGTTTGGCCCTTGGCGGTGGCGTTCACCCGGTCTCGGTGGGCTTTTGCCTTCTTTCGGGACTTTGGATGTGGATGAACCCGTGAGGTCCGGCCAGCAATCAGTCAATTTGCCTATACTCAGTGGCTTCTAAGCTAGGTTGGGGTCTGAGTACCCTCCCGTTGGTGCTCCGGTACACGGTTGACTCCCTGGTTCGGGACCGGCAGGCTCCAACCCAGGCCCGGTCCGTACGGTTCCGCCGGTTGCTGTACCGGTACTCCTGCAGACGGCCACCACCATCTGCCTGCCTGACGTTCTCTAAGGGGCGCAGGCTCCTACCCGGGTCCCTGACAGCTGCTCCTCTACCACTCACTGTGAACTCTAAACTTTGTCTGTTTGAACTTCCTGCCCCAGGACAGTAGTCTCCTCGGTGGGTGTGCATTTCCGCCTGACTCCGCCCACCTGGTGTGCTCTACTTGCCCTGAGGGAAGCATCAGGTCTCCCTTTCGGGTGACATGTGTGTGACCTCACAGGGGGCGGGGGTTTGTGTGTATGTGGCTGATGTAATTACCTGTGACCCCTGGGGTCCAGGGCGTCACACTAGTGCGGGAGAATGCATAGAAGAACACCTAACTGGTAACTAACACCCAAGTGGGTTATATACATATATGTAAATATATTTACATATACAAACACACACATATATATATATATATATATAGATATATGTGTGTATATATATAAAAATATATTTGAATATATATCTATATATATATATAGATATACATATGCTGTATATAAATATATATCAGTATGATATTATATTAGTCATAACACAGGAAGAGTACAATATTTGAGTTGTAGAAAAGTATTCCTTAGACTTGTTATTTTATGGGAATACAATTCTATACTCAAACAGACATGTCAGGAGAGGTGACAGCTTCTATTTAGGAAGTCCCCCCTAGTGATGGCTGCAGGCAGAAATAATTATTCAACAACCAGGATGCTGATTTCTTCACTAAAGGTATCAATTGACTCTATATAACAGAACCATTATGGCCATACCTTTATTTTAACATGCATAATTCTGATGACAGGTTTTCTTTAAAGAATTGAACAAGCACTTATTAGTGAAAAAGGCTTTGATTTTTCTTGCACATCCAGAATATGATCCAGTTATTTGACTTTTTTTAATTATAATCTTAAAGTTAAATCTAGGGCTTCTCTCAAACCTGTCCTTCCTACACTTTTTAGCCTTTGGGACCCAATGCTGTGTCTACATCTATTGGTAAATTGCTCCAATTGCTATAAAACACATAGCAGTAGTTTTTAAAACCATATATTAAAAAAAGTCCAATAACTAGATCAAATTTTGGCTGTACAACAATAATTAATAAGCGCTTGTCCGATTTTTAAAAGGGAACCTGTCATTCAGATTATGCATGTTAAAATAAAGGTATGGCCATAATGGTTCTGTTATATAGAAACAATAGATACATTCACTGAAGAAATCCGCTGTCGCACTGGGAGCGAGAGGACTCCCGTTGAGCAACGCAATACAAAGGGAAAATCAGGGAAACAATACAAAAGAAGGCCCTGACGCTCGCTAGGGAGAGGCCAGAGGGGCCACCTCCTAACACTCATCTGAGGCTGATTTTTAAACTCCTTAACATATCTAAGTGGGTCCTTCCCCCCTGCGCCGTCATATGCCTAGGCCCTCACTGGTCCTAGAGTCACCATGACTGGTGAAGATCAGCAAGATGCTAGTCTTGCCACTACAATAAGACAACACAAGGAAAGTAAGACAATCAGATGAGGAACGACACAACCAATAATACTCCAGCAGAAACATCTCAGCTGCAAGAGAAGCAACACTTCAGCTTCTCCAGAGACTGGCTCCTTCAAAATGGACAGCATAGATATGAGCTATAGCTGACATAGCGAGGATTAAGGAGCAAATTCTTTTAGCAGAAGAAAGTAGCTGCAGCTAAGATTACAACTAGCTATTAGATTGCAGCAGGAGAGAAATAAACCTTAACCTCTTCAACATTGGATGGAATTGAATAAGTTCCAACTCAGAATAACCTATGATTGGGCACTAAAGAGGATCTGTGATCACTATACGCTGCGACCTTCTGATCCCAGATCCCCCAGATAACATCAGGCTGTGATATACTCGTGGCATCCGAATTCTAATTGTTGATAATCCTTAGAAGTTCGGCTTTCCGTAGCGTTCAGTGCATTGGGGTGGGACTGTGGGGTGAGACTGTGGGTGGCGTCTTTAGCTTTGCCCTGGACCCTATGCAGCTGCTGATGTCTGCATCTTTGACCTGTTTTCAATCTCACTCTGGTGCCATGCTAGCAATGAGCAGTGTTTGCGCAGATTGATCTCCCAGCAATCTTCAGGATAATGGTGACCGCACATGCGCAGCATTAGATCTCGGCTCAATAATGAGCTTAACTCTCAATATGCTGAAGCACCGCCACAGGCGCCATTTTACTGAAGACCGCTGGGAGTCAATCTTCCCACGGCGAGGACGGTGGTGGCGCAAAATTTAAAACAGGAGGAAGATACAGACACCAGAGGCAGGCAGAGGGGCTGAAGACCCTTCCCATAGCCTCACTGCAATGCACTGAAAAGCTTAGGAAAGCCAAACTTCTAATGATGATTATACAACAACCAGGATGCATATTTCTTCACTTAAAGAGGACCAACCACCAGGATTTTCCTATACAAACTAAAGCCAGTGCTATACTGGCGCTATCATGCTGATTCTAAACATACCTTCATTTGTAAGAGCGGATGTTTAGTTTCTGAAATACAGACAAGTAAAGTTTGTGCAATACATTGTTACTTGATTGATAGGTGCTGCAGAATGTTTAATAGGTGGGTTGGGTTTTGTTAGTTTTTCCCGCCTCTGTCTGCCTGCCTGTTGCTTCTCCCCCTGTCTCTTTTATTATAGGGGGAGGAAGGAGGGTGGAAGGATTGGGGGGAGGAAGGACAGGCAGGCAGACAGGGGCAGGAATAACTAGCAAAACCCGACCCACCTATTAGTTATTTTGCAGCACCTATCAATCAAGTAACAGTGTATTTCGCAAACTATACTTGCCTGTATTTCAGAAAGTATACATCCGATCTCACAACTAAAGGTATGTATAGAATCAGCATGATAGTGCCAGTATAAAACTGGCTTTAGTTTATATAGAAAAATCATAGTGGTTGGTCCTCTTTAAGGTGTCTATTGAATCAGTATAACAGCGCCATTACAGCCATGCCGTTATTTTAGCATGCATAATCCTCATAACAGGTTCTATTTAAGAATAAAGCGTAAAATCCTACAGATGATTCTAGAATATGTTTAATTAGTAAAGAGCCTTTAAAGAGAAAATCCCTATTAATTCAGGATATAATATGGTAACAAATCCCATATAACACAACATAACATACAATTTATATCCAAAATATGAAAAATATGTTTCCTGATTTTACAAAAAAATAAGAGAAAAGACAATTTATCTCTCATCCGTCTGTTGGAAGGCATCAGAGGTTAAAGACTATGCCGCTATGGGGGAAGGATGGATATGGGGTTCCTTCTGTTGGCTTTCTGTGTATTTGCACGTTTCAAAGCAAATAGAGAAAAAATCTAACATAACACATTATATTAATTCAGGAATAAAAGCTTGGAGCAACACTGGCCCCTCTCCCACAAATGACGGCAGTTATTATAGCGCAGATAGGAATTGGCAAAACCCTCGCTTCTGATGATCATCATGGATGAATATTCATGAGACGTTGTGCGAAAGGCACCAGTTCAAAAGCTGTAGACTTAAAACGCAGCAGACATGGAGAATATGCTACGAAAGGAGAGCAGGGAAGAGGTATTTAAAACGAGGTTAGTGACGAGCGCAACCTGCCTTCATCCCCGAAAGATTGAAATATCAGACGAGAAAAGCAATCGACTTAAAGAAGACATATAAAGGCGAGTATTTAGGATAAATGACAAGCTTTTAGATAGGAACAAAGGGTCCCAGAAAGGGGAAGATTATAAAAAAAAATCACGGATCAGCATAATGAGGAAGAGGTAATAATAGATTGAAAATGTCATCTTTATTTGGAAGGAGAAAGGTTAGGGCCAGAAAGTATTTGGATGACTTAAGAGCAAGTCGAGCATGCGAGGTTATTCATGTGTCAAGAATGGAGCGGAATATTTCAAATCGTCCTCACATTAAGAAAAAAAAAAGTCTCGCGTCTGACGGAGGAATTTGCAAGCAGCTGAAAACTGCTTCTTGACGCATCTCCATATTTCACAAATACGATCACAAGTCATTACCAGTTTCTTGTTGAATCTTGTCGCGGTTTTGCTTGGCCTGGTATAAAACAGCTCCTCTCTCCCGGTGCATCGGAAATGAAATGTTTATTTTTTGAAGTAGGCGCTAATTCAAAGCACAGGAACAAAGCTTAGCTATGGGAAAATGAATTTCTTACAATTCTTGCCACTATTAAAGAGCATTTCCTGCAAATATAATTTTCTGAGTTGTGCTTTTGTGTCATTCCAGCTATTCTGAGGAATTTTTTAGACTTTTATATGGTTTTTGGGTGACAACCATTACAGTGACCATAGCAGCTGTCGGCAAACATCAAAGACGAACAAATCTTAAAAGGTCATGAATATTTACATTTTTTATCTGCCATCTCTCTAAGGGGTGCTTCACACACAGCGAGCTCGCTGCCGAGATCGCTGCTGAGTCACGCTTTTTGTGACGCAGCAGTGACCTCATTAGCGATCTCGCTGTGTGTGACAGCGAGAGAGCGACAAATGAAGCGAGCAGGGAGCAGGAGCCGGCGTCTGACAGCTGAGGTAAGCTGTAACCAAGATAAACATCGGGTAACCAAGGTGATTACCCGATATTTACCTTAGATACCAGCCTCCACAGCTCTCACGCTGCCTGTGCTGCCGGCTCCGGCTCTCTGCACATGTAGCTGCTGTACACATCGGGTTAATTAACCCGATGTGTACTGTAGCTAGGAGAGCAAGGAGCCAGCGCTAAGCAGTGTGCGCGGCTCCCTGCTCTCTGCACATGTAGCTGCATTACACATCGGGTTAATTAACCCGATGTGTACTGTAGCTAGGAGAGCAAGGAAGCGGTGTGCGCTGGTAACTAATGTAAACATCGGGTAACCATACCCGATGTTTACCTTAGTTACCAGTGTCCGCAGCTTCCAGACGCCGGCTCCGTGCAAGCGCAGGGTCGCTTGCACGTCGTTGCTGGTTGGGGGCTGGTCACTGGTCGCTGGTGAGATCTGCCTGTTTGACAGCTCACCAGCGACCATGTAGCGATGCAGCAGCGATCCTGACCAGGTCAGATCGCTGGTCGGATCGCTGCTGCATCGCTAAAGTGTGAAAGTACCCTAATACTGTTCTGTGTTTGTTGTGTTTGTCTTTATCGAGGTTTCATGAAATTTTACTGAGCTTCTACTGCCAAAATTAAAGAAAAAACAATATATTTGGCTTCCTGCATTTATATCTGCTAAAAACTATGTGTGATCTTCAGTTCATAGAAACTAACAATAGGGCCATGCTCACACGTTGCGTTTTTGCTGCTTTTTTTCATGAGTTTTATGCAAATTGAAAGCTGCTTTTTACAGTACCAGCAAAATCTGTGAAATTTCAGAAACATTATTGCTTTTTATTTCCTGACTTAGGCCTCTTTCACACGTCAGTCAAAAACACACGTTTGAAACACACGTTTTTCACTGACGTGTTAAAGATGCATTTGTCCCTCCATGTGTCGTGATTTTGGCACACGTGTGCTGTCCGTGATAGCACATGGAGATCGGGCACTCCTATATTCATCTGTCCCCGACACTGCTCTCCATGGTGCTGATGTCTCCCGCTCTGTTGTCTCTAGCTGCCACTGTCTCCCCTCTGCTGTTACTTCCGGGTCGCGGTGCAGTGAATATTCATGAGCATAATTAGCTGGCCTGGAAGCAGGAGACAGCTGCAGCCGGAGACAGCATCACTGGAGACAGGTGAGTATAAAAATAATTTTATTTCAAAGATATGTGTTTTCCCTGTTACGTGTTACATGGACCATATCACTGTGTGGTCCATGTGACATCAGTGATCCCAGAGAAAAACTAACTTGTCTCCATGCCGAACACACAGACATATGTGTCTGCTGAATGGAAACATGGTCAGTGAGATATCACTAATGTGTGCACAGACCCATTGATTTTAATGGGTCTGCATGTCAGTGATTCCAGTACATGTAAAAATAGTAACATATGTACCAGAATCACTGACATGTGAAGGAGGCCTTAAATGAAAAACTGCATTTTTGAAAGAAGCAGCATGTCAGTAATGTCAGTTTTTTTGCAGCGCTTTTCACCACTGAAAGCAATGAGAAAGTTCAAAAACACTGCAAAAATGCAAGGTGAATGAAACTAACGTTATTAAACATGTACTGTAGACAAATGACATACTAAAAAAACCACACAAAAAAAACCAACAAAACTTGCTTTTTGCAATCAATGTATTTACAGCCAAGAGAGCTGGTTTTGGCCGCAGAAATTGCAGCAAAACCCCAATGTGTGAAAATAGCCTAATAGTGTTTTTTTTATCATCCAAAAAGGGCCACAAAATGCCTTAAAGGTTTATTCCCATCTACATAAATGGATATTGTCAGAAAGTGCTTGCAAGGCTGTGTTCATGCATTGTGTTTTTATTATGTTTTTTGGTGCATTTTTGAATGCAGATTTGTCATGAAACCCGAAGGGAATCCTGATGCCAGAAAAGTCAATGAGAATCCTAAAGGGTCATGTACACATTGCATATTTTGACTTGCAGATTTGGTGCAAAAAATAATCTGCAGCATGTCAGCTCTTTCATCGTTTTTGTAGCGTTTTTTTCACCCATGGACTTCAATGAAGTCAGTCAAAAAAGCTATAAAACTGCAGGTATAAAACTGATTGCGGGTTTGCAGCATTTTTGTAGCGTTTGAAAGGTCTGGCTAGTGAGCAGATTGACAATTGAAAACGTGATCCAAAAGGGAAAGAAAGAGAATTGAGAAGGACAGAGTATGTAACTCAGAGAGGTAACTGGCCAAGATGGAACAGAACATGAGACAAAGAGAGTGCCCCAAGTTGGAGTTCCCAAAGCATCAGAAGTAGAGAAGCTAAATCCGGCCATAGTGGCAAACTACTCCTGTAAAAGGAAGAAGACGGAACCGGGGAATGAGAATAGGACTCTCTCTAATTGGACTGTACTATTGAGCTGGGTTGTGTTAAGTAACTGAGATTCGTTGAGGCAGTGACAAGTAGACTTGAAGGAGAAAAGAGATTGTGTATGAAAATAATCTGTGTTGTAAAGGTTTCTATTGTGAAGCTATGCACCCACTCTCTACAGTATATAATCCTTACTAAGTTATCATTCAGTAAAGAGTTTTTTTTTGAGTGGTGGTCTCTCTTATTGAACTGTCAAATATCTGGTCTTGGCCAGTCGGAGTCATTGGTATCATGCTACCTGCAAGGGTGTTGCACCCTCATAACACAAGTCCACACACTGATCCAGGACCCGCATCTTCAAGTAATGTGCCGCAACATAAGAGATGAGTACCTCGCCCAAAACTACCGCTCTATGCTACCTTACACATGCGTGTCTTTTTTTACTTACTGGATTAGTAATGGGGGTGTCTGATAGTCACCTCTGCTAGTGATGGGTGAACCAGATCTGTAACTTTTGGAGTCAGTACCAGACACCTAGTGTCTGTGCTCGGACCCTGAACGCAGACTTCTCAAGGAAGGCTATGTCACTGTTTGGGTTTGGCCACCCAGAAAAAAATTGAATAAAGTCAAAAGGAAGCAACATAGAGATAAAAACATGAGAATTACTCTTACCGAGTCTCCTGGCTTTCACACTGCTTCCTAGCCCTCTCATTAGATCTCATGCATATTCACTGCTTTGCCCACCCACCCTCTGTGACAGCGTTTGTGATTGCTCGCAGTCAGCCTGCCAGAGTGCTGGTGTCTGTGATTCGTTGTGGAGTGTAAAAATGAATAAATAATTGAAAAAAATGGCATAGCGTCCCTGTATTTGATACCCAGCATGCATCAAGCAGACGACTACAGGCTGCAGACTCCAGCTCTGTGCATTATCTTGGCTGGGTATTAATATATGAGCAATCCCCCCTAATTTTGATACCCTCCAAGATAAAGAAGACAGCGGTAGCTGGTATTCTTAGGCTGGGAAAGCCCATCGTTATTAGGCCCCCAGTCTAAAAATAGCAGCCTGCAGCTGACCCAGAATTGTCAGATCCTTTGGATGCGACAATTCTGTCGCTTTACCGGGCTCATCTGATTGCTGAGAAGCGGTGGAAATCAGGGTAATATAAAAAGTTAATGACAGCTGGGATTTGTCAAAAAAATCACAGCTGTCATCAAGCACCAGGCTAGTAATGGGGAGGGGTCTATAAGACCACCCCAGTTACTAATCATGTAAGTAAAAGGAAATGAACACAAAATACAAACATAAAATGTTTATTTAAAAAACAAAAAAAAATCTGCTTTCTCCAATTTATTAACCCCAAAACACCCTTTCAGACCCGACATAATGCACATGACGTCCCTTGATGATCTCGGCTCTGCCACAGCCATTAGAAAATGTGACCGCTCACTGTGACATCAGGGATACACTAATGGATCCACAGCTGTGATGTAATGTAACAGAGTTCACTTGAGGTCACAGCTGTTGGTTTTCACACTATCCCAGCTGTGACCTCAAGTGAGGTGACCTCTAGTGAACTCATTGAACTCAGTGACCTCACCTCAGGGGAAATAATTGAACACAATGCCAGGTTACCAAATTAGGCAATGTATGCATATTAAATATTTGGTTGCAGACGTTTCTGTACCAAATTTCATCCCATTGAAAATAAAATGCACTAAAACTGCATCAAAATGCATGTGGTATCAGTGTGGTTTTTTTGCAGGGAGATGCAGATTTGGTGCAGAAATTTCTACACACATTGCCTAATCCAGATATCCAGCATTGAGTTCAATCACTTCATCTGAGGTGAGGTCACTGAGTTCAATGAGTTCACCAGAGGTCAGTTCACCTGAGGTCATAGCTGGAGTTCCATGAGAACCTCCAGCTCTGACTTCAGGTAAACTCAAGTGACGTCACCGCTCACAGATGCGGCTCAGTCAGTATGTCCCTGACGCAGCAGTGAGTGGTCACGTTTTCCAATGTGACCATGCACTGCAACCTCAGATGTAGCAGAGCCTGGATCATATTGGAACGTTGTGTCTGTGGATTACATCGGACCTGCAGTGGTGTTTTGTAGGTTAATAAATTGGAAAAAGAGGGTTTTTTTTGGTATAAATGATTCTTCTGTGTGTTTTGTGTTTATTTTTTCTTACTTACCGGGCTTTATGACAGCTGATTTTTTGACAGATCCCAGCTGTCATTAACCCTTTATATTATCCCAATTGCCACCACTCCAAAGCAAACAAGATAATAACCATGGGCCTCACCAGCCCGAAAATACAAGCCACCACTCCTCTTGTCCTCCACTCATTACCTGTAGTAATGGCACCTGTTTGAATGATAACAAGAACAGTGAGCAAAAATCCCAGAACCACACGGGGGGCCTAGTGAATGACCTGCATAGAGCTGGAACCACCATAACAAAGGCTACCATCAGTAACATACTACGCCGCCAGAGATTCAGATCCTGCAGTGCCAGATGTGTTCCCCTGCTTAAGGCCCCCTTCACACATCCGTGAAAATCACTCACGTATTTCAGGGATGTGTCAAAGGTGCGTTTTACCCTCCGTGAGCTGTGTTTATGGCACTACGTGTGTTCTCCGTGTGTTATCCGTGATAACACACGGAGAACGAGAACTTTCAACTCACCTGTCCCTGGCGTCGCTGTCTGTGGTGCTGATCTTCGGTCTCCAGCCCTGCCGACTCCCCGCTGCTGCTGCTTCCGGCCACAGTGAAGTGTTTAAAGGTTTGTTATTTTTTTCTCTGACACATGAGTTTTCTCCGGCGCGTGTCACACGGGACCGCATCCACACTACATCCGTGTGGTCCGTAGCAAAACACGCACGTGTGCGCAGACCCATTGATTTTAATGGGTCTACGTGTGCCCTTGTCTCCGGTACGTGCAGGAACGGACCTAACATGTACCGGAGACACGTGTGTGTGAAGGGGGCCTAAGCCAGTACATGTCCTGGCCCATCTGAAGTTTCTTAGAAAGCATTTGGATTATCCAGAAGAGTATTGGGAGAATGTCATATGGTCTGATAAAACCAAAGTAGAACTGTTTGGTAGAAACACAACTCATCGTGTTTGGATGAGACAGAATGCTGAGTTGCATCCAAAGAACACCATACCTACTGTGAAGCATGAGGGTGGCAATATCATGTTTTGGGGCTGTTTCTCTGCAAAGGAACCAGGATGACTGATCCATGTACATGAAAGAATGAATGGGGCCATGTTTCATGAGATTTTGAGTGCAAACCTCCTTCCATCAGCTAGGGCATTGAAGATGAACCAAGGCTGGGTCTTTTAGCATGATAATGATCCCGAGCACACCGCCAGGGCAACAATGGAGTGGCTTCATAAGAAGCATATGAAGGTCCTGGAGTGACCTAGTCAGTCTCCAGATCTGAACCCCATAGAAAACCTTTGGAGGGAGTTGAAAGTCCATGTTGCCCAATGACAGGTCCAAAATATCACTGCTCTAGAAAAGATATGCATGATGGAATGGGCCATCATACCACCAATAGTGTGTACCAACCTTATGAAGACTTACAGAAAACGTTTGACCTTATTGCCAACAAAGTGGCACCTATGTACAGCATAAGTGACCCCAGCGTATGAGGGAAAAACTTGGTGACAGGCAGATTTTTGCTATGTAAGCTGAAAACAGCATGCTGCAAGGGTTAACAAAGAAAATTCAGGGATGCCTGTCTTCCTAAGGTAGGATCTGTTGTTTATTTGCTGATTGTTTAAGCAGCAGAACCGTTATCATTGCTTGGACTAAAATGTCACGTGAATGGCAGTTTGCCACGCTTCCTCCTCTGATTGGCACCTCACTGTCAATGTACAATCGCTATACAGAGCCTGGTGTGGGCGGGCCAGCTCTCTCAGCTCAGCTATATGGATAAATCTAAAAATTCTGATTGTGTCAAAATGGCTGCACCCAGTAATCTAAGTGAAACATTATTAGGCTGGAAACACATCTATGCGAGTAAAATCGGTCCGAGTTGGCTGAAAAAAACTCGGCTGATTTTAGTTCACGTTAGGTCAGAGTGCAATGCAACTGCACTGCGATCCTGAGATTTTTCTCACGATTGCAGTGCGTGTGCAATGCGTGTGTGATCCATGTGTGATCATTTTTTTTCTCAGCAGCTGTCATCTGCCATTCAGCTCTGCTACATGGCCGCTGACAGCAGCCACAGACAGCCATGTAGCAGAGCTGAATGGCAGATGACAGCAGACACAGACAGAGCCGCACGATCAGAATGAACTCGGGTGAAATTCACCCGACTTCATTGTCATGCTGCGGCTCTGTCTGTGTCGCGTCCTGATTAGCAGTCACCCGTGAAGGACTCACCGATAACCGCTAATCTCCTTGAAAGACTGAATTGAGCAGCACGATTAGCGCTGCCATCACCCAGGTTACCCGCGGCCAGCTGGATCCCCCCCCCATGACCGCAACTCACCTGTGACTTCATCACTGTCACTTGGGTGACTTGCTGTCACTGTTGGAGGATCCAGCGGTGGCCGCGAGTAACCTGAGTGACAGCTCAGCTGACCGCGATATTCACCTCAGTTGCTGCGTGGAGGTGACAGGAGAGGCAGTGTCTTCTGCAGCTCCTGTCACCTTCATGTAGCAGAGCTGAGAGCGTCGAGGGACCTCCGTGGATTACGTCGGACAAGGATGGGTTTTTTGGGTACTTAATAAAGTGGTGAACGAGGGTCTTTGTTATTGTTTATTATTTCAAATAAAGGATTTTTTCACTATGCGAGCTGAATCATTCAATAACGTGTCCGATTCCAATGCGAGATTTTCTCGCATTGCACTATTGCGAGAAACTCGCAAGTGAGAAGCAGCCCTTAGAATCAGGATCTCTGTGCCTACATTATGCTGCTCTCAGATGAGCTAGTAAAAACCTTCTGACAGATTCCCTTTAAGTAGATTCCCGTAAAGTGATTGATTTTCCCTTTCTGCATCTTTATTTGACATTTCAAGGTTAAAAGTACTTTAATAAGTTACCTTTTGCAGACAGGACATCTAAGAGTTAAGTCCGTTTTATAAAATCTCACTTAAAATATGAAAGTGCTAAATTAAAGTCTTTATAAAAGGCAGAGGGAGAATAATATTTCAATAAAAAATATTTCAGATTCCATAGCAGAATCCATAAGTGTTTGCGGGATTATTCCTATTCAGCAGTTCTTCACTAAGGAAAAGTTGCCAGAGGCATTGAAAAAACTTTTACACTGACTGCAGACAATGAAAACTCTGCTTTGCATCATCTTGCACTGTGCTTTCCATTGTAGATGGAGCCTATTCAATGGAATTTAAAGCCGTCTTAAATCAGCAGTTTTCAATGTAGAGTGTGATTTTCAGACCCTGCCTAAAAGCTATTGAGAACATTTTAAATGACTTTGGTGCCACACTTAGTAAGATTGCTTATATGTGTGCCCAGGCACATTGCAGTATTCAGCAGGGGCATCTGGAAACAAGATAACAAGTCCCGCTACACAGACGTATACAACGCCAACCCGATTATTTCAAATGTGGACGACGAAGAAAAAAAATACGGCAAAGGCCGGCGGGAATAAATAGCTTCAAGTTGTTCTAAGCGTGTCCCGTAGGAAGCGAAAAAGTTGAGAAGATGCAACAAAGGCTGGAACAACACACATCAACACGATTTATATTACATTTAATTGCTTTTTAAAATTTTAGCCCACAAGCAGTTATTTTAGGCCTATTTTGACATTTCGCTATTAATGCAGGTGGAAATCATCAATCCGGTAGTGTCCAACTTGCTTGCCAAGCATTAAAGTTGATGGTTAATTTGAGGGTCAAATCAGCATCGATAACCGGTTAAAGGGGTGGTTCACCCATATTTATTATTTTCTAGATTGATATTATGTTGAGAAACAATGTTTCTCTTAAATACCTTATGTTGGCAATAGTGCCTGTGAGAGGCGCTATTGTGGACCACTGTTCCCCATCGCCTAACACCCGGGCTCCATCACCTCAGGGATCCGTTGATGTCACGTCAACTTTCTGCTGACCTGACATCACCACGGCCGGCCGCAGTCTCCGTGAGTCATGGGCTGTGGGCGGTGTTTCACCCAGCATGACATCCCATCAGCTCCCTCCTCCCTCACGTCAGAGTGACGCAAGCAGGAGACACGCTGGGCTGTGACGAGCGATGAAATGCCGCCCACAGCCCAGTGGCTCAGGAAGACTGGGTGCAGCCTCGTTGATGTCACGTGATCAGGAAGTTGACGTGACATCACCGGATCTCTGAGCTCACAGAGCCCGGGGGTGAAGCGATGGTGAAGAGCGGACTGCAATAGCGCCGCTCACGGGCACTATTGCCAACATAAGGTATTTGAGAGAAACATAGTTTCTCAACATAATATTGATCTAGCAAAAAATAAATATGGGTGAACCACTTCTTTAATGTATATGGGAGACACAAGACATTTTTATTATTATCAATTTATACTGTGACAATGGCTAAAGTAAAATTCCTCTCAACTGGACAAAACAGGAAATAGATTAGTGTTTATTCTGAAATATTGCACTTTTATTGTAATAAACTCTATAAAACCCATATGCAGGGTCATAATGATTGTGGTTGCAGTGATTGTGACTACATTCGGTCCCTTGCACTATGGGGACCCGTTGACGCCAGTACATATTTTAGCTTGATATGCTTCTGAAGATGCACATTCAGCTGTAATGCAGGATCTCTACGCCAAAGTACACACCGTCAACCAATCAAAGGTCAGCTGCTGACGTCAGTATGCCAGTCACAGGCACATAACAGTGACATCATCCTTTGAGCATAGCAGGCACACCAATGTCAGCTGCCGGTCTTTGTGCCAGCTACAGAAGAGGACGTTGCTCATCGTGGGAGTGAGAGAAAGTGAGAAGATTGTTTTGGGTGATTTTTTGTGTTAGACATCAGCGGCAGCACGAGGATATATATACCAGGAAAGGGCCCAGTATGGTGGACATATATACCAGTATGGGTCCCACAATTTTGAATTTATATACCAGGATAGGGGACGTACAGTATATATCAGCAAGGGGCGCATGATGGTGGCGATTTATACCAGGATGGGAGATGTATTAACACAGCCCATAATGTTGCCTCCTAGATGTAATTTATTACACTATCGAGCTCCACCTAGCAGCTGACTACTTGCCCATTATATACAGCAGATGGGTATGGTAGTCCCAGCTTTCCTCCTGAATGGTCCTGCAGAACTATGAGCAGGTCTGCAAACAAGGAGCTCAGTAGCGCCCACATCCAACAATGAGAAGTTGGCCCCATGGGGTTCGGAGCTACAATCAAAATGAAAATTCTGAGAAAAATCTGAATCTTAGATCAGTTGTTTTCTGGCCCTCTGGCTGTGCCTGTCATTTGACCATAAAGGCACAGCCAAAGGGCCAGACAAAACCCATAGGCCACAATTTGCCCAGGCTTAATCTTGAGGAAAAATAGGACTTGCAGAGAAATTAAATCAGTATATTCTGTGGTTGTTTATTTCATACATTTTTGGAGGTCACATCAATTGGATCACATTCATCACTTACTGATTATAAACCCACAGGGGCATGCTAACATGCTATTCAATGCCCAGCATCATCAGTATAGATGCGCCTACCTGTGTCCGTTTTGCACCCCCGGCCGTCTGGAAAAATTTCTGACTCCCAGATCACTGCTGTGTGCAATGTTGTTAAGTATTAGGCTAAGTTCACACTTCCATTGTTTTCAATCCATCAGGTTCGTCAGCAACGGATCAGTTGTTTTTTAGATGTCAACTGATGCAACTGATGTGTTTTTAACAGGATTCCTTTCACAGGAATCCTGTGAAAAAACTGATCCGTTGCGTCCGTTACATCCGCTGTCCGTCCGTTTTTTGACGGATCAGTCATGATCCGTTTGTGTTTGGGACAGCCCAGTGGGCGTGCCAAACATGCTGGGCATGCTCAGTAAAGCATGACGGCGCTGGATTCCAGCACTGAATTCCGTCGGAAGACGGATTACGACGGAATCCAGCGCCATAGACATACATTGCAAGTGTGACGGATGGCGATGGATTCCTGCGCGGTGCGTTGTTTTCGACGGCCCGAAAAACATTACATTCTGCGTTGCTCCCCGCCTGGCGGTCAGTCAAAAAACGACGGACCGCGACAAAGCGGACGCAACACAGGGTCATCAGTCGCAATCCGCTACTAATGCAAGTCTATGGGACACAACGGAATCCGCTAAACGGATTCCGTTGTTTACCATAGCAGCGGATTTCGACTGATACATTTTAGCGGAAATGTGAACTTAGCATTAGGCGGAGGAAGAATCCTGCGTTCCTTCTCCCGTGTGACATGTACTTTCACTTTGCAGCTTATGTGCAGCAACTTGTCTCTGTCTGTACATTCACAGCAAAGCAAAACAGAAAGTGAACAGAAAAAAAAAATAGCATACTCACTTCTGTGCAGACTCCCGGGGCACATCCGATCACTGCAGGACCTGCCGGTGATCAGCTGAAGAGGTCACCTGACAGCTTCACCTGATCACCAGGTCACCGCATCAGCTGATCGTATAAGTCCAGCGGTGAGACCGGCTTTTTACCGCCCAGCCGATTTAAACAATCAGCTGATGCTGTCAGATGATATTGGATCCGGATTAGACATCACGGGACCCTCAACCCAGGACTACAGTGAAGGAGGGGTTCTTTATTTCAATAAAGATGGAGTTATTAATTGTGTTGTGTTTTATTTCTAATAAAAATATTTTTCTTTGTCTTGTGTCTTTTTTTATCTTTCCTAGAAATTCATGGTGGCCATTATTACCCAGCGAGCCACCCGGTACCAGGGCAGCTGGAAGACTTGGATACAGTGCCAGAAGATGGCGCTTCTATAAACGCGCCATTTTTGGGGTGGCTTCAAACTGCAATTCGCAGCGGGGGTGGCCCAGAAAGCCCATTTCGATTTTTTTTTAAATTTTTTTCTTAAATCATTAAAAAATCAAAGAAAAAACCCAAACACATAACCATAACCCTTGGTTAGGGGTAAAAAAAATGCATGGGCTACCGCTGCATTTTCTATTGCTAGCTAAGGGTTACCCAAGAAGCTACTGGCTGTTAACCCCCACTGCTTGGTGTTATCTTAACTGGCAATGGAAATCCAGGGAAGCCCTTTTTTTAAGTTTTTTTTCCAAAAAAACTAAAAAGAAAAAAAAATGACGTAAGCTTTGCCATATTTTAGTATGCTAGCCAGGTACAGCAGGCAGGAACGGGCTGTCCCCAACCCCCAGCTGCCAATTTGAACCCAACTGGGAACCAAAAATATAGGGAAGCCCTTTTTTTATCATTTCATGAATTTCATGAAATCATTTTAAAAAATGACGTGAGCTTTGCCCAATTTTTGTGTCCAGCCAGGTACAACTAGGCAGCCGGGTGGCACACTGGGTAATAAGGGGTTAATACCAGCTTTGTTTTACCAGCTGGTATTAAGTCTGAGATTCTTAATGTCAGGCCAAGTTTTACCCGGCCATTAAGCATCTCCAATAAAGGGTTAATGAAAAGACACCACACAGAGAAAAAATACTTTATTACAAATAAATACACAGACACACTCAGGGACTCCATGTTTATTACTCCCTCTCACCTCTACACGATCCTGGTCTTCTGTTTTCTTCAACCCATGCAGCTCTGCTATTGTGTAATCGAGCGGAGGCTGCAGCGGGTTGGTAGGCGGGGACGTCACCGCTTCCACCGTCGCCATAGTAACCTACTGAGCGGGTTACTACAGCAATGGTGATCTCTGATCAGCTGATTCTCGGCGCTGCTATTCACCGGCTCCTACATAAGCCACTGGTAAACAGGGAGTTAACTCCTGTGGCTCCTGCAGGAGCCAGTGCATAGCGGCCCCACTAATCAGTTGATCGGAGATCACCGATGCAATAGTAACCGGCTAGGTAGGTTACTATGCAATGGTGGCAGCGGTGACGTTACGTCTCCTAGTACCTACATTACCTACACACTAAATCTATCCCTAGCTCAGCAGCACCTCCCCCTACACTAGCTGACTGTGGATCACACTGCCAAGCACAGCGTTGTCAGCTGTCATATACAGCTGATGACGCTGTGCGGCCAGCCAATCACTGTAATGCCACAGCCATGTTGGTTGTGGCATCATAGTGTGTGAAAACCAATCCCTACATGTGGGCCGACTCTATAAACAGCGCCCACATGCAGGGAGAGGGAGCCGAGAATCTGCCCAAGCATCTTGACAGTACTCAGAGCTCGCCGAGTATACCGAGCACTGAGATGCTCGGGCGAGCACCGAGTAGCGGTGAGCATGCTCGCTCATCCCTAGTCATGATCAGAAGTCCTGGAACTTCCAGTCATGTGCACTTTGAAGCTGGGTGTACGTGTAGCACCCAGGAGGGCAGGGGGTTTTACCTTACTCGTCGTTGAGATGGTGAGATGATCTGGGATGTCACTGTGGCCTGCCCAGCTTCGTGCCCCAAGGTGTACAACAGATGATCGAGGTAGTAGTAGGATGATGCCACCTGTGGTATGCGGCCAGGGAATAGCCGCCGCTGCTGTCGCTGTCCTCCGGGGCGGATAATATTGGCAGCCGAAGATGATATCGCTCCCCACAGGTGGAGCGGGCCCCAAGGAGGGTGATGAGGGTAGTAGGGGTGGTAGGCACCGAGGTGCGGGGCAGTGGTGCCGATAATAGGAGTCTGAGTCTATTGCTGTGGTTCCAGGTGTCTTTGTTTCCTTTTTGTTGCTGTTTGCCCAGGTAGTACCGGTCACCCACTGTGATGGGTTCCATCGAACCCGGATTCCTTCAGAGGTCAATCCGGTGTGGTGTTTAGTGGGCTCCTTCCTCCAAGCGCCATGTGTGTTGGATCCCTGTGGCTTAAACCTACTTGAGGACCCTAGTTCGTCTCGAGTAGTACTCTTGTCTTTATTTGCAGGTGCCGCGGCTCCGCAATGGGGCCTGGTGCTGTCCAAGGCCTCGGATCCTATCTGGCACTGTGCTTTTGGGCTCTGTGTGGCCAAGGAAGCTTGAAACTTCCCCGTCTTAGCAGATTCTGGAAAACCAACTTAGAGAATGATCTTCCCTAGGGTCCTGCACCCTGTGTGGTGCCGGTTCTGAGGGAGCAATGAAGCTTTCCCCTCGGCAACCACGTGAACCTCTGTGTCCCACCACAGCACCATTCAGACATGACTGCTCCTGTCCTCTCCTGCTGGAGACTTCTGCTTAACTGTTGTGTTTCCTCCTAACTACCCCTGAGTGGCTCCCCTCCCCCAGGTCCCTGTCACTTGTGGGTGGTGCCCCCCTTGTTTGAAGGCAACCTTAAGACACTAACCTAGCCCGGTACCCATTGGAGAGGGCAACCTGGTGTGTATTTGTGTGTGTAAGTGATGAAACTGGTACCGACCTCTTTTGGATTCAGGTTGAGCACTATACCTTAAATCAGGTGCAATACTCTGTGGCAACTGAAGCCTCAGGGGCGCCACAAGTGTGTTGTGCAACCCCCTGGCCAAGTATAGGTAGATTATTGGGCCCATGAACGTTTGGGCTTTGTCCACTTACCTGCCTCTCTGGGGATCCTTCGACTCTTCTTTCTTCTGGCTTAGGGACAATCGAGGAGATGACACAATTAATTCTCTTTTCTTTTACAACAGTTTACTGTACTTTTCGTGACAGGGTTTTCATACAAGATGCAGATAGACTGACCACAGCTCCAGGAGATCCTGAGGACCATAGTAAGGCCACAGCTCCAGGACATCCTGATGATCATAGCAAGGGCACACTGAGGGAGGTCTGATATGACCGAAAATGTCTGTGTTGGTCCTTCAGTTCTTTCAATAAATCAACCACTTTATCGCCATATCTGAGTGCTAAGTCATACTCTCGTCTATGAAGGGTCAGGAACTTACTTGTACACCACCTACGGAAGTACCGTGATTTTTTGAAGACTGAAGGGTTTGTGAAAAAATAGCGGACACATGTCTGATAATCGGATCAAATCTGATCTATTTGTCGGATCAAATTTGGCAATGAAAGTCTGTGAGTCCATGAAAAATCAGACAGCGCTCAGATGCCATACAAATGATGTCTGTTATTCATTGACTGATAGAAGGTGGAGAAACATTTTTTTTCTATTCAGTGAAAAAAAACTGATGAAATTCTGACCAAAGCCTTTTGACAGTGTGATGTCTCTCAGATGAAAATCGGTTGAAACTAATGAAAATCGCTAATGAAAAGCAGTCCGTTTTTCTCTTACAATGTAAAATCTGATGTATGAGCCCTAAGGGGCACTTTGCACACTATGACATCGCAGCTGCGATGTCGGTGGGGTCAAATCAAAAGTGACGCACATCCGGCGTCGCAGTCGATATCGTAGTGTGTAAATCCTTTTGGATACAATTAAGGAGCGCAAAAACGTCATAATCGTATCATCGGTGTAGCGTCAGTCATTTCCATAATTTCAGAAGAACCGATGTTGCGATGTTGTTCCTCGTTCCTGTGGCAGCACACATCGCTGTGTGTGAAGCTGCAGGAGCGAGGAACATCACCTTACCTGCGTCCTGCAGCTCACGCCGGCTATGCGGAAGGACGGAGGTGGGCGGGATGTTTACGTCCCGCTCAGCTCCGCCCCTCTGCTTCTATTGGCCACCTGCCGTGTGACGTCGCTATGACTATCCTTAATAAGGAGACGGTTTGTCGGCCAGAGCGACGTCGCAGGGCAGGTGAGTGCATGTGAAGCTGCCGTAGCGATAATGTTCGCTATGGCAGCTATCACCATGATATCGCAGCTGCGATGGGGGCGGGGATTATCACGCTCGGCATTGCAAGCATCGGCTTGCGATATCGTAGTGTGCAAAGTACCCCTAACACTCGCAGCCACAACTGTAGCTTCAACCCACCCATTTTGCCTGGACTGATTGCGCTGCAGCGCCCCGCTTAGTGCCACCCTGCTGTGGTCTTGGTCGCTTCGTAGATCAGCAGATGACACAGAGGTCAAACCCTCATTGAATTTAGTACTACGACATGTACTTGTGATCCTTCTGTTATTCCTCAGAGATCTTTAATATTTTTTTCTATTTTACACACAGATCATGAAGATTCTATTTCAAACATTTAGGATTTCATAGTTCATTACTACCTTTATAAAAAATTCCACGTACACCGCATTAAAGTCTGGATGGCTTAGGGGTCAATGATCCCTATTACCAATGCTTACAGATAAGATAGAGTTTATTACAACAAAGTGAGCACTAGGACTGAAGACAAATCAGCGATCTCAACCTCCAAGCTCTTTTCAGTAATACTGACGATGATATTTTAACTGTGTGGTGTTTTTTTTTACAGAAATGTCATTATCTGTTTTGCTGCGGTGCAATCTCAATATTGCAAGTGGAACTCAAAAAAATAATTACATGTACAATTGCTACATTCAGTACCTGGTGCCAGATATCATGTCCTATTCCTTCTGAAGTGGCTATTTGCATATTTTCTGTAAAGTAGAAAAAAATAGGAACTAGATGCATTTAGGTGTTGAAACTAGAGTTCCAGCTCTCTTCCTCTCTGAAAATGTTATTTCCACATGTATATTTGTAAGACCTGTTAACATTTATATATATATATATATATATATATATATATATATATATATATATAGGTTAAAAGACTGTTTGGTGGACTTCCTTGTGTTATGCTGTCACCTGCTGTCAAAACAGAGAACAGCGGGCAAAAGTCCTGCTGCTCAAGTGACTTGATTGAGTCTGGAACAGGGGGAGAAGGAGTCTACATGTGGCTGTTTTGCAGAGAGGAGTGTGCTGGAGTGGGATAGAAGATAGAAGGCCTCAGTCTGCCCTGTTTTTCCGAGGTCCAAGTACCTTAGAGTGTTGCGTGGTGTCCCCCCCAAGACACAGATCCAAAGAGGCTGGATGTGGAGCGAGGAGCCAGACAGCATGTGCAAATTACAAAATTACAGATCCAAAGAGGCTGGATGTGGAGCGAGGAGCCAGGCAGCACGTGCAAGTTACAGACCCGGGACAAAGACTGAACTTTAGAGGTGTCTGCCAGCAGAATACGGGCCCCAACGGTGACGAGGTACCCCACGCTGAAACCTGCAGTTAAGTGTGCACACTACTTTTAGTTAGGGACAGATAGGAAAAGACTCTGCACTGTGTTATACGAGTAAGGTAACAAGGACTCTGCGTTTTTTTGTTTAATAAGGATTTCTGTGTTTTGCTTTTGGGAGTACAATCTGAGGCTTCCCACCCTTGACAAGTTATTCAAAGTAGTTGTATGTATATTGCATTATCTCTACTGCTGTGCACCTTTCCGGCTTTTCTCCCCTTCCCACACTTTTCCTCCACCTGTGTTGTGCAATACATTATTAAATTTCCATTGATTAACCCCCGTGGTTCCGTGCAGTCCTTGCGTATCCCGTTACCTGCAGGTTATTACATATTCAGGGAAGAGCATTGAATGGCAATAAGTCTCCTTACTCCAGCTTTGCACTCTCCACAAGGAGAAATGTATCTGCTTCTAGGTATGGAATAATCCTAAAAATTCAACAATTTTGCCCCTGCACTAATGTTATCTAAACATATTGGCATGGAGAATGCCTTGTACGTGAGGCGTGTCTCTTACACAAGGGGGTACCACACTGTGTGGGTCTCATGTATTAGTCCAACTAAAAAGTAAAAAAGACACAACAAGCTTACCTCCAGTTTGACAACATTTGTTCCTCAGTGACCAGACATCCACGTCAGCAAAAAAACTCCCAACATTTTTTCAGCTAACAAGGAATAAAAGCATCTAAAATTATTATAAAACTAGCTGTAGTACCCGGCGTTGCCCGGGAAGGTAACTGTCTCTCTGTTTCTCTCCCAGTCTGTCTGACTCTGTCTCTCTCTGTCTCTCTCTATCTGTCTGTCTGTCTCTTTCCTTGTCTTTCTGTCTCTTTCCCTGTCTGTCTCTCTATCTCTTTCCCTGTCTGTCTCTCTGTCTCTTTCCCTGTCTGTCTGTCTCTTTCCCTGTCTGTCTGTCTCTTTCCCTGTCTGTACCTTTGTCTGTGTCTGTCTCTTTGTCTGTCTCTTTCTCTGTCTCTGTCTGTCTCTTTCCCTGTCTGTCTCTTTCCCTGTCTGTCTTTTTTCCTATGTCTGTCTGTTTCTTTCCCTGTCTGTCTCTTTCCCTGTATGTCTCTTTGTCTGTGTCTGTCTCTTTCCCTGTCTGTCTCTTTTCCTGGCTGCATTGTGTCTCCCAGCTCCATTGACTTTAATGGAGGCAGATTTTTTTGTTGAATAACTGTAAAGGGCAGGGTTACAATTTCCCCTCAAAACATAGTCTAAGATGTTCCCTGAGTCAAATGGGGTGTTTCTGCAAAATTTTGTGATTGTACATGCGATGGTGCGGGTTCCTTTAGCACACATACACAGCTTTATATATTAAATTATATTTTTAAAGTTCCATGATCTAATCTAAAAAATAAAATGGGAAAAAAATATATTTTACAATACAAATATTCTTAAATTTGTACTTTTTTATTCTTTCTGAGCTGAAACATATTTTGGAATTTTTCCATGTATGAGTCTCAAAATAAGTGGACCAGCGACAAAAGACTAGTGGGCATGTATTCCAGTTGCTTGTTGTCAAGGAGGGGAAACAAGCCACTTTGACTAGGTATTTTAAATGCAGATGTAAGGTAGGGAATCTCTATCTGATGAAGAGAAGCTTAGCTACACTACTACTCTTCTCTGACTGCTTGAGAGAGCTCACTCAGGTCAGGCAAATCGCAGTTTTTGGATATAGCCACGGTATATTTTGACAAAAACAATCATCCCTTTAGCGGCTGGCACCTTAAAAAAGTATAACATTGGGGGACATTGTAGATGACTCTGGAGTGGTAGCCTAATTGTGTGATATTATATGGTATGTTAAAAGAAAAAAGTTTTTGTACCGTATTAGCCAGTTGAAAAATGATTGATTGCTCTCAGAGAGAGAAACAAAATTATAATCTTGGCGTTCTGATACCTTTTAATACCTTTTTTGTAGGATATTGTCCTACATGCTTGAGATGGGACAGCTTCCACCCCAAACACATTAAAAAGTCCATTGTCTACAGTCAGGCCCTCAGATCTGTTCCAGCCTAGCAGACTGGAATGAACACTTAACCCATCTGAAAAAGACATTTTTGAACTAAGGCTACCACCTCACCTCCATTGATGATTAGATCATTAGAGTAACAAGGACTGCTTTAAAACAAACAAAAAGAGGAAAATAGTCGAGTACCTCTGTTGGTGACCTACAACCAAGCGCTTGAGGTACTAAGTAAAGCAGCTAAGAAATGTCACCATGTTTTACACAAGGATGACCAGTTAAAAACAATATTCAAAGACCCTCCCTTGCTATGCTACAGGCAACCTCCTAATTTAAGAAACATCACGATCCGAAGTTCTATTCCCTCAGATACACAAAGAGGAACTTATCCTTGCAATGTAAAGAGTTGCAAAACCTGCTCTCATGTAGAGACCAAAAACCGGATACAGATTCCTAATACACAGCAGGACTATAAGATTCCTGGGACATTCATATGTTCCTCGTCCAACGAGGTGTACTTAATCCTGTGCACTATATATCCAATTGGGGGTCTCTATGTTGTAGAAACAGGACAAAGACTGAGAGCAAGGATGAGGGCTCATCATCACACAATTACAGACAATAAAAATCCCATTTACCTTTGGCGAAACATTTCTTTCTGTGCTCCAGGACCCAACATAAACCAAATGAGAATTGTGATATTACAAGGCAACTTCAGATCACAAAATCATCGAAGGGTCTGGAAATTCAAATTCATTACAATGCTTAACTCTGTTCACATAGAACTTAATCTGTTAGGAGGATTTATGACCCACTACAAAATCTGAGGCATCTGCTCCAGAGACTGAGGGCATCAGGCCTTTGATCATACATGGATATTGGAACAATAAAACTCTCACACCACTAATCAAAGCTAATTAAGGATTCACTTTCTAAGCTTATTTATTTATGTTTATTTAAATGTCCTTTTATTATACCACCTCTGCCCTGTTTGTGTATATATTTGTGTTTCTTTAGATTCTTTGTCATACCATGCCTGATGAAGAGACCTGAGAATTCTCGAAATCTTGCTCTGTAACATCATTTATTTTATTTCAGTTAGCCATTAAAAGGTATCAGAACTACAAGATTACACTTTTATTTCTCTCACTGAGAGCAATCAATCATGATATGATGTGATATGGGGCTCTGTTATGGAGACACTGCTTGTGGCCGTCTCGCTGGGGCTCTATTGTGGCTTATTCTGTAATTGGGATATTGTTTTTAACACTTGTATAGGAACAAGGTTATGGGGTCATCTAAGCTGGCTCTTTTACTGGGGCTCTGTTTAGGCATTGTGGCATGTTTAGTTATGGGGACATTGTAGGTGGCATTGGTTTGGACTGACGGCACTGTTGTAGGGGCATTGTGGCATGTATCATTGTGGGGGCTGTTACTGAAGCATTGCTGCTGGCGCCAGTGATTTTTTTAGTTCACGCTAGTAAAAAACACATTGAAAGCGACCATGATATAGTGGTTCTGTTGAAGGCATTTTGTGTAGCTACATGTGACCTTTGTTTGAGATGTTTAGAGAGTCTATGATATTGTAGTTTTGTTGTAAGTATTGAGGGCAGCTATGATTTGAGTCCTTTATTGGATGCATTAAAGGTGGCTAAAATATGGAGGATCTATTGGAGACATTGAGAATGGGGGCTTTATTGGAGGCATGGAGGGCTGCTGTGATGTGTATATACATACAATAGAAACTAGGGGTTTACATACATTTTCTAAAAAGACACATCTAAATGTTTTTCTCATTATCTGACATGAAATTAGAATAAACCTTTCCTGTTTTAGTTCAATTAGGAACCAAAATTATTTACCGTATATTTGCCAAATGCCAGAATAAATGAGAGAGAGAATGTTTTAAGGCATTTTTTTTACTTTCTGCAAAGTCAAAGGTTTACATACACTAAGGCGGGCTTTGTACGCTGCGACATCGGTAACAATGTGCTACCGACGCTGCAGCGATAGTCCCCGCCCCTGTCACAGGTGCGATATCTTGTGATTGCTACCGAAGCGAATATTATCGCTACCGCAGCTTCACATGCACTCACCTGCCCTGCGACGTCGCTCTGGCCGGCAAATCGCCTCCTTCCTAAGGGGGCGAGTCGTGCGGCGTCACAGCGACGTCACACGGCAGGCGGCCAATAGAAGCGGAGGGGCGGAGCTGAGCGGGACGTAAACATCCCGCCCACCTCCGTCCTTCCGCATAGCCGGCGTGAGCTGCAGGACGCAGGTAAGCTGATGTTCCTCGCTCCTGCGGCTTCACACACAGCGATGTGTGCTGCCGCAGGAACGAGGAACAACATCGTAACATCGGTCCTTCCGAAATTATGGAAATGACCGACGCTACACCGATGATACGATTATGACGATTTTGCGCTCGTTAATCGTATCAAAAAGGCTTTACATACTATGATATCGCCTGCGACGCCAGATGTGCGTCACTTTCAATTTGACCCCATCAACATCGCACCTGCGATGTCGTAGTGTGCAAAGTGCCCCTTAGAGTACTATGCTTTTAAACAATGATGTCATGTCTCTGGAAACTTCTGAAAGGTTTATTGGCAACATCTAAATAAATTAGAGACACCCCTGTGGATGTATTTTAACGCACACCTGAAACACACTGCTTCTCTGTATAGAATCAGGGGAAAGTAAAAATAAATCAGCCAAGATCACAGGAAGAGAACTGTAGACTTGCACAAGTCTAGTTCATCCTTAGGTGTAATTTCCAGATACCTGAAGGTGCCTCAAATAATTATATGCAAATACAAACAAGATGGGAAAGTCCAGCCATCATACCGCTCAGGAAGGAGATGAGTTCTCTGTACCAGAGATGAATGCGCTTTGGTCAGACATGTCTATATCAACCCAAGAACAACAGCAATAGACCTTGTGAAGATGCTGACGGAAGTTAATAAGATTGTGTTATTGTCCACAGTGAAACGAGTATTGTATCAACATGGGCTGACAGGCCACTCTACCAAGAAGAAGCCATTACTCCTAAAGAAACATAAAAAAACAGATTAATGTTTGCAAGTGCTCACAGGAGCAAAGACCTTAATTTTTGGAGACATCCTTTGGTCTAACGAAACTAAAATTGACCTGTTTGGCCATTATGACCATCATTACGTTTGGTGGAAAAAGGGAGAAGCTTTGAAGCCCAAGAACACCATCCCAACTGTGAAACATGGGGGTGGCAGCATCATACTAATATCCTACATTTTTATACTAATGAAATGAATGTAAACCTTTGACTTTGTAGAACGCAATAAAAATGCCTTAAAACATGCTCTCTCTCTTTCTCTCTCTCATTATTCTGGCAGTTGCCAAATATAAATCGTTCTGGTTCCTATTTGACCTAAAAGGGAAAAGGTTTTTCTGATTTCATGTCAGACAGTGAGAAAAACATACAGATGTGTCTTTTTAGATGTGTATTGTGTAAACTTCTGGTTTCAAATATATATATATATATATATATATATATATTTGAAACTAGGGCTGCTCGGATCCGGACCCGCAGTGTGGCTCTGGGGACTCTCTGGACCCGGGGGTCACGCGGACATTTCAAATGAAAAGGACGTGTTTGTACAGGATTTGCCGTAGTCAGTCTGTGACGCCACCCACAGTGTGTGGTGAAGTGGGACACCACTGCTGCGGTTGTGGGGCACCCGGGGCCGATGGGATGGCAGCTGGATGTTAACCCCTACGTGGGTAGGGATGGTTGCCCCAGGGCCCGGTGACTCAGTGCAGGGGACGGTGATGGCAGGGGCCGGTGCGTCTGGTCAGACCAGGGAGTCTCAGTTTACTAACGGTTAAAGAAATCAGACAAGTCCAATGGTTAACCAAGGTGCTGGTGGCCGGCCGCCGCGGCCGGGTGTACTCTGGCCCCTCACCCGGGGTGATGGTTCAGTCACTTTCCTCTGCACTGTGTTTAGAATAGTGGACTTCCCGGTGTGAAACTCGGGAGTCCGCTTCCGATCCATTGGTTGGGAGCCGTGCCCACTGACACTGACCCATGGGATCTCCTGGGCCCTGGCGGATGCCCTATCCCTCTCTGTGGGTGGTTGTCTGCTTTTGGGACTTTGGTTACGACAGGTCCTATAATCCTGCCCTCAATTGGTTAATTAGCTAGGTTGTTGGTTCCGGTCCTGGCTTCAGGGTCCAAGTACCCCCTTTGTGCACGGTTTCCGGTCCGGGACTCCAGTATCGGTACCGGCGGGCTCCAACCCTGCCCCGCTCCACCTTGGATCTCCGGCTGCCATCTTCCCGTCTCCTGTCAGACACCGACCACCATCTGCCACCTAGCCAACACGCCAGGGCTCCAAACCCAGCGCCAGTGAACTTGAGCTAAGCCTGTCTCTTGCTGCTCCTCTCCTCCTCCACTCAACTTGACTTAACTCCACTAAAGACTTAACCTAACTGACTGTTTTTCCCGCCCCGGGTTCTCCCTAGACCCCTAGGTGGGCGCTTCTCATCCGCCTGGTCCGGCCCACTGATTAGGATTTGGTTGGCAAGGTTTAACCCTGTGAGGGAAGGTGTTGTGTGGGGGCCTAAACTGTGTGACCACCTGGCGAAGCCAGGGCGTCACACATATACTCTGTATGATCACTGGTTGCAATAGACAAAAAAAAAGCCAAATATGACACTTTTACTACAATCTAGGATGACATCAGTTGAAGGATCCAAGGTAGATCCAATACTCCAGTCCAGGTGCTCTTGGACAGTCTTACTAATGTTCTTAGATGCTATACTTATTTTTTTCTAAGTTGTTCCAAATCTGGAAATAATAATAATAACTTGTTGTCAAATATGTATTTTCCCACAGTAATGTAAAGCTATATTTCGGTGTTTTATGTAAGATCTTCTCTTCAGACATTCCTAACTGTGTGCAAGGTGACTGCCCCACTGACTGTGTGCTCATCTCCTCCAGACGCGTCCTACTGTGTAGGCTCAGCGCTGCTGTATTTCACTGTGCAATCATCCAATTAAAATAGAAACACAGATGCAGGTTGAACGACTTCATGGACATATTGTTCCCAGATGCTTCTTCTTCCTATACTTCATCTGGGTGACACACCGAGCGGTGGGAAGAGACTGCTGTACATCTGACACTGGAAGAGTTTAAAAAGGCATCAAAATGTACTTACACAATTATTTATGGCTGTAAAAGCGTTGGTGAAAGAAGACGTGAGGTTAAAAAAAAAAAAGCTCAGGGAAATTCTGCAGTAATTACTGACACCGAGTTATTACCAACAGATCATTTTATATACATATCTGGAAAAATACTTAGGAATTTGTCTAATGGGTTCAAAAGTATTGTTTAGACAGAAGAAGGGACATTAAGAAAGTTGTCAAGGTGGAGTACATAGTAGAGATAATCAAAACGTTTGGAATTCAAGTTCAACGGCTTTAGTGAGCTTTCAAAAATATTAATTTTGTTGGTGATCCAATTGCACATATAAGAGTTGCAGCCTGAGGTCTCCTAGGACTGTATACAACCGCTTTCAAGTTCTTTAAAGGGAACCTGTCACCAGATTTGGGGCCTATAAGCTGCGGCCACTGCCAATGGTCTCTTATATACAGCATTCTAACATGCTGTATGTAAGAGTCCAGGCCGCTGTGTAGAACGTAAAAATCACTTTATAATACTCACCTAAACGGTCGCTGCGATGCAGACTTGTCAGATGGGTGTCTCCGTTCTCCGGAACCGGCACCTACTCTTTCGGCCATCTTTGTCATCCTTCTGAAGCTGGGTGCATGACGCGTCCTACGTCATCCACATTCACCGGCATTGAGCTCCTGCGCAGGCGCACTTTGATCTGCCCTGACCAGGGCAGATCAAAGTATTGTAGTGCGTCTACGCAGTACCAGCGAGTGTGTATGATGTAGGACACATCATTCAAACAGGATTCAGAAGGAGGACGAAGATGGTCAAAACAGGAGGCACCAGCACTGGAGTACGGAGACGCCCATATGGCCCAACTCCAACGCAGAGACCGTTTTAGGTATTACAAAGTGCTTTTTTACGTTCTACACAACGGCCTGGGCTCTTAGATACAGCAAGTTAGAATGCTGTATATAAGAGCTCGGTGGTGGTGGCTGCAGCTTATAGGCCCCAAGTCTGGTGACAGGTTCCCTTTAATACAAACACTGCCCACATATATGACTATTAGTAAATATTTGGTAACCATTCTTTATTTTTGATTTGTCACTCACCTTATTCAGATTGATGTCTGTTGACACATGGTGAGGTTTTAATATTAGAGAGTGTAGGTACTGTACCGCTTGAGTACACCTTGTCGTGGTGGGATGGCTTTATGCTTTTTTGATCAAAAATAGTGTTCACTAAGTACACTATGTTCATTTATATGCAATATGCTTTTATTTAGTTACAGCAGGGCATATGTTTATATTATTTTCTTCTTTGCTTTTTTATATCTTATGACCAGTGTGAGCATGAGCTTACAAGCTGCATGCACACCAACTCATATTCTAGCTCACTTATTTGGGTTTTTTTTAGTCTCTTGTACTTAGTACAAATAGGGTGTGGCCCCCTTTTCAGTGAGCTGGGCACTTAGTGATTCCCATGGCTGGGTGTCCAGTTGGGACCCAAACACTCTTTGCCCTTATTCAGATTGAGGTCCGTTTTGACACATGGTAAGGTTTTCATACCAGAGAGTGTTAGATACCGTTCCGATTGGGTTCACCTTGTCACGGTGGGATGGCTTTACATTTTTTTTATCAAAAATAGTGTTTTCTAAGTCCCCTATGTTCATTTATATGCACTATGCTTTTATTTAGTTACAGCAGGGTATACATCTATATTATTTTCGTCTTTGTTTTTTTATGTCTTATGGTCAGTGTTAACATGAGCTTACAAGTTTCATGTATACCAACTCATACTCCAGCTCACTTTTTTGGATTGTTTTTTTTTTTGTTTTTTTTTCCACATATATAACTATTAGTAAATATTTGGTAGCCATTCTTTACTTTTGATTTGTCACTCACCATCTGACAGATACCCCTGACTATAGCTTATCGCCAAGAGAATAAAAAGAGTGGGTAAATGAAACATGACTGCCTGATCCTTATTGCCTTTGAAATATGTTTTCAGGGGAAAGAAGAAAAAATGTTGGTTGATTGTTCATTGATCCTGCTGAAATCATCAGGTTTACTTAACCAGTGTTTTAGCTTTGTCTCCCTATTATTTTGCTAAGATGTGAGCTGTGACATCATCTCACTAAATTGACATTACTCCTCAGTCCTGACAATCACTCTCCTAGGCTGCAGGCACTTCAATGTGCCTGCCAATTAAGGATATGAATATTCACTGCTCCCCACTCCCATAATCCCGGCTATCTCTTTGGACTGAAGCCCATGCTGAGAGGTAGGTGGAATTATGGGCATGGGGAGCAGTGAATATTCATGTTCTTTAACCTCTTCACAACACATGACATACTGGGTACATTATGGATCGTGTCAGGTTAATCCCCGCCAGCGGTCTCAGGCAGAGATCCCTGCACATGTCAGCTGATTTGAACAGCTGACATGTGTGCCTCCCAGGCATGAGTGGCTCAATCTGTGACAGCCCGATGTACATGCCCGGCGCAGTAAGTGCGTACTGCCCGGCTGCCATTGGAAAACACGTCACGTGATCACGTGGAGCCGATGGTTGCCATGATAGCACAGAGTCATGTGATGACTCATGTAGCTATCATGAGACTTCCTTTTACATCCAGGAGAGTGCCGTTTGTGAGAGGACAGCAGCATTTCAGCAGATCTCAGCTGTATAGCTATGATCTACAGATATGAATGAGCGATCAGACTGCTAATCCTTATAGTCCCCTAGGGGACTAGTAAAAAAAAAAAAAAGTTTTAAAAAACTTTAAAAAAACCTAAAAGTTTAAATCCCCCATTAAAAAAATAAAAAATATACACGTTTGGTATCCCAACGTTCAGAAACGCCTGATCTATCAAAATATAAAATCAGTTAACCTGATTGGTAAACTGCGTAGCCGCAAAAAAATTCCAAATTCCAAAATTACATTTTTTGGTCGCTGCAAATTTTGTGCAAAATGCAATAACAGGCGATCAAAATGTAGCATCTGGGCAAAAATGGTACGTTTAAAAATGTAAGCTTGAGACGCAAAAAATAAGCCATAATTGAGCCCCAGATCCTGAAAAATAAGAATGCTATGGGTATTAGAAACATGGCGCAAAAAGTACGCCACTTTTTTGGATATGCTAGTGATTTTTTTTAACCCCTTATATAAAAGTAAACCTATACCTGTTTGGTATCATGAACTCGTACCAACCTGAGACATCAAACCAACACATCAGTTTTACCATATAGTGAATACTGTGAATAAAATATCCCAAAAACTATTGTGCAATTGTGCCACCCCTGCGGCAGTCAGACTGCTTGGATTCGGGGTTTGCTGTGGCTTGAGGGTCCCCGGACCAGGGGCTCAGCAGCCACTCGATTAAAAGGGGGGAATATTTACAGGGGAATAGTTTGTGACGCCACCCATGGTTCACGGTAAGGGGAGTACCGCCACTGCCAATTGGAGTACCCGGGGGAGATGGAGTGGGGCAGCCAGATGGTGATCCCTCCACGGGTAGTGGAGGCCCCGGTATTCTGGAGGATGGTTGGTGGATGGTGCAGGGTGTTGCACAGGCTGGCTGGACGTGGGGAGGGCAGCGTACTCACCCAGGTGGTGCTGATGTTGATGTGACCAATAAGCAGACTCTGACACAGAACTAACCCAAGTCTCTGAGTACCACTGCTGCTTTGGAGAGCCCGTCCGGGTGTCTGTCCCCACTGGTATTGCTTAGTGGTCTGGAGCCTGCCTCCATGCACAATTTTGTAGATGTTCCTAGGTGACCTGTCGGCCTGAAGCTGTCAGGGTCCTGGATTGACTTGACCGTAGATTGTGTGAAGGTTGCTCCTACCTCTACCCCCAGTGGTGCCCGCCCCCCAGGTGGTTATCTTAGTGACTGGGAAAATCCCATGCTTCCTGATGGCCACCCCCCTATCTACCCTAGTCCAGTCCCTAAGCTATATGTAAAGTTTAAATGTGGAGACACTGGTGATTAACCCCTTCCTTACCCGAGATTAATACTGCAGCTTAATTGAGCTGCAGTACCCTGTAGCGACTGAAGCCTCAGGGGCGCCACACATACATTTTAGTCCATTTTCAAGGTGGAAAAGCATCACCTAAATATATCAAAACTGTTTTGTCATAGCTAAACACTAGAATTGAGCGCGGTTCGCGGTTCGAGGTTCTCCAGTTCGCGGCTCGAGTGATTTTGGGGGCTGTTCTAGATCGAACTAGAACTCGAGCTTTTTGCTAAAGCTCGATAGTTCTAGATACGTTCGAGAACGGTTCTAGCAGCAAAAAGACAAGCTAATTACTAGCTGGCTTTCCGCTGTAATAGTGTAAGTCACTCTGTGACTCACACTATTATGAAATTTCAGCGTATAGTGTGCGGGAACAGCGCATTCAGATCACTGCTGTTTGGATAATGGCGATCGCCATTTTTTTTTTTTTCCTTGTCTTCCTTCCCTAAGCGCGCGCGTGTAGTGGGGCGGGCCAGCATGTCAGCCAATCCCAGACACACACACAGCTAAGTGGACTTTTAGCCAGAGAAGCAACGGCATGTGTGATAGTGTGACGCCCTGGGCAAGCCAGGGGTCACAGGTCATCACACCACCACACCCTACACCCCAGTTAGGAACACCAAGGCTACCAAAATCCTTGCATTGCACACTCAAACTCATTGTTACAAAGCCATTATACTAGCAAACACTGAGGAAACTTAGTGGCATCCTAAAAGTGGCTGTTGGACTTCATTATTGTCCCACTAGTGCAAAGCTATTTCTAGCACCTCTGCATGACACCCTCCTGCTCTGTTTTTAATAAGCTATAATATTAGCAAAAAATGCTGCCATTTAGTGGCATACAAGAAGTGGCTGTTGTACTCCATTAGTGTCCCACTGGTGCCAAGCTATTTCTAGCACCTCTGCATGACACCCTCCTGCTCTGTTTTTAATAAGCTATAATAATAGCAAAAAATGCTGCCATTTAGTGGCATACAAGAAGTGACTGTTGGACTTCCACTAGTGCCCTACTGGTGCCAAGCTATTTCCAGCACCTCTGCATGACACCCTCCTGCTCTGTTTTTAATAAGCTATAATAATAGCAAAAAATGCTGCCATTTAGTGGCATACAAAAAGTGGCTGTTGGACTTCCATTAGTGTCCCACTATTGCAAATCTATTTCCAGCACCTCTGCATTGCACACTCAGACTCATTGTTACTAAGCCATTATACTAGCAAACACTGAGTAAACTTAGTGGCATCCTAAAAGTGGCTGTTGGACTTCCATTAGTGTCCCACTATTGCAAATCTATTTCCAGCACCTCTGCATTGCACACTCAGACTCATTGTTACTAAGCCATTATACTAGCAAACACTGAGTAAAACTTAGTGGCATACAAGAAGTGACTGTTGGACTTCCATTAGTGTCCCACTGGTGAAAAGCTATTTGCAGCACCTCTGCATGACACCCTCATGCACATTTTGCTACGCTAATTTTATAGCAAACTCAGGGAATTCCTTGCTGCATTTGATCATTAGGAGGGATAGAAAGTGAGGCTTCTTTTACTGTCCTGGTACCCACAGAACACGGCCACTGTACCCACCTGTCCACTTTTGCCACGCTATTTAATTTGCCCAAAGAGCTGACTCTTTTTCTGCCTTCCTAAAATTGTCTGTAATACTAAGTTAGTGTTCCTTTGCTGCCAAGCAAGGTACAACCCATGTGCATTCTACACTCCTTTCCATTTCTGGAATGCAATTATTAACTGCAGGTAGTCCAGGCAATCTGTGACGAAGGTGCAGGTGTGGATATAATGTAGCCTGCATCCAATGATGGTTCTCTCGATGTCTGACAGCTCAACAATACCATCTGTTTCCACTTCCAAAACAAGTGATGACCTGCCAATCACACTCCCTGTTGCGTGTAAAGGGGTGGAAGTTCAGTGTGAAAAACCATGTGTGACTGCTGTCCCCACAGTCACAGAGGATGAAGAGCACGCAGATGCACTTGATGGGGCAGGCGGTGGTTGCACAGGCACGCTAGGCCGCATTGTAGCACAGTGAAATTCACATTGCGACTTATGCTTCATTTTAAGTCGTGTACAGGGTGGGCTCCCCAGTATGCAGCAAAACCAGGCAACAGGAAAAGGACTCTAGGCAGTTGGGTTGATAAATGATTGTTTAACTTTACCAAAACAAACAATAAGAACCATGCATACAATTTAAATAATTGAACAATCCATTCTGTTGCCTACTACCTGCTAATCCCTCTGCATAGCAGTAATTGTGTGTTTGTGCGTGTGTGTGTGTGTGTGTGTGTGTGCGAACACGACTTACCAGTGGCGCATCACAAGAGCTTCCCAGTTATCTACGTAAACATAGACAAAACACATTACCCTCCCTGAATACCCTTGTTAGCTGAAGCCTCACAGATAATGCAGTTGCAGATGATAACAGTGTGAATGCAAACCACACAGCTCTGCAACACAGTCATGGAAATCTTGAAAATCAACAGTCAATGCAAACATGTGTCGCTGTCCCTCTATGATTTAAATTGTACGTGACAATTTGACAGTGCAGAGGCAGCAAGTCTTATTGTCTTTAAATAGTCAGCCTACCCAGAACAGATATGTGTTTTGCTAATAAAACAAAGTGTTGCGTGCCCGCATTATTGTCTGGGCACAACCTACCGTACCCGGGTACTGTGATGTCCAGTTGGCAGAAATACAGACTTTACGCTCCTCTCACGGTAAGCAGTATAGACAGCACCGTAAAAATGTTGGTCTGTGGCACAGGATGCTGCTCACTGGCATTACGGTACTCCTCACCAAACTCCAAAATGACTCCCCTCACAATTAAACGAAGTGTTTCCGCGGTGGCTCCTTGCTGTAACACACACTTTTAGCTTTTCCTTCTGTTCATAGACAGCATCTCCAAGTCCACACCCGAAGAGCAATTTCTCCTCCACGTCTAAGTGTGGAGAGGCAGCTAGTGCGCATGCGTGTGCCGATTTACCCCAGCCGCAGCCTAACTACAGTGTTCGCCTAGTGAGTATGCTCAGCCTGACTGTGCCATTCCTGAGGCTAAGTCTTCATTTCGGGATACAGCGCATGCTCCCACACTTAGTGCGAAAAGCCTCTTTGCACAGGTACTTGCACTCCGTGCCGGGTCTAAGTCCTGTTTTGTGCCTAGACACCATGCTAAAGCTGATAGTCTTTTTCCAGAGACTGTATTTCATGCTACTGAGCATGCTCAGGCACTTACTGCATCAGAGACTAGGTCCGATAATGAACTCTTTGGCCTTGCCCCTGATGTGGGGGGCCCATATAGACCACAGGGCATCAGGTGTCCTGACGATGTGGCCAGGCCACTCCCAAATGGCTTGCAGAGGCCCGCCCCTATGACTTGTCCCCTCATTATTGATGGTCAGACGATGACTGGTGAGGTGTTTGTGTCGTGGCAGCCATGAGGTCATTATTGAAGTTGGGGTTCCAAATAGGACGCTAGTTATGCCACTCATGACATGTCACTCTGCTTTTGTCTCCAGGAGGTGCATTGTGGTCCACCCTGGTTTGGGGCGGACCCAGGTTATAAAACGGGCTGGAGCCAACAAGGAGGTGCGCAGTCTTCTTTTATGCTCCGAAAGAGCACACCTCCATGTGTTGAACCCATTGCGGCTTTAGGCCAGAGGTAGGCAGGGATAGGGCATCGATGCAGGCCACCACCACAGTTGGTAACGCAGAACAGTTAAGACCAGCTCCTTTCCTACAAGTCCTGCTTGTGCAGCCCAGTGGCATTAACAGGTCTGCTGCTGCTGATGCGCCTGCTGTCCACAGGTGTGGCCCCAATGCACACGGTCAGCGTACTCAATGGCCCCTGTGATGTTAACAGGGCTGGGTGGGCGTGTGGACCCTGTGACGCTAACAGGGCTCCCAGTCTCCAGATCCGAGTGGCGTCTAACTCGGTTCAGGCTACTTTTAGTTTCATAGCCACACAGCTCTGTATCCTCCACCTAACCTTCCAGTTGCCAACCTCTCCTTTTCCATCTGGGAGCACGGTGGACACTGACTGCTGATGGGGATATATACCTTTCTATTTCTTTTCTTATTAATTTTCGTTATATAGCGGTAACATAGTATTTACCACCTTATCCAAATCTGCCAGTCCCACCGTAACAGATGGTGTTTCTTCAGCAAATGTTACTTCTGCTTAACCACCAAACCCACGGACAAAAACTTTTTTCCCCTTTCCAACACACCTGTTCCCCTTTCCACCAGCATCTGTCCTTTTTCAACTCATTTTGTATATGACCAAAAGTGCAACTCTGCAGGGACACCGTACTCAATGCCATCTCAGCACAGCAGCCAGCCCTCGGTCCCTCAGATGTGGACAAGTAAAAGACCATTTCCTCCTATCCATGACAAAGTGTTGAGATTCACTCTGTGCAGCACTGGTGTTTAGTGGAAAAGCAGATCGAAGATTGCGTACCACCTTCTGCAGTTACTCCTGTATACGTGCGTCCCTTTCTATGGCAGGAATTTTTTCGCCAAATTTTGTCTTGTACCGGGGATCTAACAGTGTGGCAACCCAGTAGTTAGCATTACTTCGAATTCGTACAATCCGAGGGTCATGTTGTAGGTAGTGCAGCAAGAAGGCGCTCATGTGTCTTGTGCATCCAGGAGGACCAAGCCCTTGGTGTGTTGGTGGCAGAGAGGTGAGAATCGTGCCTCCTTCCTCTGCCCTCTCCCCCCAACCTCACACAACCGAAATGTGAGCAAGCTCTCACTCATCTGCTGAGTCTTCCATGCCCATCGCCAATTCGTCCTCAATTTCTTCATGGGCTCCTGCACCTTCCTCAACACTTTCTGCTGATACTATGCGCCCTTGTTAATCCCTCTCCCCCACCATTACTGCCGCCTAGGTGCCGCTGACCATCTGGACCTCATAGATCTTGTTATCCCTTCCGCATATGACTCCTCCTGTACTTCCTCCCCTTCCTCTTGTCCCAACACCTGACTCCGAATAATGCTTACAGTGTGCTCCATCATGTAGATGACCAGAATTGTCACGCTGAGAATGGCATTTCCAGTGCTAAACATCTTCGTCGACATTTGTAAACTGTGTAGAAGGGTGCATAGGTCCTTGATCTGACACCACTCGTGCAGCGTGATCTGCACCACCTCTGGAACAAGTTAGGCCAGGCTATATGTCATAACATATTGCAGCAGGGTTCGGCGGTGCTGCCACAAATGCTGCAACATGTGCAGATTCAAATTCCTACGTGTCGGCACATCGCATTTCAGGCGTTTAACCACCAGACCTAAAGACTTCTGGAGCGACGAACGTTGTTGAGCTGCTGTGTGCGAACGATGGAAGTTAGCACATAGCGAGCGTACCCGCTGCACAAGGCCATGTAGGCCGGGATGGTGTTTTAAAAATTGCTGGAGAATTAGATTCAACACGTGAGCCACACAAGGCACGTGTGTCACATTGTCACGGTGAAGGGCCGCACCCATTTTTGCATCATTGTCACACCCGGCCTTCCCTGGCTGCTGGTTGAGTGGAGACAACCATTGATAAAACTTGGTCTCCAGAGCTAACCGTCCACAACTTCTCAGCGGTGTGACTCACATTTCCCATACATTTCAAAGTAAACATTTGACCGCATGATGGCATTGAGCTCTGCTGCCAGCATAGTAAGGAGGTGTGTGGTTTTCCTTGTGCGCAGTTACAAGGAAGGGTGCCCTGACTACACAGGGCTTGGGCCGAGGTGAAGGACCCACACGAGGTTGAGGAGGCAGAAGCAGTGTATTAACTTCTACATACAGAGGAAGGATTGATACAACTCGTGGGGACAGCAAGACTTGTACAGCAGACCCTTCTCCATCTCTCCCCATAGTAACCCATTGCCCAGTCAGCGACATGTAACGCCCCTGTCCATGCTTACTGGGCCAAGTATCTGTGGTGAAATGCACCCTGTCACACAGTTTCTCAAAGAAGCGGTGATGTTTGGTGCGACATGCTGGTGTAGCGCGTGCACGCCTTTGTTGGAGAAGGAGTGGCGCCTGGGCATCGGCTCTTGGGGCACTGCGATGGGCATAAGGTCTCTAAAATCCTCGGTTAAAAAGGTTGGAAAGGAAGCATTTTGGTAGCCAACAGTTTGCAGATGCTGAAAGTCAAGCTCTAAGCCATGTCATGCCCTTCTAAAAGCATGTAAAACACAGCAAGGGGACTCCAACCACAGTCTCCCTCGTTTCCACTAATTGGGCCACACACACCCCACTTGACTAGCATCAGTTGACCCCATTTTCAAGATGAAAAAGATCCTTTGCATGAAGCACTCTCAAAAATACGCGTGCCTTTCACCTCCCCTGGCTGAGCCAGGGGTAGAAAAGTCCTCTGAGAGCCATGACTTGTTCATCTTGGTTTTGTTTTCAAAAGCGAGGGGACTCAAACCACAGTCTCCCTCGTTTCCACTAATTGGGCCACACACACCCCACTTGACTGGCATCAGTTGACCCCCATTTTCAAGATGAAAAAGATGCTTTGCATGAAGCACTCTCAAAAATACGCGTGCCTTTCACCTCCCCTGGATGACCCAGGGGAAGAAAAGTCCTCTGAGAGCCATGACTTGTTCATCTTGGTTCTTTTTTCAAAAGCGAGGGGACTCCAACCACAGTCTCCCTCGTTTCCACTAATTGGGCCACACACACCCCACTTGACTGGCATCAGTTGACCCCCATTTTCAAGATGAAAAAGATCCTTTGCATGAAGCACTCTCAAAAATACGCGTGCCTTTCACCTCCCCTGGATGAGCCAGGGGAAGAAAAGTCCTCTGAGAGCCATGACTTGTTCATCTTGGTTCTTTTTTCAAAAGCGAGGGGACTCCAACCACAGTCTCCCTCGTTTCCACTAATTGGGCCACACACACCCCACTTGACTGGCATCAGTTGACCCCCATTTTCAAGATGAAAAAGATGCTTTGCATGAAGCACTCTCAAAAATACGGGTGCCTTTCACCTCCCCTGGATGACCCAGAGGAAGAAAAGTCCTCTGAGAGCCGTGACTTGTTCATCTTGGTTCTTTTTCAAAAGCGAGGGGACTCCAACCACAGTCTCCCTCGTTTCCACTAATTGGGCCACACACACCCCACTTGACTGGCATCAGTTGACCCCATTTTCAAGATGAAAAAGATCCTTTGCATGAAGCACTCTCAAAAATACGAATGCCTTTCGCCTCCCCTGGCTGAGCCAGGGGAAGAAAAGTCCTCTGAGAGCCATGACTTGTTCATCTTGGTGAACGTTAGTCTGTCCGCATTGTCAGTGGACAGATGTGTGTGCTTAGCTGTCAGCACACCCCCAGCAGCACTGAGGACACGTTCCGAGAAAACGCTGGCTGCGGGACACAACAAGATCCCTAAGGCGTACGTGGTGAGCTCAGGCAATTTATCCAGATTGGAAGCCTAAAATGAGCAGGGCTCAAGTTGCACAGTAATGGCATCGACGTTCCCTTGCATATACTCATATCTGTGTCTCCTCCTCTTTTTCCTTGTCCAGCTCCTTTGTTTTCGCATGAGTATATGTCCTTGTCACTTTCCCATGTGTTTGTGTTGTGTTGTGAGTTGTTTGTCACCTTTTGGACACCGTTGAGGGTGTTTTCTAGGTGTTTTTATGTGTTTGTGATTGCCTGCCATTGTTTCCTATGCGGTTCGAGTGGTTCGTTGAACGTTCGCCGAACCGAACTCGAACGGGACCTCCGTTCGACGAACCGAATTTGAGCCGAACCACGGCCGGTTCGCTCATCTCTACTAAACACTAGAAAGAATAAAAAACAAAACAGCGTTATTTAAAGCATGACATGCCAAAAAGAGACAAAAACACAGCGCATCAAAAAAGCAATACATACGTATGTTAAAAAATGCTATGAAAAAACGCATGTTACCTAATTTGCATAATCGGTGCTGTAAAACAGCAACATCAAAAACTCTCCAAAACCTCATCGTGCCTTGATCCATATTTATTATTTTATAAAGTTATTTTGCAATATAAAATCATCATAAAAATAAGAGTGACAAATGTATTTAGCAGCTCCACCTTATCATTGCCATTATGCAGTAGGTCTCCTACAAACCCTGATTATAAGGATGAAGAAGTATGGATCTTAAGAGATATCTGCCCTATGGCATCTCCACTGCTCTACAAAGCACCTCACACACATGGAATCCTAAACAAAACTCTTTCATGCACTTAGAAGTTTTTTCTTGCTTTTGGTTTGAGACACTCAGTACAATATCAGTCTTCAGACCAATTTCTTCCTCCACCAGTATCCAGCCTTGGGCCACTACTAGGGTGATAATATTTGCTTTTCTAGTATCATATTAGTCTTTTTACACTTACGCTAGTAGAAGAGCATAAAAGGAATGCCATGAACTTCCCTCACACATATGTGCTTCAGAAGATCCGCTATGCTAGCTTTAGGCAATGGCACAAAAAAACACAAATCTATAGTTCACTCAATGTTACTGGGAGGAAAGAAAAAAGGAGTTCATATTTTTGGCATCTCTGGTACCTGACTTGTGAGTGCCTCAGTTAAGGTAATTGGGTGGCTGCCTTTGGAAGACTGTTACTGTTGCCTCTTCATAGCCTATAAGCTGTCATTCTCCCTATTCTAATTCGTTAAAGAAAATACTTTCCACATATTCTGTGGGACATAGTCCTTAGGAAGGAATATTACTTACTTGAAGCACCTTTCAATGTATTCAATGGAAGGGAATCTATCAGCAGATTTTTGCTACCTCATGTGAGAGCAGCATGATGTAGGCAAAGAGGCCCTGAGTTCAATGATGCATCACTTAGCTAAGTGGCTGCAGCTATGCTGACACTGAACAATTTGAGATTTTGCATGCTGCAGAGCTCTGAAAGCTGCTACCCTCCACATCAGGCTTTCAGTACACATTTCCTTAGACAGAAGCTCCTGATTACAGACGGGGGTGGAGTTGGACTCTTATGCTGCTGAGACCCACTAATGATAAAGATAAGAGGCTCAAGCTAACATTTAAGGTAAACAAAAAAAAGACTGTGAGATAACAGATACAGGGCTGAAGTCTATTTTAACACTTGCAGCATGTTGTCTTCAGGTTACATTGCAGAAACTGCTGACAGAGTCCCTTTAGGCATCCACATCAGTGAAATCCATAGTGCAGTTTTTCTCCCATTAAGGCTGCACTCAAATGATTGCATTCAAATGAATGCAGCTCTCCATCCTCCCCCATTTAAGAGATCTGGGTGAGTTTCCACATGGAAACTTATTTATGTATATACAGCAGTTGCAGTATCACCTTTATAATGTATATAGACTGCTCAATGTACATCATATAGGCGATACTGCCATCAGTCACAGTATCAGCTATATAATGTACTAGCTGTACTACCCGGCTTCGCCCAGGTTAGTAACTGGTGTTAACAAAATAGAATGTATTAACAAAAATGTATTCTGCACACAAACACCACAAAACAGATAGAAATGTAATTATTAAAAGGCAAAAACTAAGCTAATAGAAGCATTTCACAACGTATATTTCATCACCACAGATATTCCATACAGGTTTAACTTAATTGGCCAAGTAATGTGCTCCGTCTATCTCTTTCCAGATCTGTCTCTTTCCCCGTCTGTCTGTCTGTCTGTCTCTTTCCCCATCTGTCTGTCTGTCTCTTTCCCCGTCTGTCTCTTTCCAGGTCTGTCTCTTTCAGGTCTGTCTCTTTCCAGGTCTGTCTCTTTCCAGGTCTGCCTCTTTCCTCGTCTGCCTCTTTTCTCATCTGTCTCTTTTCTCGTCTGCCTCTTTCCCCGTCTGTCTCTTTCCCCGTCTGTCTCTTTCCCCATCTGTCTCTTTCCCTGTCTTTCTCCGTCTGTCTCTTTCACCGTCTGTCTCTTACCCCGTCTGCCTGTCTCTGTCTGTCTCTTTCTTTGTCTGTCTCTATTTCTCTGTTTCTTTCCCCATCTGTCTCTTTCCAGGTCTGTCTCTTTCCAGGTCTGTCTCTTTCCCTGTCTGTCTCGCCGTCTCTGTCTGTGTCATTTCCTGTCTGTCTCTTTCCCTGTCTGGCTGTCTTTGTCTGTCTCTATTTCTCTGTCTCTTTGTTAGTCTGTCTCTATCAAGGTCTCTGTCTTTCCCTATCTATCATTGTCTCTCTGGCTGTCTCCTCCTTCCCTGTCTGCCTGTCTCTGTCTCTGTCTGCATGTCTGTCTGTCTCTTTCCCTATCTGTCTCTTTCCAGGTCTGTCTCTTTCCCCATCTGTCTCTGTCTGTCTTTTTCACCATCTGTCTCTGTCTCTTTCATCGTTTGTCTCTGTCTGTCTCTGTCTGTCTCTCTGTCTGTTTCTCTCTCTGTCTCTCTCTGTCTCTTTCTGTCTCTCTCTGTCAGTCTCCCCACTGACATCTTATTACCTCACATATAGGCTTCTTATACTATGAATGTCTTTTGTTCCTTTAGCAACCACTCACAGCTCCTACTAATAACCTGTAGTTCCAGGCTCCATTTACTTTAATAAAGGCATGTTTTTTGGAGAGTAACTGTAAAGCGCGGGGTTACATTTTCCTGTCAAAACATAGTCTATGACGTTCCCTGGGTCACATGAGGTGTCGGTGCAAAATTTTGTGATTGTAAATGCGACGGTGCGGATACACTTTTCGTTTCACTTTTTCCCCCATTATGTAGATAGAGGCAAAATTGATTGGTAAATTGGAACGCACGGGGTTAAAATTTCGCCTCACAACATAGCCTATGACTCTCTCGGGGTCCAGACGTGTGAGTGTGCAAAATTTTGTGATTGTAAATGCGACGGTGCAGATACACTTTTCGTTTCACTTATTCCCCATTATGTAGGTAGGGGCAAAATTGATTGGTAAATTGGAATGCGCGGGGTTAAAATTTCGCCTCACAACATAGCCTATGACTCTCTCGGGGTCCAGACGTGTGAGTGTGCAAAATTTTGTGATTGCAGCTGCGACGGTGCAGATGCCAATCCCGGACATACACACACATACACACATACATACACACATTCAGTTTAATATATTAGATTTGCAGTAGTCGGTATAAATTATATAGGTGATCCTGCGACTGATGTATATACGTTACGTAGATACTGCCTGCAGTCACAGTATCAGCTATATAATGTACATACAGCAGTCTAAATACATTATATTGGTGATACTGTGACTGCTGTATATACATTCCATAGATACTGCCAGCAGTTACAGTATCAGCCATACAATGTATATACAGCAGTCTATATATTATATAGGCGATACTGTGGCTGCTGTATACACATTACATAGGTGTCCAGTATTTTGGGGGAAAATTTGGCTAATTTGAATGTCAAAAGATCCTCTCATCTCTAAAACGATACAAATATATTATTGCATTTTCATATATAACTGCATTTTGCATGAAAATGAAAAATATGTGTACTGTATCAAAATGAAAACACTGCATAATAATAGGTGAGAAATTCTAACTCCCTTAATTAGGGATAATGAAAAATGCACTGTCCATTGCGGGAAGGTGGGAAATCTGAAATTTTCTGAGCCATGAAATTGTATTAACTGATCATTTTGTTACATTTGTTTAGCTTTAACGGGATAACTGATCTTATAGATTTGTCAATGATTAGCAGAATATTTCAGGCAGAGCCAACATTTTATAACCGTTTTAACTCTGATTTACTGGTATAACTGCTCTCTGGTTCCTGCCTGTTCTCTCAATAGAATTGGATGATTTTTTTGTGTATTATAATTTCATTTCATTCAGTTAAAAAGGATAATTCAATTGAGGCTGAACAGATCATTGATCTGAACCAGCGACTGTAACAATTATTCGTTCAATCATCCTTAAATTTATTTGCACCGATTTTAAATATTCCTTTGTTTTATGAGCCGTGTCTTTCTGGGGAAGACGTACATGAACTTCAGCTCTACTTCTCTGTTTTACGATTACCCCATCATTCCCCATTAGGGGTAATGATGATACTTTGGACAACATTGTTTAAAAGGCTTTGTTCATATCCCATCCCAGTTCTGCATCAGACATACCCAGCAGTGTAAAAAAGCCTTAGGCGGTCGTGTAAAAAAATGCTGCGAAGTTAGAAGGCTTTTAAAAATTGAAGTGTAAAGGCCGCTTTACACACAACAATATCGCTAACGAGATGTCGTTGGGGTCATGGAATTTGTGACGCACATCCGGCCTCATTAGCGACGTCGTTGCGTGTGAAATGCAGGAACGACCGTAAACGATCAAAATACTCACCATATCGTTGATCGTTGACACGTCGTTCTAATCTCAAATATCGTTGCTGCTGCAGGTACGATGTTGTTTGTCATTCCTGAGGCAGCACACATCGCTATGTGTGACACCGCAGGAACGAGGAACAACATCGTACCTGCGGCCGCCTGCAATAAGGAAGGGAGGAGGTGGGCGGGATATTCCGGCCGCTCATCTCTGCCCCTCCGCTTCTATTGGGCGGCCGCTTAGTGACGCCGCTGTGAGGCCGCACGGACCGCCCCCTTAGAAAGCAGGCGGTTCGCCAGCAACAGCGACGTCGCTAGGCAGGTAAGTATGTGTGACAGGTCCTAGCAAAGTTGTGCGCCACGGGCAGCGATTTGCCCGTGACGCACAACCGACGGGGGCAGGTGCTTCCACCAGCGACATCGCTAGCGATGTCGCTGTGTGTAAAGTGCCCTTTAAAGAGAATCTGTCAACAGGTTTAGATCAGCATGGTTTAGGGGTAAAGATCCTGATTCCAATGATGTCTCATTTACTGGGCTACTTGCTATAGTTTTGATAAATGCACTGCTGCAGATCTACCAGTTCTCTGAATGCTGAGCTTTGTGTAATTCTGTGCACACCACTGATTGGCAGCTTTCTGTATCCAGAACATAGCAAATCCATGCTGGGGTACAAATAAACAGAGTTACAAATCAGTAAGATTTCTAGATCTCTTGTGATAAATTCTTGTTGAAAAAAAGTTATTTTATCAAAACTACAACAAGTAGCCCAGTAAGTGTCACATCAGAAGAATCTTATGGTGCTGTCAGAATAGGTGACAGAAGCTTGGTGATAGAGTAAATTTTTTAGCTTGTAATGCTCGCGGAGCAAACACTGTATTAGTGGGTCCACTGGACTGAATGTACTGTTCACTTGCCTGGGGGAGTGAACTGGACCAGGGGCCGAGTCTTCACTAGCAGCAGGTACACAAGCTGGTAAGCAGCCGGCAGAGGGCAGCCCCTTGGGATCTGAGGTACCACGTTAGCTGGCGTCACGGACAGAGTACAGTTTCTGGTGGTATCGACAGCAGCAGCAGGCAGGGTTGTGAATCTATCCAGGATGGATGGATGGATGGATGTTACGGCAGCAGCAACTGGTGTGGATGTTTGCAGCAGCTGGTATTGTAGCAGACAATCGGCATAGGTGGTTGTAACAGCAGCAGAAGATGAGGAGTGCACTCAAACAGAGGCAGAAATTTGCAGCAGAAGGTAGAAAACAATAACAACATCAGCAACAGCAGCACAGATAGCCTGAGAACTAGCAACATAATTAACTTGTTGCCAAGGCACCTCACATAAGGGGAAGGTGCCTTAAATACCTGAAACCTCTCAGCTGACATGAGCAGCACTTCCAGGTCAGGGTGTGCTGGCCCTTTAAGAAAAAGAGTGTGGTCACGAGCGCACTCTTCATGCAGTACCAGGAAGCCTGTAAGGTGTACACAGGCTGTTGGAGACAGCAGCATGGACCTGGGATGGGACAGCCACAGCAGGACGGCTGGGCAGGTGAGAGAACAGATGTCCCCGCCGGAGGAGGTGAGCAGGACAGTGGAATGGGTGTTCAAAAGAGTTATTTTGATCATCATAATCATGGGGTTCATTGAATGATCTTTGTGAATATCGGCTGTGTGTCATTCTGGAATATGAAACCTTGACAATTGTTTATACAGTTAAAAAAAAAAATCACATATTTTACACTAGCTATTTTTAATTTATGAAATTTTCATTACCCAAATAAAAAGTGTTAAAATGAATGTCTATTCAACACATTGTGCCTAAATCAATACTACAGGGGAATAAAACTAACTTTGCAATGTATCCTATGAGGGAAATCTGTTTTCTTCTTCAATTATCAGACACTTCTTCCCCTCTCTCTCCAGCCTCCAGAACTTGACAACAATTCCTTGTGTTATCATATGAAAAAGTCCATTATAGTCTATGCAGAGGGGAAGTTGAGTGAGGAGCATGGAGAGGAAACAGGCAGAAGGAGACATAGAAATATTGAGGTGAACTTTCTAAATTGTCTTTTATATCACCCTGGAGTTAATTCAAATTTGGACAGCTCAACTTTGCTTTACAATTTCCCTCATTCTGCTGCAGCTCTTCTTTGTGTGCTTAAAAATGAATGAAGAGCAGGAACCCCTCTCTGTGTGCTGTACATAGGAGAGATCAGAGCATCTTGTCTCCTCCCAATTCCCAGTGAAATATAAACAGAACCTGCAGAAGGGGAAATTGATGAAATTGCAAGATACAAGCCATGCAATGGCCCGAAAGTGTTATTCCTCATGTGTACGGTACATGCAGGACAGTTTATTATGAAAGTTACTGTATTTGAAAGTTTGTGATGTAGTTATTGATAATCAATGTCATAATTGTTCAATATACCTTTATTAATGGGAAGGTGTCGTCCAAAAAAAAAAATCAATAACTGAAAAAATGTAAAGTTTTAATGTTTTGTTTAAATATTATTATTTGTTTTTAATTGAGCAAAATATAAAAAAAATAAAAATTTGATATTTTCCACTCTTAAACACCAGAGGGAGCAACTGCTGAAATCCTACTGTAGAACTACTTTAGAACTAGCTCACATTACAACTGTTGTAAAGTGGGCAGAATCTGCTCTCTGATGTGTGCTGTGACTCTTCCCCCTCCCGTTCTGGGTGTTTCCAAAAGGCTAAGGATTATGAAGTTTTCTGATCACAGTGCGAAGCCATTTTGTTGGTAACCGCAAAATGATCCTAATATGTCTAAAGTGTCACCAAGGACAGCTGCATAGTGCTCGCCACATTGTGCAATGCTCTGCCACATGCACGCCCGCCTGCAATTCTCTGCCGCAAACAATGCTCTCCGCACGCATGCATGCCCACAATGCTCTGCCGCATGCACGCCTGCCTGCAATGCTCTGCTGCTTGCCCGCCCATCTGCAATACACTGCCGCATGCACCCCCGCAATGCTCTGCCTCTCGCCCGCCAATTCGCAATGCTCTGCTGCCTGTTCGCAATGCTTTGCCGCATGCACGCCCACTGGCACTGGTCTCCTGCACACCCGTCCACTCACAATGCTCTGCCGCACGCACGCCCACAATGCTCTGCCGCCCGCCAGCTCACAATGCTCTGCAGCCCGCCCACCTGCTCGCATTGCTCTTCCGCACACACGCATGCCTGCTGGTAAAACAGTAAAAAAAAAACAAACAACGATTCGGGTTTTTTTGCAGCATCAGTCACATCAGTTGTACCACTATCTGCAACGCATCCGTTGCATCAGTCACACAGCTGTTTGTGACAGATGCAAAACAACGGAAATGTGAAAGCAGCTTTAGGCCTGTGCCACACTCACGTGGAAATCAAGCACGTGCCCGAGACAAGAATTTTCACTGCGTGTTGCGTTGGTAAGTACGTGTCTCCGGTACGTGCGGTCCATGTGTGTTCTCCGTGTGCTATCCGCGATAACACACGGAGAACTGGTAATTTGCATACTCACGTGGTCCTTGCTGCTGTCCAGGGTTCTGATCTTCGGCTCCAGCCCCGCCCACTCCCCGCTGATGCAGCTTCCGGCTGAGCGGAGGGGCGGAGATTAGAGCCCGTGACAGCATGCCCACCTCCTTAACACGCTCATAACGAGCGGCGGATGACAGCAACTGTTTGGAGTGGAAGATTCTTCAGGGCTTATTGAGGTGAGTATGTGTTTTTTTTATTTTAAAATAATGACACGTGTTTCTCCGGTGCGTGTCACACGGTACCGCATCCACACTACATCCGTGTGGTACGGAGAAAAACGGACATGTCAGCGTGCGAAACAAACGGACACACGTAAGTACGGAATGGACACACGTTCTGTTCCAAAATACTTACATGTGTCCAAGCCATTAGGGAAACATATGTCCACGTGGGTACGTGTCTCCGGTACGTGAAAAAACTGCCAAACACGTACCGGAGGCACGAACGTGTAACAGAGGCCTTAAGGCTGCTTTACACGTTTAAATTTCCTATGCGATCTCGTATGCGATCGCACCCGCTCCCATCGTTTTTGCGGCTCGTGCAATTTCTTGTCCGTGTCGCACAAACGAGTACCCCCCATCACACGTACTTACCTTCTATACGACCTCGCTGTGGGCGGTGAACATCCACTTGCTGGCGTGGGAGGGACGTTCGGCGTCACAGCGACGTCACACGGCAGCCGGCCAATACAAGCTGAGGGTCGGAGATGAGCGGCACGTAAACATCCCGCCCACCTCCTTCCTTCCGCATAGCCAGCGGGAGCCGTGGGACGCAGGTAAGTTCAGTTCATCGTTCCCGGGGTGTCACACACAGCGATGTGTGCTGCCTCGGGAACATTGAACAACCGGACGTTCAATTTTTAGAAATTGAACGACGTATATGCGACCAACGGTTTATCGTATAATCTGGGTCGCACGTAGGTTTCACACGCTACAACACTAATGATGCCGGATGTGCATCACTTACGACGTGACCCCGTCGACACATCGTTAGATATATTGTAGTGTCTAAAGCCTGCTTTAGCCTGATTCACTGCTCCTCAGCGTCTCGCCTTTCTGCTGCTGATGGAATTTCAAACTACTACTACTTTCAGTACAAGCTGCAGCTGTCAGTCAGTTGGAAACCATAACTCAACCCTTCTGGGAGATTTAAGACCCATAAATAATTATCACCATTGTATTCCAGTAAATTCAGAAACTGTTTTATGTTTAATTAATTTTTATTACTACAAAAAGTACAAAAAACAGTTTATTATATTAAAATTGAATATTAATGCAGATTATACAGTAAATCCAAAACATATCAAGCACATAATTCCAAAAAGGAGGGGCAGGATAGAAGTGGGGACACCAGTAAAAAGCCCAAAAGAGGGACGGAAAACAGACATCAGAGCCTACACCTGACCCAATCAATATATGGGCAAAAATGCACGTAAAATATCGTGTCTGGAGTAAATGCACAATGATTTGAAAATCTAGTTAGAAAAGTCCCTGCTGTTCCACAAACGGACACTAGATGGCACTCAAACAGTGAAACCAATCAAAATGTGCCCGTTCGTTACAGCGATGGATTATATGCAGCAGACTCCAGACTTACCCATGTTAGTGAATTGTGAGGCTCGGATGTCAGGTCCCAACCCACGTCCGACGCACGTTTCAAGGTAATCTTCTTCGGGGGCCATGAGGGGAATGGAAAGAAGTGTGTTTAAATAGGGTGGGTGCTAATACAGTGAGTGCATGTGGGGGGCGGTGCTATGCACACATGACAAACGCTCTCCAGCCATTCCAGGGGAAGCATGGGTGGGAAGGAATCTCCCTGACGTCATTTACCCATGATTCCCCTATCCGGAAGCGTCTTTGAGCGGTGTCAGCGTGCACACGATCACCACATGCGCTCAGAAGCACCATGTTGGTTGTGGGCAGGTAGAAGGGCAAGCGTATATGGGAAAGAGGATAAAATGTGGGACCAGATCAAATAAGCATCACAAAAGGACTAAATATGTATAAAAACCTACATAGAGTGACAATATATACCACTCCCAAATTCTACTATACAAATATATCGATCTAAAATCCCACATGAAGCACATAAGGTAAATAAGGGACATATTATATCCCCATGTACCCAAGATACACCTCAAAATATCATCCCATAAATATACCACATCAATAGAGGATATAATCAACTACATATTTATTCTCTAATCCTATCACAGTATTAGGCGAGCACCACAGGTGGCAATCCAACAAAATACCCTAGAGATAAGGGAAAAAAAGGGAGAAAAATGGGAAAAAAAATGGAAAAACAGTAATTAAAAACAAGATAAAAAACACACACATAAAAGTCAATTGACGGATTTAACGGAGGATCTGTCAAGATCACAGAAAAGGAGAGAAAGATAATTTTTCGTTCAAGCCATGAGGGGACATTGTCCCCAAACGTATGATCCAGCGACACTCCAGCTGCGCCAAGATCCGTTTTTTATTTCCTCCTCTTGACCCCAGTTGAACCTGGTCGATCCCTCCAATTTTGAGGTTGGTAGGATCACAATTGTGGCATAGCTTGAAGTGGCGCGGGATCGTCCTGAGGGATTCTAGATCCTTCACCTCCCGTGCCGCAATTATGTTTCTGACGTGCTCCCTAGTGCGGACGCGGAGTTCTCGCGATGTCAACCCTATATATACCAAATTGCAGTCGCACACGGCATAATAAATGACGTATGTCGTACTGCATGATATAAAACTCTTGATTTTATACTCCCTCGAATCGTCCGCAGTAGAGAACACGCCTGTACGTACCAAATTACGGCACGCTAAACAGGATCCGCATGGGAAACATCCCACCCTGGGGCTACACTGCCAAAAAGGGGAGGAATACTTGGCACATAATGGCTCTTTACCAAGTGATCTTTTAAATTCCTTCCTCTTCTGGCAGTCAACATAGGTCGATCAGACAGGGCATTTCTCAGGGACTGGTCGGTCTGTAAGACCGGCCAGTGCTTATTGAGAATTTGTCTAATTGCACCCCACTGGTTGTTGTATGTCGAGATGAACCGTATTTGAGATGGTCCCGATTCATCCCTCCGGGTAGCAATTCCGCGCGTGGGGTGTTCCTAGCTCTCTGGTACCCTGCCTTAATACACCTACGGCTGTATCCCCTATCAAGAAATCTATCACGCAGACTACCAGCCTGATTTTCAAAAAAACCATCAGTAGAGCAGATCCTCTTTAATCTTAAGAATTGACCTGCTGGGATGGCTCTAATGGTTGAGTCTGCGTGAGAGGATGAGGCGTGAAGCAGGGCATTCACTGCAGTCTTTTTTCTGTAGAGGTCAGTTTGTATAAACCCCCCACCAGCATTTAGCACCCTGATGTCCAGAAAATCGACCACATCCCTATCTGTCCTATAAGTCAGTTTGATGTTATATGGGTTATCATTCAGGTCCGCCATGAAGCTGTGCAGCTCAGAATCGGTACCCCTCCAGATCATAAAGATGTCGTCTATATATCTATACCAGCACTGCGCATGGGCTGCGGCCGGCACGCCGTCGCCGAAAACCCCCCTCTCCCAAAAGCCAAGAAAGAGGTTTGCGTACGACAGCGCACAAGCCGCGCCCAAAGTTGGGTTGCTTGGCCTTGAATATACTAAGACTCCTGGCATACTTATTCTATAGCTTGGGTCATACCATGCTCATCGTAATATCAGGACTACACTGTCATTTTAAATTGATTTTCAAAGTATATACACCAGCCTCATCGGGTTTAATATATCTACTCAATAATGCTAACAGTTGGTATTGTGTAATCAGGGGACACATCTACTTTAGAGAAATGGATTTTTATTATAACAAATATTCCCCGTCCAGCTCCACTTTCATCTGCTTGACAGGTTCCCTTTAATGACATTATCTTGCAGAGAACATGATGGCCATATAAACAGTTTTGTGGGGACGAATCGTACTGACATTCATTTTTGTAAAGGGTTAAGTTCAGCCACTTAAATTTGTTGATAAAACTGCTCAGAATAATGTGAAATGAAAATATATATTACAAAACCCATGCTGCTCCTATTTCAAAGCTTAACACATTCCCTGTTAGACCCTGTACTTTCTGTTCTGTCTCAATGGACATGTGATCACTGCAGCCAATCATTGGATAATGCAGTCACAAGTTCCACTTTGGTCTCTGTACTTCCTGCTCCATTTATTCTCCGCACTTCCTTCTCCAGTGGTAATATGTTGGTATCTGTCACGAACAGCCGGGGGAGTCACTCAGATATCCCGCAGCTGTTCGCTAATATGTCACAAACACGACTACTCTGTAGCGCCCCCCTTGTCGGCAGGCCACTTTTGGTACTGCAGGACAATGAACAGAAGGAGGCTGCTGAGCTAATAATGCCAAATATTAGAGGTCTCACAGCAAGGGTAAATGTATATATCACCGATTCCCGCTAATGGAATATATGCATACCTCAGTACCCTTAATGATAGCACTCCAATAATTCTATGCAATAATAATTACGCTGCCACCACCCAGACTTTCTACAGGTAGCTGGGGAACCGTTTCAGATAGCAGAAGCCCTTCGGGGTTTTGGATTCGTATATAAAGCATGAGGAAAGAAACTATTAAATTTTATATATTTAATCCTAAATAGAAGGCTGTGTTTATAAAATATACAAGAATTTACAAAAGGGAACAATACAAATACAGTATAGACAGTTACATAAAAATAAAAGGTATAAACGTGAAACTTACTAAACTCGTGCCATAGATGTGATGTCCGAATTTAGGGAGGGAAGGTCTCTAAGAGAAGAAGATGGTAGAAGAACGGCCAGCATCACCACGTACTGATGCCCTCCAATAATGACTCCCCCCTGCAAGGAGCTAATCGCTCTTATGCCCTCAGGTAACCCCCCTCTCTGTGACCTCATTTTACGGTCTCTTGTGGGCTGTGCCAAGATTGTCACAAAGTTCTTTAATTCTAGCTTTTCACATATCTTTGCCCCTGGGCTACACAGGTGAAAGATATTAGCGTCATATATTATATCTCGATTTTACATTTACATAGATACCAAACACAATGCATCTAGCATGATTTTACTGGCCAATACTAATTTGTCGTGATACCAGTGATCTCCCAGTCAAGCTAAATGGTGCGCTCCACAGGGATTCTGGCAGTATGTTTTTCATTTTCTAGCATAAACGGGCCATGTAAAAAAACTGTATTAGGAGTTTTCCCTCCAACAACACAAAGGATTGTCTTTTCTATGCATCCTTTGGCTGCAGCTCTACCATCACCCAAAGTCAGAAATACCTAAACTTTCAGGCCAATCACTTAATCGTCATGACAATCTGTGGCTGATGGTGGGGAGGGGGGTAAGGTCCCTTCAAGAGTTTTACATGACACCTCCCCCTTTTTGAGGTAGCATGGGAGATTGATTTGCCGATTGTCTCCTAAGCCTACCTCGCTGGCATCCCCCTCCCGGGACAGCCCGCCAGCGTTTCCATGCTCTACACCCTTCTTGTGTTGAATGGTAAAATCATACAGCTTTAGTGCCAAGCTCCACCACAGTAGCTTACCATTGTCGTCGGCCACCCGGTGTAGCCACCTGAAAGGGTTGTGGTCTGTTACTATGGTGAAGTTGCATCCATATAGGTAGGCTGCAGTTTCCACAGGGCCCACACTAGAGCGAGGCACTCCCTCTCCACAGTGGCGTAGGCCACTTCCCGGGATAAGAGCTTGCGGCTGAGAAACACCACCGGATGCTCTTCTCCCTCCCCATTTACCTGGCTGAGTACTGCACCCAGGCCAAATGCACTGGCATCTGTCTGAACTATGAGCCGTCGAGTGAAGTCTGGGGCTTGTAGGATTGGGGAACTGGCAAGGGCAGCTTTCAGTACTCTGAAGGACCGTTCACAGTCATCTGTCCAGGTGACTACTTGTGATAGCTTATTTTTGGTGAGGTACTTCAATGGCTTAGCAAGAGTACTATAGTTAGGAACAAACTTCCTATAGTACCCAAGAAGGACATCACCTGCTTTTTTGACTTGAGGGTAGGCCAGGAGGTGATGGCATCAACCTTCCCTGGCTCTGGTTTCAGGGTCCCGCCACCCACTCGGTGTCCGAGGTATTGTACCTCCATCATGCCGATCTGACACTTTCCAGGCTTTATAGTCAGACCAGCGCTTTGGATCTGCCTGAGCACCTGCTTCAGGTGCCTGAGGTGTTCCTCCCAAGTGGGACTAAAAATGGCAATGTCATCTAGGTAAGCGACTGCATCTCTCTCCTTATCGGTCTCGGAGGGGGGCTCCTCTGTGAGGTCCCTTAACGTCTCTAAACTGGCATCAGTTAGTAGAGCCACCTAGAACTCTTGGCTAGAGGCAGCCAAAAGTGACGTTAAGGTTCCAACCTCACCGGGACCTTCTGGGACCTGCTCTTGGTCCATAACCAGTTCCGTTATCCCTCTGGGTGAAGGGGTGTCAGAAGGCAAGGTTTAATTTGCGTTCTGGGCACTCTGACTGCGGGTGACAGCACCGATGAAGGCTGTCTCCTCGGGCGATAACAACTCTTCCCCATCAGCCTGACCGGTCTTGGGTGCTACTTGCTCCTGATCCCGTAGTACCTTAGGAGCAGTGCCAATCCTGGGGCAGCTACCACCGGCTGTGTCACTGTCGCTGTGACACTGGTCAGCTGCATTTGACCACTTTCCTCGTGGTTCTCATGTCTGCCTACATCTGTCAGCACAGACAATGGATAAAGAAAGGAAAGGATCCGGCACAACCTCTTGTTAGAATAAAATCATCATATTTTTATTTAGAAGTATTAAAAATACCATCCGTGAAAACCGAAAGAGATGTTAATCCATGGGAGCTTAATGCGTTTCGGACTTCAGCATAAAAACAAAAAAGAGTCCTTAATCATAAGTCTGTGATTAAGGATTAAGGACTCTTTTTTGTTTTTATGCTGCAGTCCGAAATGCGTTAAGCTCCCATGGATTAACATCTCTTTCAGTTTTCACGGATGGTATTTTTAATACTTCTAAATAAAAATATGATGATTTTATTCTAAGAAGAGGTTGTGCCGGATCCTTTCCTTTCTTTATCCATTGTTCGTGACCGGCTGGGACTCACCGGTGGATTCCGGGCACCCGCAAGGATCAGCAGCCCGGGTAGCAGGTGAGCTGAAGATAATCTTCTCCTCCTACATCTGTCAGCACAGACACTACCTTGGGGTCGTCCTCAGCCACGTCACCCCACAGCGTGGCATGGGTGAGTTCCCTTGTACAAACCTCCACTTTATTACCAGGCACAACATTTGTAATCACGTTCTGGATATCCACATTCGGGTCACATGACTTAACAGCGCTTGCATCATATGACTTATCAACAACATTTGCATCATATGACTTATCCACAACATTTGCATCACATGACTCATTGGATTGGAGAGGGTCATCAGAGACAAATTGTGCACCCAATCGTCCCAGATCAGTCCCCAATAAAACATTGGCTGGTACAGGTTCAGACACCCCCACTTCCCTCCACCCTCTCCCAGCACCCCAGTCAAGGGAAGCCTGGGCCATTGGGAAAGATTGGAGAACACCCCCGACTCCAGTGACAGTCAGGAGTTTTCCTGGTATAAAGTTTTCAGGAGGCACCAGTTCGGGGCAGATCAGGGTTCGGTCGGCTCCAGTGTCCTTGAGCCCCACAGTGGGGGTGCCGCCCACAGTGACAGAGCGTATGTTTTCACAGGTCCTACTACTCGCCTCCCTCACCAAAAAGACAGCTGCACTAGACTCTTTGGCCTTGGATGTGGGGTTCCTCTTCTGCCTCCCTGGGCAAGCGGAGCTGAGGTGTCCAGGCTGGTTGCAGGAAAAACGCCTGCGAGTGTCAGAGGTGGGCCGGGCACTGGTGGATGGCACAGGCCTACGGGAGGCCAGCTGGTAGGAGCATGGGGGGTGGTAGTTGTCATCTTACCCTCTTTCCAGCTGGTGAAGGGTGGCTTCCGCACCCCTGATGCACGGTTGGCCTCATAGGTGTCAGCAATATGTGCTGCTGTATTCGCATCCTTTGGTTCCCGGTCCATCACGAACTGTCGCACGTCCGCAGGACACAGGTCTAGGAATTGGTCCTTTACCATCAGGTCTGTTATCTGCTCACCAGTGGTGGCGGACAGTCCTTGGGCCCATTGGTTACAGTTGGTCCGGAGCCCATCCACAACGTCTGTGATGCTATCGTGTGGTCCACATTGGAGGGTCGGGAACTTTTTGCGGTACATCTCTGGAGTCAGCTGATACTTCCGTATTAGGGCCTTCTTTATGGCTTCATAGTCTCCACTTTGCTCTTGAGGGAGACTGGCAAACGCGTCCAGAGCCTTGCCTCGCAGCCCTGCAGTTAAGTATCGTGCCCATTGTGCTGAGGGCAACTGGTACTGCAAGCAAGTCTTTTCAAATCCCCTCAGAAAGGTGTCCAAATCCCCGTCCTTTTCCATCACAGGAAAGTGCTCCGGTCGGGGCTTAAAGCTGCTGCCATTATTGGACTCACCGTTCAGTGAGGAAGATGTCTGCTGCCGAGCTTGGAGGACCTTCAATTCATGGTCTCTCTGGGCTTGGCACTCTCACTCAGCTCTCTCAGCCTCGCGCTCGGCTCTCTCAGCCTCTCGCTCTGCTCTCTCAGCCTCTTGCTGGGCCTGGCGCTCAGCAAACTCAAGCTCTGCTTGGCAATCTTGTAGCACAAACTGTAGCCGTGCTCGAGAGTCACATTCTCCCAGTTACTGCAGAATCATCGGCAAGTAAGAGTCCCCTCCACTCTGGGAGCTGGGGTTGCTGGAATCAGACAGTTCTGCGGACCATCCTGGTGCTAGGTCCAGGGCAAGGTCTTCTGGTGCTTCACTGGTCCCATGCTCTTGGGCCACATCGTGCTGGTCTTTGAGATCATCCTCCACCAAGGCACAGATTAGCATCTCTTTGGTCTTGTTGGACCCATCGAGGCCTCGCTCCTCACACATTTGGATCAGCACAGCTTTCTCATGCTTCTTATAAGCAGCTGCCATTCTAGCAGTCACTTGCCAAATAAAAGATAGGATAGAAAAATAAGAGAGGGGAGGGGGTAACTGCTACACGTACAGTATTGTTCCAGGTATATTTGTATACTGAGTTCGATCCTCAAAACTTTTGCAAGTTTTTAGTGAAAGGGATTTTTGCTCAAACCAGATCACTAATGCTCTATATCCCACCGCTTGCCACCAATTTGTCACGAACAGCCGGGGGAGTCACTCAGCTATTCCGCAGCTGTTTGCTAATTTGTCACAAACACGACTACTCTCTAGCGCCCTTTTTGTCGGCAGGCCACTTTTTGGTACTGCACAATGAACAGAATGAGGCTGCTGAGCTAATAATGCCAAATATTGGAGGTCTCACAGCAAGGGTAAATGTATATATCACCGATTCCCGCTAATGGAATATATGTATACCTCAGTACCCTTAATGATAGCACTTCAATAATTCTATGCAATAATAATTACGCTGACACCACCCAGACTTTCTACAGGTAGCTGGGGACCCGTTTTATATAGCATAAGGCCCTTCAGGTTTTTGGATTCGTATATAAAGCATGAGGAAAGAAACTATTAAATTTTATATATTTCATCCAAAATAGAAGGCAGTGTTTATAAAAATATACAAGAATTTACAAAAGGGAACAATACAAATACAGTATACACAGTTACATAAAAATAAAAGGTATAAACGTGAAATATCACAAATATAATATTTGGCTTCGCGAATATCCAACAAATAGGTCGTCTCTATGCAAAGATTCGATGCGCAATGTAAGTCTATGGGAAGCCCGAATAGTTGCTTTTCAGCAACTATTCAGATTTCCCATAGACTTACATTGCGCATCGAATATTCGGAAATAGTTGAATAGTGGCGACCTATTCAACAAATATGGGCGTTGCCGAATATTTGAGGTATTCGATCATCCCTATTAATAGCATTATTAGCATTTTTAAATACTTGCAAGTGATCAGACAACCCCTTTAAATAAAAATGTCACATAAGAGCAAATAATTTATGGTATGGCCCAAAAACTAACTATTCTACTGCAAATGATATTACTGCAGAGCAGTTGACATGACCACTGGAATTTTGAGAAAAGCAAAAAATATTATGAGCTGACATAATCAGTTAATTCATTGCTACAAAGCATATCATGAATTATATCTATATACACTTTTATAATGACTATGCAAATGTTATATTGAGCCCTTCCCTTGCTGAGCTAGTCTGGTCTCTCCACTAAGTGGCTGCTATTGTCACACTTGATTATGCTCATATTCTAGGCAAGGAGAAGACAGTGGTTCTGGTTTCTTACTAAATCATAAATCTACCAGATGGTCGGTCTTATAAAGCTGCCCATGTGCCAGGTTGCTTCTGTTTGCCAGGGAGGCTAGTCTGCCGCTGGAATTATCTACTGAGATATATGTGGATTCTCAGCCATTAGCCCAGCTGTGTGTAATTTCCAGTTGATTCGAAAGCTTTGTCACAAAACAGAATTTTATCTTTATTTTTCAACATAAACAATTAGGTGCAGAAATTTTTTAGATATTCTTCAACAATTTTATATTTCATTACTCTAAATTTGTTGTCCATTTACTGTCATTAGGTTAAAAAACAGCTACAGTTCACACTTGACATTTTGATCCAGTTTTTCAGTTTTGTTTATTTAGCCAGATAGAGGAATGGAGCCTAAAGGTAAAAGTATTCAGGCTCATAAGTATGATACAACCCTTTCTAGAAACCCTATATGTATGTGAAAAGAGGCATAATGGCTCCTTTAGGTCAATTCCATACAGGCTCAGTAGGACTTATGAAGATGTTCTTCTTCTATATTATCTGTAACAGTCGCTGAGGGGCAGCGAGAATCCAGGAGTGGAACGACTGGGCCATACATTGGACTCCCCTAGAGGAGCTAACTTGGAGCTAACCCCTATACAGGGATTGTCAGGCGCAGCCCTAGGGGGCCTAAATGCATGACAGCCAAGATCAGTGGAGTCGGCTCTGACGGACTGGAGAGTCTTTGATGTCTGGTACAGATGTGTTCAGATGTGGCAGCATGGAAGTTGCAGCTCAGGCATGGCAGCATGGAGGTAGCGGCTCAGACGTGGCAGCACGAAGGTAGTGGCTTAGATGTGGCAGTACAGAGATACAGATGGTAACAGACTATGGAAAGAGACACTAGTTAGCAGGAATGAATTACTAGTACAAAACACAAGGGAGGAGGATAACAGTAAGATGCATGGGACCTGAGAACTATCAACACACTAATGATAGTTGCTCAAGTGCCTCCACTTAGGCGGAGGCCGGCCTAAATACCTTCAGGGTAATAGCTGACCTCAGAGACAACTTCCGGATAATAGACGCCGGCCCTTTACGAAAGGGAGTGTGACTGTGATCACACCCTTTGGGCACTCCCAGAAGGCATACATGTGAGCGGAATGCATGGAACTGGCAGGCAGGTGAGGAAATCGGCGCTCCTACTGAAGCCTGGGAGCAGAGGCAAATAGGGGTGCCGCACTGGGGCCAGGCGGTACATTATCAATGTTTCCAGAGGTGAACAATAAAGCAGAAGGTTCCATTTAAGACATGGCAGGCCTTCATTGTACCCATCAGCACCCCACTTTCATGACATTTAGGCACCGATGGGGAGAATGAAGGATTCCTGCCGTCTAACTGCTCAGATGTCCTGATTTATATTGACAGTGGCATCTAAAGAGTTTAAGGTCGGGATCAGAGTAAGCTTTGATCTTAAGCTTTGATCTAACCACTGCAACTAAAGGGTGCTTTACACGCTGTGACATCTCTAGCGATTGCTAGCGATGTTGAGCGTGATAGCACCCTCCCCCGTTGTATGTGCGACATTTGGTGATCGCTGCCGTAGTGAACATTATCGCTATGGCACCGTCACACGAACATACCTTGTCAGTGACGTCGCTGTGACCGCTGAACAATCCCTCCTTCAAGGGGGAGGTGCGTTTGGTGTCCTAGCGACGTCACTGCGGCGTCACTAAGCAGCCGGCCAATAGAAGCGGAGGGAAGGAGATGAGCGGGACGTAACATCCCGCCCACCTCCTTCCTTCCGCATTGCCAGTGGACGCAGGTAAGGAGATGTCCGTCGCTCCTGCGGTCTCACACATAGCGATTTGTGCTGCCGCAGGAACGAGGAACAACATCGCTACGTACGAGACAACAATTTTTGGTGTTTGGACGACCTCTCCAAAACCAACGATTTTTGTCTCTTTTGCGATCGTTTAAGGTCGCTCGTACGTGTTACACGCTGCGATGCCGCTAACGGCGCCGGATGTGCGTCACAAACACCGTGACCCTCGACGATAAATCGTTAGCGATATGGCAGCGTGTAAAGCACCCTTAAGTGTCAGCTGTATTTTACAGCTGACAACCACTGCTGACACTAATTAAGCTCCTGTTCCAATTAACAGCCTAAATTTTCCATAGTGCCACTTAGTCGATAAGTATTAATGCCGAAGAGTGTACAAATACTAGTGATGTGCAATAATTAATATTTTCCATTTTGAAGGCTCATGTTGTGGGTGGTGGTGGCAGTTCCTTAATGGTGAAATACTAGGGACATCTGAGATACCTGTAATCCAACCACGTTGCCTCGTATAGCTATATCAGCATCACAAAGCAATTCTTATGGCTCCATTTCATGCTTCAGCTTCAGATCACAAAGGCAAAGTCGATTTTATCCTCTCGTACAACAGTAAGCAGCTAGCCATTTTACTGACCCAATTTTCTGTTGCATATTCAGAATGGAAATTGCTGATAATATTCTTAATGGTCTAAAGACATAATTCCCACCAGTAATAAATGACTATAGGCTGTGTTGTTATGGATGCTTGTTTTGGCCTGGTGATATTTGGATGGTTTTGCTGAACATTGTAAAAATTGAAATTTACACTTTCATAGGAGAAGGTCAACATTTTAGTGCCACATAAAAATTATGATTTTCATAGCAAGTGGAACATAGCTTGCCGTGTGGGACAGACTGGAAATCTGGCTTGTGTAGATCTCAGCTGCGTCCTTCAGAGCTTGCCAGGTTTCGATGGGGATTAGAAAAGGGGAGAAGCTGAAGTAGTTTTCCCAATTAAAGACACTTGATTGCTCCTGGACAGTTTGGTAAGAAAAAGCCAGAATTTTGGAAAAAGGTGGAGATGTCCACTACATGGCAACCAGACATACATTGGTTGTGTTCAGAATACGAGGGTTATCGAGAGTCAAGAAGAGCTGATGCCAGTTTCTGTACAAATGAGTTTTGGCTTTTTACACTTTATTTGATGAACAGACAATGAGAACACAAGTAAGCCCGCCAAATCAACAGACTCATGGCGACACAATACATGACAATGCTTTGTATACACCCAAGACTATTACTTAGACATCTGGCGCTCCTTTCATTTTCATGCATTAAAAACAATATAACAATTACAAATGCCTAATGTAAAGGCTTCTTGTTTTTATTATGCAGCATTAGATGGAAAGGGTCAATGTGTATTGAATTTACAAATTTGGGCATCACATTTTTGCACTTCAATGGCTTTATTTTGCCTCTAACTATTGGCACACACTTTTCAAGATATAGTTGCCTGACCAGGAATAAAAGAAATGTGCATATTTCATTAGATCATATTAGCAATATGTTCTCAAATCTTCACATTCACTGATCAGCATTATTGTTTGTTAGGAGAAGACTTTGGACCAAGGAAATAATATCAAGAAAAATGAATGGATGCAATACTGGAGCATTAATTTTATGTTCTCGCTGTTAAAGAGTTAGTACCAAAAAATATCTGAAAAGTTTTATTTAGGTGAGAAAAAAAGTGGAATATGTGCTGGAAGAGTAGAGAATTGCATGCACAGTATATGTATATATATATATATATATATATATATATGTATGTGTGTGTTTGTTAAGGCCACTTTACACGCTGTGATCTCGCTAGCGATCTTGCTAGCAGTGTACCCGCCCCCGTCGTTTGTGCATCACAGGCAAATCGCTGCCCGTGGCGCACAATATCGTTAGGCCCCGTCACACATACTTACCTTCCCTGCGATGTCGCTGTGGCCGGCGAACCGCCTCCTTTCTAAGGGGGCGGTCCGTGCGACGTCACAGCAACATCACACGGCAGGTGGCCAATAGAAGCGGAGGGGCGGAGGGCAGCTGAAGGAAAGACACGCCCACCTAGTTGCCAGAGGAATCATGTAAACTGCTGTTCGCCATTCCTGGGGTGTCATACGTAGCGATGTGTGCGGCTTCAGGAATGACAAACAACCTGCATGCAAAAGCAGCAACTATAATCGGGATTAGAACGACCGAACAACGATCAACGATAAGGTGAGTATTTTTGATCATTAGCGGTCGTTCGTATGTTTCACAGGCAACGACGATGCTAATGAGGCCGGATGTGCGTCACGAATTCCGTGACCCCAACGACATCTCGTTAGCGATGTCGCTGCATGTAAACCCTGCTTAAGGCCTGTTTCACACGTCAGTGAAAAACACAGACGTTTTTCACTGACGTGTTAAGAACCGCATATATCCCTCCGTGTGCCGTGATTTACGGCACACGTGGGTTGTCCATCTGTAATCCGTGATCCGTGGCCGTCATCTGTGATTGCATAAGGAGATAAACTCACCTGTCCCCGCTCCTGCTGTCTGTGGTGCTGAACTCTTTGGCTCTGCTGTGTTTCCGGCCGGGGATGTAGCTAGTAGCTACTTCCGGGTTGGCTGTGGCGGTATACATGAATATGTATGTCAGTAATTAGCTGTCTCTGAAGCAGCAGGCATTAGAGGCCGGAGAAAAGCAGTGCTGGAGAAGGTGAGTTAAAAATGCTTTTTATTTTCAATGTCCGTGTTTTTCTGGTACGTGTTTCACGGACCACACCATAGTGTGGTCTGTGGGACATCAGTGATGCCAGAAAAAAAACAAACACGGACACGCGTGTATGCCGCACGGAGACACGGTCAGTGAAAAATCACTGATGTGTGTGCAGACCCATTGATTTTAATAGGTCTGCATATGTCAGTAATTCTGGTACATACAAAAACTAGCACATATGTACCAGAATCATTGATGTCTGAAACAGGACTTAATGTGTGAATTCATTGCACATGATGGTAGGTGGCACTGGTAGTTTTACCATTAATTGCATCCAGGATGTCCCTAGGGGTGCAAAGCTCCTAGGTTGCAGAGCTACTGTGGCCCCCAGTCTATATATAGATGGCTTGTCGCAAGTGTGTCACACCCTGCTGTGATCTCGGGGGCTCATCATTTACTCTCAGTAGGAGCATATTTAATTCCATTGTGTGCTAAAGGGGTTAAGGTTTCTTTTCTAGCCTGCTGAAATTGACTTGTTGTTGTTAATCTCATCTGCAGCCATGCCCTTCTTCTATATAAACCCAGTCCTCACTCTCTTCTATGCTGGCTACAGTTCATTCTATTCTGACCTGTGAAGAAGTGGTCTCTGGAAAAAGCTGTGGTTCTCTTTCTAGCAGGATTTGGCGGAGAAGAATTGGAGTTTCTGTCGTTTCTGTTTTCCCTTGTTTGTCTCCCTTTCTTTGTGTTGCCTTTGTATTAGAAGTAAGACAAGTGTCTTGCTAGCCTAGCCTGCACACTAGTGAGGGCAAATCCAGGGTCTGCCAGGGCCTAGGCACATGATCATGCACGGAGGTAAGGACCCATCTAGGGATGTTAGTGAGCTCAGGGATCAGTCACAGGTAAGGGGTGGTGACCCCTCTCCCTAGCATCAGGGCCTACTTTTACATCTTCCCTGGCATACCCCACCTTTTGCACCACATGTTTCCTTTCCCCGGTGTGACATGGCTTGAGAGTTCATATGTACCAAGATTGTGGTGCACCCTCCAACAAACTAGACTTTGTGATCTGCTCAGCTATCTTTGGTTCTGATTCTACCTCCATTGTGTTGTCCCTCTGGGGGTAGCATTAAAAAGATAGATGATAAATATTTGAACACTGGGGGTTCAGCTGCTGAGACCATGACTGATCCTGAGACAGGCCACTCAAGGTCCGCTATGTGAATGGTGATATATTGATCAATGGAGCAATGGCTGCACAGGCTCACTACTGCTACATTTAAACAAGGCAGTTTGGAACCCATTAGGTGGGGGAGGTGCTATAAATTAGACCTCTATTGATCAGAATTTATCATTAACCTTCTGAACAAATGACACATGTTGTCTATGGAACAACCATTTTTATTTGCACTGTGTTGAAATGGGAAAAACTACCTGCATTAAGAAGAGCTCAATTACGGTACAGGAGAAGAGGGTGCAGAAACAAGGGAACAGCTTTTAATAAAGGACAGAAAATATAGGAGTAAATCAACGGTGAAATATGGTATGGGAACAGTATAATTAACAACCACTGCAGATTCTAGCTAGGCCGCAACAACACTGTGTCGCTCCAGCTATAACAAGTATCAATACAACAGAAAAACAGAAAAAACTTTACAAGAAGAATTTACTTATGGCTACGCTACACTATCCATCTAGCTGGCTTCTGATCATTGTAACTCATGGCTACTACGCTCTAACTACTTAGGCCTACACTGAACCGTATCGGGTGTGCACATAGGTAAAGGACTCATGGTACTTTTCAGGGGGAAACAAGTCCACTCCTGGGAGCTCGATGCTGTGATACTTGGATGGTCTAGGCGGGGACGTTTCCTATTCCACAGACCCAGGATATGGCATTTTTCCATATCTCCGGGATCGCCGACAGCATGAGCTTCCCAGTCCTTTATGGGTTTGGTGGCTGCTAGGGATGAGCCATTGTCCAGACTGCATGCTTTCTCTCACAGCCCGGCACCGCACTTCTTTCCCAATCGCCGTCCTCAGACGTGTCTCTGATGCGACTTCTCCTGTTCCCACTTAAAACTCTTCTCTCGCTCTTTTTCCTCTTCCAGCACCTTTACATAAGGGAGCGTCGTCTCTTACAGCGTGTTTATCAGTTCGTAGAAGCGACACCCCTACAGTGTCACCCAAGAATCCATATACATTTTGCACTAAAGGCCTGCTCTTTACAACCATTTTATTAGATATATTAGTGAATTGTGTAGTTAGCATTTCATTAACATAATAATATTATGGCAATTACTCCTTTTACAAAAGGGAAAAACGCCTAATAATCCTTATTCCATACTCAAAGTTCTATAGTAATTGTAGAAGAGCATCTTCAACTTCCAATTATCCTGAAAGGAACCTGTTTCCAGATTTGTCCCTTATAAGCTGTGGCCACCACCACCAGTAGGCCCTTATATATTGCATTCCAGAATGCTGTATAAAAGTGTCCAGACAGATCTGTGCAACATCAAATCCAGCATTTTATACTCACCTGCGGGGGCAGTCGGGTTGGATGGGTGAGGCGGTCTAGTCTGATCGGCGTCGCTGGTCTTGGTTCAGTGTCTCCTCTCTTCGTTCCATTGCCGTCCTCCATCTCAGCTCCGCGTAGTTAATGCGTCCTATGTCATCCACACAGAGGCCTCCATTCTCTCCTGTGCACATGCACTCCTGTGCACATGCACTTTTCTCTGCCCTGCTGAGGGCAAAGTAAAGTATTGTATTACGCATGCGCAGGCGGTCTTTGACCTTTCCCCGTGACTGCACAGTACAGAATACAAAAAAAATCTAAGCAATTTGTTCTTAAATATATTACAGCATGTCTTATATTGCAAAAAAATGAGAGGGGAAGGTGAAGTCATGGACAGACACAGACAGAAATAGGCCCCTATGCAAGAACAAGGGCCCTTTACAGTCCAAAAGCCCATCATAATGCACTCCTATGGGTCTGTAACAGAAACTGCTTGCTGCTTTGGAGATAGAGGTGGCTCCTTATCTCTTCGGCACTGGTTGTACCCATGGAACAATATAAAAGGAGTATTTGATGATCTCATTGCCAGGCTGATAAAATGGGATTATTTCGATGAAGCAACTCTTTAAATTCCAAATTATAAAAATTCTGAAAATGATGAAAATACAACAGTAAACACCAGTGCCATCCACTAAAGATAAATGAAAAACCAGTAGCAAATGTTCTGCAACTATCTGTATAGTACGTCTCCTGACTCAGAACAGCTAATGGTACACAAGGAATCCAGGCAACAGGGCTTTAATTAATGTTTGCTGATCAGCAAATTGAACCACATCAAATTTGCTTATTTTTAGTTTGTACTACCTGTGACAGATCATCCTCACTATGCAATTAGCAGAGAAAGGCTAATTAATAATCTTGTCATTATGCAAAGACAGCCACATTCATTTTATATAGGAATCGTTATAATAAAAATACGCGCTGGCTACTTCTGAAAGGAGGAAAATACTTTATTCCCAACTTAGGACTAACTTTATCCTGAAACTTTAACTTTTCAAAATGATATCTGAGGAGTCAGGTGAAAGCCCGAGGACTCTAAAGTATAGCTGATATATATATTCCTTCGATTACTGAAGAAACGTTAATGACAATAATTTGCAAATCATCTTCTTATGTAAACAAGATTAGCCCCCGGGCACTTTCCGTTTTTGCGTTTTTGTTCTTTGCTCCCCTTCTTCCGAGAGCCGTAACTTTTTTATTTTTCCGTCAATCTTGCCGTATGAGGGCTTGTTTTTTGCAGGATGAGTTGTACTTTTAAATGAACCCATATATTTTACCATATGGTGTACTGGAAAACAGCAAAAAAAATCCAAGTGTGGAAAAACTGCAAAAAAAGTGTGATGGCACAATAGTTTTTGGGATGTTTTATTCACGGTGTTCACTATATGGTAAAACTGATGTGTGGGTGTGATGCCTGAGGTCGGTGCGAGTTTGTAGACACCAAACATGTATAGATTAACTTGTATCTAAGGGGTTAAAAAAATTCACAAGCTTGTCCAATAAAAGTGGCGTACATCTTGCGCCATTTTCCGATACCCGTAGTGTTCTCATTTTTTGGGATTAATGGCTCAGTGATAGCTTATTTTTTGCGTCTCAAGCTGACGTTTCTAATGGTAGCATTTTTGCACAGATGCTATGTTTTGATCGCCTGTTATTGCATTTTGCGTAAACCTTGCGGCGACCAAAAATCGTAATTTTGTCGTTTGGAAATTTTTGCTACTACGCCGTTTACCATTTAGATTAATTGATTTTATATTTTGATAGATCGGGCATTTCTGAACGCGGCGATACCAAATATGTGTATATTTATTTTTTTAACCCTTTAATTTTCAATGGGGTGAAAGGGGGGTGATTTGAACTTTTAGGTTTTTTTTTTTTTTATTTTTTAAAACTTTTTTTTTACTTTTTTTTTTATTTTACTAGTCTCCCTAGGGGGCTATAGCGATCAGCAATCCGATCGCTCTGATCTATCTGCTGATCGCACTTATACAGCTGTAAACAGCAGATACGGTCACTTCCTGCTTCACTGGCCTCTGGGGGCCTCCGGGCCGGGTGAAAATGAAAGTGACTCGTCATAGCTGCAGGCATCATCACATGACCCTGTGCTACCATGGCAACCACCGAAAGTCACGTGATCACTCACGTGACTTCTGGTGGGGGCGGCGGTAAGTGTAAATCTTCACCGCACGTATATACATCTCGCTGCCAGACTTTGTCAGCGAGATGTAAGGGGTTAATGTTACGGGTGGAATGCGATTCCACTCGTAACATGCAGGCACACATGTCAGCTGTTGAAAACAGCTGATATGTGCGCCGATCACCGCACCCTGCCCATGGCAGGGGGCGGGGTTTAACGTGACACGCTCCATGACGGATAGATCCGTCCATGGTCGTTAAGGGGTTAAAAAAATTATCGTTTGCCTAATTAAAAAATTTCTGAAAAAATATATCAATCTGAAAATAGGATTTTGAAGAACTACTAGAAGAGAATTACTCTATGTTTAGCCGCCCTGACCCGGCCACCATGTTAAATATCTGTATCACCCTGTTCCAGTAAAATCTTGTTTGCTGGTCCCTGGGCAGGATGGGACCACAGACATGGAGTTCTCTGATGTGGTTACTCTACCATAGTAGAACAAGTCTATGGTGTACATGTGGTGTGGGTACAGGATATTGGAAATATGCTATGGACTAGATCTAAAGAACCAGGGCACCAGCCCCAGAATTCTTGCCCGGTGCCCCATATCTCTGGTGCGCAAGACTTAAAGCTATATTGGTATCAACATGATGGCGGTACAAATCAATACTGTGGCTGAGAAGGGATCAATAGACTGCCTTGCACTACCATTCTCTGTCTTATAAGCCACAAGCTGCTATAGACCCGCAAGCAACATTGCATGCCATTGGAAGCTGCCCAATGATGTCACTGTATTGATCCAACTACAGCCAGCGCCGGTGTTAGAGAGAGGCAAACTGGGCAGTTATCCAGGGCCTCTCTTCCTTGGGTTCATTCACGTCTACAGCTGGAGCTATACTGAAAATAGCCTTGACACAATAAACGAAAATACACATTTTTAGTATCACTGTGCTTGTAAAAATCTGATCTGTCAAAATGTAACGCAAATTAATCTAATTGGTAAACATCATAATGCGAAAAAAAATCAGGACGCCAGAATTAAGTTTTCTGGCTTCTGCAACACTGCAATAAAATGCAGAGGAAAGCATGAAGTGTTCAAAAATTTCCTGAAAGATTTTGGTCTTGATAAAACACCGTGGACCTACACCAGCAGATGAGATGGCTCCCAAACCCATCACTGATTGTGGAAACTTCACACTTGACCTCAAGCAGCTTGGATTGTGGCCTCTCCCCTCTTAAGGGCACTTTACACGCTGCGATATCGCTATCGATATTGCTAGCGAGTATACCCGCCCCCGTCGCTTGTGCGTCACGGGCAAATCGCTGCCCGTGCCGCACAACATCGCTAACACCCGTCATACATACTTACCTGCCTAGTGACGTCGCTGTGACCGGCGAACCGCCTCCTTTCTAAGGGGGCAGTTCGTTCGGCGTCACAGCGGCGTCACTAAGCGGCCGCCCAATAGCAGAGGAGGGGCGGAGATGAGCAACCGGAACATGCCGCCCACCTCCTTCCTTCCTCATTGCTAGTGGATGCAGGTAAGGAGATGTTCGCCGTTCCTGCGGTGTCACACATACCGATGTGTGACGCTGCAGGAGCGACGAACAACCAGTGGCATACACCACCAACGATATTATGAAAAGGAGTGAAGTGTCAACGGTCAATGATTTTTGACGTTTTTGTGATCGTTGATCGTCGCTCCTTGGTGTCACACGCTGTGATGTCGCTAACGATGCCGGATGTGCGTCACTAACGACGTGACCCCGACGATATATCGTTAGCGATGTCGCAGTGTGTAAAGAACCCTTTACCCCAGACTCTGGGACCTTGATTTCCAAATGAAATGCAGAATTTACAACACTTTGGACCACTGAGCAACAGTCCAGTTCTATTTCTCCTTGGCCCAGGTAAGACTCTTCTGACTTTGTCCATTGGTAATGAGTGGCTTGACACAAGGGATGCAATAGTTGTAGCCCATGTCGTATAACACAAACATTATTTTCATATTCTTTTAACAGACAATTTTTCACTCTGTCCTTCAGTGATTGGTGCTGTTTTTTGTATACTTTGTATAATTAATTAATAATGTAATTCTTGTTCTTATGTTGTCCTGCTGTGATACTACAATTTCCTTCAGGATCAATAAAGTGTATCGGATTGGATCGGATCATCACCATTTAATTTAATGTATATCGGAAAAAATAATTTTGGAAAGAAAACCAGAAAGTTATTTGCTTTTCTTTTTATTTTTCCTTAATGAAACATTTTTTGATGAGAAATGTATCATTTTTATGATAGAAGTGCAAACCCTTTTTTTTTTATTTTATTATTGAAGTTTCTACATGATACACCTCAATCATAGTCATTAAAACGAAGTTAGATGGAACGGAAACACTATATTTCAGTTATAATGATATCAACAAAATTTCATGCCAACTCAGTACGATATGTGTATGGATCCTTATTAATACTCAAGTGAGTTAATTAAAGTGTCTACATTTAATCATCTCACCCATGACCAAGACGAAAATGTTCTGAACTCGTGGCCTAGTGAGAGTCTCAAGAGGAATGGATTGCGAATCAATGACATATAGCAATCATGCATCGCTCGGTAGTTTCATATGCATGAGAAGTCACAAAATAAGGTTTGCAAGTGCATAATGTATAATTGGAGCAGTGAAAAAAGACACGTGAGGAAATGGATTTCTATTGCTCATCCTGTGCTGAGCATAATATAGGATGTGAAGGATTCCTGGCTTTCTGGCATGTCTCAGTTACTGAGGACGGCCTACTTGTCCCTTGGGGATCCTGTCCTAGTCATCATCCTTGGTTTGAAGACAGCTGTCACTGAATGCTGCTCCGGCACACTTAACTACCCATCCAACAATTACACCTGGGACTGCCCAGCACAATGTCATCCCAGCTATTAACTTCCATCAAATGGAAAGACCAAATTGGCCCACAACCTTATGACAGTGGAATCATTTGTATTCCTCAATGAGTCAGAGGGAAAAATATCACTATGCGTAATAGAGGGCTTTTTACCGAGCTGTCAAATTTGCTCCGGTAATTGCACCATACTCATCATTTTCCCCAATACCCTTTTTTTAAAAAAAAAAAAAATGGCTGTAGAGCTTCTGTTATACAATATTTCTACTGATGTTATGGAGAAAAGAAAAACTGTATGTCAAGAACCCTACCAATCGCTATACATGTGATTCGGATGCTACTGTAATGGGGGTCTCTACTTTTTACTGTCACTTGTCTAGTCATCTATCACAATAAGCTGAAAATGAGGTAAGTGCACCCCAAGGCCAGTTAACACTTCCACAACATAGTTTTTGCTGCCTTGCACAGAGAAAAAAAGTATATCACTTGAAGTCAGAATGTATATTTGTTACCTTCAAGACAGAATGTCAAATACTATCCCTATAACCATCCGTCCCTTTTCTTTATAGTCTCATGTGAGTAACATTTAAGGGAGCAGAAGTCAACTCCATTGGTGACTAAGTCGGGTCACCAGATCATCCATAGTCACCCCACACTGGGTTATGGGATATATACACAACATAGACATTCCCCAAGCCGCAAAATAACCTGTAGCACAGTTTTAAGGGGAACAGAAATATTTCTCCCCAACAGGTATACATAGCAAATAACCCAACCGCTATGTATAGGTGTCCCCTAAAGATGATGATATAGCAGACAACCCTAATATAGTAGACAACCCAATAGGTATATATAGCAAATAACCCAACCAGTAAGTATAGGTGTCCCCTAAAGATGATGATATAGCGGACAACCCTAATATAGTAGACAACCCAATAGGTATATATAGCAAATAACCCAACCAGTAAGTATAGGTGTCCCCTAAAGATGATGATATAGCGGACAACCCTAATATAGTATACAACCCAATAGGTATATATAGCAAATAACCCAACAAGTAAGTATAGGTGTCCCCTAAAGATGATGATATAGCAGACAACCCTAATATAGTAGACAACCCAATAGGTATATATAGCAAATAACCCAACCAGTAAGTATAGGTGTCCCCTAAAGATGATGATATAGCGGACAACCCTAATATAGTAGACAACCCAATAGGTATATATAGCAAATAACCTAACCAGTAAGTACAGGTGTCCCCTAAAGATGATGATATAGCGGACAACCCTAATATAGTAGACAACCCAATAGGTATATATAGCAAATAACCCAACCAGTAAGTATAGGTGTCCCCTAAAGATGATGATATAGCGGACAACCCTAATATAGTATACAACCCAATAGGTATATATAGCAAATAACCCAACAAGTAAGTATAGGTGTCCCCTAAAGATGATGATATAGCAGACAACCTGTCAGGTTTCCAGGTTTTCCAGTTCTCTTTTGAATGAGCTTGCCCTCAGTTAACATGGAGTTTAAGGTTCTGTTGCCCTACTTCCTGTCCAGCTGCTTAAAAGGCCGCCTCTCAGCCCAGTCCAGTGCCTGAGTATACTGCTTGCTGTGTGCTCCTGCTTTGCTGTTTCTACTTCCTGATTGCCTTGGATTCTCCTGGAAATCTACCGACCGACTCTGGACCATACCCGGTTTTCGTCAAGCTGTGCCCGGACTCCGTCTGCCGTCTTGATCAGCACTCTGCCCGGTTCGTAACCACTCTGGACAATCATCCCGTACGGACACTCCTGGACTATACCACTTGCCCCTTGTGTAACGGCTGCTGCGCATTTAGGCCTTCCGGGGTTGATTGCCGGACAGTCCCTGTCCAGGGGTTCGCTCTGGTGGTCTCCCTGGGGGAGTCCGGTGCGTGGCCCCGGGAATCCCCTTCGCTCCGTTGCGTAAAAGTGTTTTGTGTGTTTGTTTTACTGTGTTTATTCCCGTTGTGTATCTACCGTGTGTACATATTATATAACATCTTGTACCAAGAACTCGTCTCTGTTGTCATTGCCCTACGCTATCGAAATCCTCAGAACATACAGTAGTATTACACAACCCTAATATAGTAGACAACCCAATAGCTATATATAGCAAATAACCCAACCAGTAAGTATAGGTGTCCCCTAAAGATGATGATATAGCGGACAACCCTAATATAGTAGACAACCCAATAGGTATATATAGCAAATAACCCAGCCAGTAAGTATAGGTGTCCCCTAAAAATGATGATATAGCAGACAACCCTAATATAGTAGACAACCCAATAGGTTTATATAGCAAATAACCCAACCAGTAAGTATAGGTGTCCCCTAAAGATGATGATATAGCGGACAACCCTAATATAGTAGACAACCCAATAGGTATATATAGCACATAAACCAACCAGTAAGTATAGGTGTCCCCTAAAGATGATTATATAGCGGACAACCCTAATATAGTAGACAACTCAATAGGTATATAAAGCAAATAACCCAACCGGTATGTATAGGTGTCCCCTAAAGATGATGATATAGCGGACAACCCTAATATAGTAGACAACCCAATAGGTATATATAGCACATAAACCAACCAGTAAGTATAGGTGTCCCCTAAAGATGATTATATAGCGGACAACCCTAATATAGTAGACAACCCAATAGGTATATATAGCAAATAACCCAACCTTTAAGTATAGGTGTCCCCTAAAGATGATTATATAGCGGACAACCCTAATATAGTAAACAACCCAATAGGTATATATAGCAAATAACCCAACCAGTAACTATAGGTGTCCCCTAAGGATGATGATATAGTGGACAACCCTAATATAGTAGACAACCCAATAGGTATATATAGCAAATAACTCAACCAGTAAGTGTAGGTGTCCCCTAAAGATGATGATATAGCAGACAACCCTAATATAGTAGACAACCCAATAGGTTTATATAGCAAATAACCCAACCAGTACGTATAGGTGTCCCCTAAAGATGATGATATAGCGGACAACCCTAATATAGTAGACAACCCAATAGGTATATATAGCACATAAACCAACCAGTAAGTATAGGTGTCCCCTAAAGATGATTATATAGCGGACAACCCTAATATAGTAGACAACCCAATAGGTATATAAAGCAAATAACCCAACCGGTATGTATAGGTGTCCCCTAAAGATGATGATATAGCGGACAACCCTAATATAGTAGACAACCCAATAGGTATATATTGCAAATAACCCAACCTTTAAGTATAGGTGTCCCCTAAACATGATGATATAGCGGACAACCCAATAGGTATATATTGCAAATAACCCAACCAGTAAGTATAGATGTCCCCTAAAGATGATGATATAGCGGACAACTGTAATATAGCTGACAACCCAACGCGTTTCTTCTCCCATAGACCTTCATCCGGGGTATTTGTAATTTGTAAATTTTAGAGTGTCTTTTTATGGTGATTTGGTCACTCAACTAAGATAACCGAAGAACAAAACACAATTACTCTGACCCCACAGAAATGATCATACCATGATCACCAGTGGCCAATCTAAAAATGGTGAAAGATACACCAAGTATCCCTGTTTTTTCTGTGACTGGGATAGTACATCAAAAAATGAGCACTGGATGAGAAAACAGTGCCCTCTGAGAGAACACATGGCAGGAGGAGAAAACAATGTAATTGCAGAACCATTGGTTGACAGGAATAAGATCTTTTTACCACCACTGCCAATTTAATAAAGCAGAATGTAAAGGCTCTAAACAAAAAGGGAAGATGTTTTGACTATATCTACAGAAAATTTCCAGCGCTCACCATGGAGAAGCATAAGTCGGGTATTGTTGACAGTTTTCAAATCAGAGGTCTCATACAATTGTGTTCAAAATAATAACAGTGTGTTCAAAAACAGGAGTTAAGTCCAAAATCTTTATAATCGGTTTTATTTCCTGCATTGGGAACATTGCACACTGTTTTTTTAAATCAAAACATGCAGAGAAATGTATATAATTTTTAACAACTTTACAGAAAAGATAAAAAAATGAACATTGGGCTATTTCGTCTTTTTATTTAGGATTTAGCATTCCTGTGTTGACTGATATTTGGAACTGTTCATAATTCCCTCCAACTTCACTAAAGCCCCAATTCCTGCTGCTGAAAAACAGCTCCACAGCATAATGTCACCTCCACCATGCTTCACATTGGGTATGGTGTACATTTAGAGATGTCCAGTGTTGGATTGATTTGTCAAATTACTTTTTTCTCCATAATTTCAAATGATATATTGTTTATTTTTTTATTATTTATTGCTTTAGTTTTGTTATTATTTCCTTCCTCAAAGTGATTTCAGTTGTTTTCTCAATGGATTTCAATAGATGATGGATAACATTAAAGGTGGAAAATGTTCTGAAATAATTCTTCTTGGGATAATTTACAAGAGAAAAATTAGACATTTTGCCTGGCTCAGGGGGCAAATGCATTCTGAGTATTCGAGCAGTGGAATTATGCTATATTGAACTCTTTTGTTAACTCAGCTTTTCCACAGACTCCTCTGCTCAGGCAACTCAGCTCTACTGCACCAGTTTCTCATTGCTGGATCAGATCTGCAATATCACATTCTCTACTGTACTGTTAAACCTCCTGTACAATTCAGTTCAGCTACTGATTCCTCATTTTCGAGACAGATCTGCTACATCACTGTGCCTACTCTGCTATGGTGAACCTCCTGAGCAATGCAGTTCAGTTACTCAGGTTCCTTGTTGCTAAGACAGCTCTGCTACATCATCATGCCTACACTGCTATGTTAAACCTCTTCAGTAACGCAGTTTAATTAATCAGATTCCTTGCTGATGAGTCAGCTCTACTACATTGTTGCAGCTACCTTGTGCCACAGATGATAGAGAGTACTGTAGTGTCCGGCAATAGAAGATCACAGAGTTTGGCTGTGCAAAATGTTCCCTGACTTTCTATTGTTCCTGCTGTCAGTGTTCAGTGCACTAGGTATCTCCACTGCTGGGTTTTAATCCTTTTCCCTTTAGGACCCTGGGGAGCTCCTCTTCCTTTCAGCTGCTAATCATCTGTATTTCCCCTTGGGTTTAAATACTATCATTTTCCCTGGACTTGTGCTGGTGATATATTATTACAGTTCATCCAAGCTCTGGATGCAAGCAAGCTGCTTGCTCTCATCTGTGGTATTGTTGCTGTAACTTTGCTGAGCATCTACCTGAGTCATCTGTGGATAAGTCATTCATGCACTATTTACCCTGAGTGTCCTCCTTGTTCTCTTCTTTAATATTTAGTGGGGTTGACGAAGAGCTCATTTAGGGCCCAGCACTAGGGATACCTTGTGTCAGGTATCTGGCTCGGCGCATAGGTGCGAACCCTATCTAAGAGGTGAGGGATTCTCAGGGACCAGCAGTAGGTTTCGTCAGGGGTCACCATTTCTCCCTTCCCTAGTCATAGGGTTTCTCTTCCCTTTTGCCATTTACGTAGTACTTCACTGTGCCTAGGGTGACACCTTGCTATACTTTAATTTTGCTTCATGGTGGATTAAACCCTACCATGATTCCAACTCTGCTACCCTTATTGATATATTTCAAGCTCTGCTTCATCAGCCTCCTTTGTTCCACCTCATCATGCTGTGCCACCTGTGTGTCCAGAAGAACACCTGCTGATCCAGATGTCTCACCTCACCAACGTAGACACCTGTGTAAATCTACCACTCCTCACATCTGAGAGTTTGCTACAATTGCATCTGGTTTAGCCCGTCCTCTATATGTTACATATTCAGGATGATACATTGTAGAAATTCAGCAGCACAGACGAGAGAGATTTCTGCTGATGAAAAGTGAATTTTACTAATTTATCTAATTTAACTGATCTCGAAAATGCTGAGCGAGTGTCAAATATGCATCTACTTTCATCTGTGATCTATGCATGCAGTATATTTCTGCATCACATGAGAGCTCCATATACGCAGCAGACACAGCACTGCGGGGCACGCCAGCTCTAAGCATAATGTAGGGTATCCACCATTAAAAGGCAATGGAAAGAACAGAAGAATTGCTGACTCTGTCTGGATGATGGAAGCTGTTTATAAAGCAGCATGCTGTTCTGTAATTCTCTGCATTGTAAAAGGCAGTTTGGGCTGTATCTGTCCTATGATTGAAGTGCCCTCCTGTTCTAAAAACCACAGGGCCTGTGTTAACACACTGCAGTATCCGCAGCGACCAAAACTCAGTCATTTAACTCTGGAGCTGCATTCCCTGTGTATTCTCAGGCCACATGCACACATTGAGTATTTAGTGAGTTTTTTACCTCAGTATTTATAAGCCAAAACCAGTAGTAGAACAATCAGAGGGAAAGTATAATAGAAACACGGGCACCGCTTCTGTATTTATCACCCACTCCTGGTTTTGGCTAGAAATACTGATTTAAAAAACTCACTAAATGCTCAACATGTGCACGTGGCCTAAACGGTCCTATGTAAAACCACATACCTCCCAACCTCCCTGGATACAGCGGGACAGTCCTGATTTTGAGACTCTGGCCCGCTGTCCTGGCTGTAAGCTGAATGTCCCGCACTGCATTGTTAAAGGGAACCAACCATCAGGTTTTTTACATATAAAGTACAGGCAGTGTCATACTGGCGCTAGGATGCTGATTCAAATCATACCTTCAGATTAGAGATTCGATGCTTGATTGCAGAAATATCCTTTATCAAACCTTCAGAAATGACGTAATTGGTGCAGTAGTTTGAGCATCAGGATGGGCCTTTGCAGTCTGGTCCTCAGGAAAGCTTCCTCCTCTTGGTTTGCCTTCTTCTATTTATTTAAATTTTGGCAATGTTGGCGATGCATGCGCATTGCCAGCGTGACAGTGTCTTCAATTAAATGGTGCTGGAATCAGCGCACGTGCATACCGCGATCTCCGGTGCCATTATATTGACGGTGAATATGTGCAGCTGTGGCGCATGGGCAGATTTATTGTTTTTTTCATCAGCGCATGCACCACTGATTTTCATAGTTATCTCCACAGTGTAATCAGTAAAATAGCACCGCAGATCGCTGTATGCGCATGCGCCGATCCCAGTACTATTTTATTGAAGAAACCATCACACTAGCAATGCACATGCGCCACCAACATCAGCAATAGTGGTGATAGTCCGAAAATTAAATAAATAAAAGGTGGCAAGCCAGGAGGAGGAAACATTTCTAAGGTCCCAACCCACAAAGTCCACCCCAACGCTCAAGCCACTGCACCAATGACATCATTTCTAAAGATTTGATAAAGGATTCTTCTGCAATCAAGTATCGAATCTCTAAACTAAAGGTGTGTCTATAGATTCTATTTATTTTATATATACTGACTGAAATATAGAAAAAACTGTATTTTTTGTTTTATTTATGATTCTCCAAGTCAGCAAAATTATGTAGATATTAAAATGCGTAGGGATTTTTTTTATTTATGTGGTGAAAAACATTTCGAAAATTTGTAAAAAAAATAAAAAATAAATTCATGTGCTGCAATTTTTCAAGACCTGTAACATTTTCCATTTTCAGGATATGAGGCTGTATGAGGGGCTTGCTTTATTGTGTTACGACGAAATTACATTTTTATAGAAACTATTTTGGGGTAGATACAATGTTTTCATTGTTTCTTATTGTATTTTTTGTTGCTAAAACAACTTTATTCTGGAAATTTGTTTTGTTTTTTTTCGTTACGCCATTTACCGGTCAGATTAATTTTATGTTTTGGTAGATTGGACTTTTATGAGTGCAGCGATACCAAATATTTTTTTTTTAATTGCTTTATTTTTAATGGTGCAAAAAAGGAGTGATTTGAACTTTTATATATATTTTAAAAAAAAGTCATATTAATGACAAACATGGCCTCCAATGAATGCCAGTTAAATGCTGGTTTTCATATGAGAATGTAAACAGCCAAAAAAGTAAGTAAAAATAATGATTCTCTCAGGGTAAATAGGGTATAAAGCAGTTGAGCTGCAGTAAAGGGTAACCTTTAATAGATATCAATTTTTATTAATATCTATTAAAGGTTATGTTTTACTGGATCTGTTCTGTGGTGAGGCCACTTTCTTTACTGAGATCACTCGAGGTCAGGTTAGCTGTGCTCACAGGTGGAGGGCTGTGGGAACCTACAGCTGTGACCACGAAGAACCTGAGTGACGTCATCACTCATCAAATGGCTCAGTCTCTGCCCAAAGTCCACAGCAGGCGATCCTATTCCATGATTGCATGCTCTGACTTCAGATGAAGCAGAGCTGGAATCGTAATGGGACCTCTTGGGGATTATGTTGGACCTGCAGGGGTGTTTTGGGGGTTTATAAAGTGGAGAAAGAGGATGGGTTTTTTTGGATTTTATTCGAAATAAAGTTTTTTTTTCGGTGTTTGTGATTATTTACTTTCACTTACAGATTAGTAATGGGGGGTTTCATAAATCCTCTCCATTACTAATCTAGAGCTTAGTGACAGCTGTGAGTTAAGATTAAACTTTTATTACACCGATTACCACTGCAGTAGGGCAATCAGGAAGAGCTGGCTAAAGTGGTGGGATTGTCGCATCTAATGAATGCAACATTTCTGGGCGACTGTAGGCTGCTATTTTTAGGCTGGGAGGCCCAATTATCATGGAATTTCCCAGTCTGAGAATACTAGCCCCCAGCTGTCGGGCTTTATCATGGCTGGGTATCAAAACGTGCGGGGACCGCACGCCTTTTTTTTAATTATTTATTTATTTTTTTTTTTTTTTAAAAGCCACATGTGGTTTCTCTTATTTTGCTACACAGCCAAGATAAGCGCAGAGCTGGGGGCTGCAGCCTGTAGTCGTATGCTTTTTCTGTGCTGGGTATCATAATATGAGGGGAAACTCTACAACAATTCATTTCTATTTATTTATTTTTACTGTATGATATAGACCCGCAGACCGGTGTCTGTGATTGGAAGTGTCAGATACACTGTCACTGGTTGCAGTCAGTTGTGCCCCCACCCGCAATCACAGATGTCGGTGGGCGGGAAAGCAGTGCATATGCAATTAAGGTAATGAGTGGCCCCTGAAGTGAATTCGTGGCTGCGGGAGCAGTGTACAGCAGCGTCAAACACTCTAAGTACAGCACGCTTGCTTTATTATTTTTTTTCCTTTATTTTTTGCATTACCAGAGTGCCAAATATTGAACATTAGGCGGAATTCCCTGAGAATTACGGGCCTGGGCCTGTCACTCGGGCACGTTTGAAATCGCGCAGATGCAGACTTTTACAGTCTGGGTCTGCTCATCACTAGTTATGATATTTACTAACACTATGGCGCCACCTGGTGTTCATAGTGTATAGCAATGTGTAGGTCCATCTAATGAGCTGAGTGCTGGTGGTCACACATGCTCAGTCACACTCACCATTCCCTGTTGACTACATTTCAGCCTATAGAAATAGCTTGTAGGACAGAAAGCTATCGCTATTGGCTGCCCTGCAGTGAATAGAGAGTGTTATTCAGCTGGCTTGAACACTGCTCTGAAATTTGAACACTAGGTGGCGATATAAGTAAAATCTATCTGGCATGTACATTTCAAATATTAATTTTTCATGATTTATACAATGGATGTGATATATAATGGCGAGCCAACCTATATACAATATCTATTCAGGACATCAATCCTATCTCTATCATAATAGATTCTGAGTTGCAACAATAAGAGATGCAGCATTTATTACATCTGACAAACTCAGCTCGGCCATTCCTGCGCTTAATGTAATAACTTTTCTCATATCTGTAATATTCAGGCAATGTACAGATGATTCCACTGTGTAATATAAGACCATGCCATTTGATTTTATTGTCTCATTAAGTAAAGCCAGACAGTCACATAAAATCTATTCGCCATGGTACAAGTTTATTCCTTGATGATTTGTGCTCATGAACATAAGTTGTGACCGGCACGATGCTATGAAATTACGGCAGAACCCCCCTGAGATGTAATAGGGTAGCATCACTGATATGTTAGGCATAACAAGGGGAGGGGGGGCAGAAAGCAATCATTCAGCGCTAACAATTAACCTACCACAACAGAGCCCTGGGTAACACATCAATAACCCATTACAGCAGAAGCCCATCCATAATGTACAATTGGACTGGCCCAGGGATATATAGAGGTCTGTGAAATGAAAGCCCCAACAACTGATTAAACATACATTCGATTGTGGTCTGCAGACCCCATCTGTCTTGTATTAAACACAAGGGCAGTTTGATTCCATCTTACGTCCCATAGCTCGTTAGCACGGGGAAGAGTACAGTACACTTAATGAGATATACTTTATACATAGGCAAGCTGCATCGGCCACACATCACTGCCCGGAGCTCTGCAGTCCAGCGAAAAGCAGAGGTGGACGGGTTATGGTTAACCCCCAATCTGCTGCATTACGTTATACTACTGGCATCAAACTCTCAAGTACGAAAGAAAGTTATCAACACTGATTTAGTTTCTATCTAGTCTTAAAGGGAACCTGTCACCAGGTTTTTGCCCAACCAGCTGACACCCATCGGACCTCACCGCCCCCAGGTGAGTATAATAAAGGTGTTTTTTACTTTGTACAGAGCGGCCTGTCCTCTTATATACAGTAGTCTGGAATGTTGTATATATGGGCTCACTGGTGGTGGCCGCAGCTCATAAGGAAAAAACATAAAGTGCTGTAGAGAAGATAGGGTGTCATGCCGCGATACCACCAATGAAAAAATTGTTGATGTAGTATTAATATTTTTTATTCCATAGGTCGACGCGTTTTCAATTCCCCTTCCTTAGGACCAAGATAAACAACAGTCTTTGGGGCTGCGGCAACCGCCATTATATTCTATGTGTTTACAGGGGTTGTGCCTTCCACAACCCTGCCAGGTGAGTGACAATCCTGACTTATTTGAATTGTTATCTTGGTAAAGCACTATTGTGCTCTTTAATTTTTAAGGGGAAAACATGGTGACAGGTTCCCTTTAAGTTATTAATAGATCTTAAATGTCCACAGTGATGGATATTTACTACCTATGGCAACTGGATATCTGACTGGTTTGGGGTCCATGATCTTGAGTGACCCCATCCATAACTGCCCCGTCTGCTTCCTGGTGACCTTACATCCAACAGATGTTGGGAGGATTTGGATAGGGCTTTGCCTAGCTGACAGCCATGATGGGATCTAACACTGATCTGGGCAGTTTAGCCAGTTGGATGCCATGATGACACTAAAGGGCCCGTTACACGCTACGATTTATCTAACGATATGTCGTCAGGGTCACATCGTTCGTGACGCACATCCGGCATCGTTTGACATATCGTAGCGTGTGACAGCAAAAATACTCACCTTATCATTGCTCGTTGACACGTCGCTCATTTTCAAAAAATCGATCATCCTTCTGCGCGCCGGTTGTTCATTGTTCCCAAGGCATCACACATCGCTCCGTGTGACACCCCGGGAACAATGAACTGCAGCTTACCGGGGGCCGCCGGCAATGCGGAAGGAAGGAGGTGGGCGGGATGTTATGTCCCGCTCATCTCCGCTCCTCCGCTTCTATTGGCCGGCCGTTGTGTGACGTCGCTGTGATGCCGAACGTCCCTCCCCCTTCAGGAAGAGGATGTTCGCCGCCCACAGCGAGGTCGTTCGGGAGGTAAGTACGTATGACGGGGGTAAACGACTTTGTGCACCACGGGCAACAAATTGCCCGTAACGCACAAACGATGGGGGCGAGTGCGATCTCACATGCGATCGTACAATAAATCGCCGCGTGTAAAGCGGCCTTTAGATGACCTATAAATGGTTAGACAAAGGAGGCCCTTCCATCACACCCACTGGCCTCAATAAATTGATGGGTTGTTTAATAATAGCTGGAGGACCTCAATTTGGACCCTGAATATTAAATGTGCACCCCTAGTTGTCACCGTTCACTCCTCCACAACACATGAATGCTCATTTAATTGAGCACTTATGTGTTCTCTATACGGAAAGCAGCGCTAACTACTACCAGAATCCTTTGGAGGCATTATATCTGCCAGGGGTACTAACAGATTAGGTTTTGAGGGTTCCTAATCCTTATATTTCATCACCATCATCTGTCAGGAACACCAAAAAAATGAGCTGGAGCATGAGTTAGTTAAACTGCACATTATAAGTGCATGTTCACACTGGCCATAAGACAAAGAAAAGCCAAAATAATTATCTATTAGTTACAGTAGGGTAGACAGTATATTAATATTATTTTGGGTTATCTGTCAGGAACAGTTGGGAGCCATCAAATACATACATTACATGGTCAGCTGAGCCCACCTACATTAGTTGGTTTGGACAATTTTATTGTATATGGGGACTTTAAAGGGGTTCTCACTAGTAGAGATGAGCGAACCGGTCATGGTTCGGCTCGAGTTCGGTTCGTCGAACGGAGGTCTCGTTCGAGTTCAGTTCGGCGAACGTTCGACGAACCGAACTCGAACCGCATAGAAAACAATGGCAGGCAATCACAAACACATAAAAACACCTAGAAAACACCCTCAAAGGTGTCCAAAAGGCGACAAACAACTCACAACACAACACAAACACATGGGAAAGTGACAAGGACATATACTCATGCGAAAACAAAAGAGCTGGACAAGGAAAAAGAGGAGGAGACACAGATATAGGCATGGCACGCCCTTCTAAAATCATGTAAAACACCGCAAGGGTTACTCCAAGCGGAGTCTCCCTTTTTTCCAAACATTGGGCAACACAGACACCCCATCAGTGGCAGCACTTCAGCCCCAGTTGTACACTTTACAGATAGATTTGCATCAAGCACATTCAAAAATACGCCATCCTTAACCGTCCCCAGGATGACACCGGGGTAGGTAGCTAAGTCTTTCCTGATCCCAGCTCTCTTCATCTTGGATCATTTTTAAAAACAATGTAAGCAAGGGTTACTCCAAGCGGAGTCTCCCTTTTTTCCAAAAATTGGGCCACACAGACACCCCATCAGTGGCAGCACTTGTGCCCCAGTTGTACACTTTACAGCTAGATTTGCATCAAGCACATTCAAAAATATGCCATTCTTAACCATCCCCAGGATGACACCAGGGAAGGTAGCTAAGTCTTTCCTGATCCCAGCTCTGTTCATCTTGGACCATTTTTAAAAACAATGTAAGCAAGGGTTACTCCAAGCGGAGTCTCCCTTTTTTCCAACAATTGGGCCACACAGACACCCCATCAATGGCAGCACTTGTGCCCCAGATGTACACTTTACAGCTAGATTTGCATCAAACACATTCAAAAATACGCCATTCTTTACCGTCCCCAGGATGACACCGGGGTAGGTAGCTAAGTCTTTCCTGATCCCAGCTCTGTTCATCTTGGATCATTTTTAAAAACAATGTAAGCAAGGGTTACTCCAAGCGGAGTCTCCCTTTTTTCCAAAAATTGGACCACACAGACACCCCATCAGTGGCAGCACTTGTGCCCCAGTTGTACACTTTACAGCTAGATTTGCATCAAGCACATTCAAAAATACGCCATTCTTTACCGTCCCCAGGATGACACCGGGGTAGGTAGCAAAGTCTTTGCTGAACCATGACTTGTTCATCTTGGCTCCTTTTTAAAAATACGGCAAGCAAGGGTTACTCCAAGCGGAGTCTCCCTTTTTTCCAAAAATTGGGCCCCACACACCCCCACCCCTTCAGTGGCAGCAGTTGTGCCCCAGTTGTACACTTCACAGGTAGATTTGCATCAAGCACATTCAAAAATACGCCATTCTTAACCGTCCCCAGGATGACACCGGGGTAGGTAGCTAAGTCTTTCCTGATCCCAGCTCTGTTCATCTTTGATCATTTTTAAAAACAATGTAAGCAAGTGTTACTCCAAGCGGAGTCTCCCTTTTTTCCAAAAATTGGGCCACACAAACACCCCATCAGTGGCAGCACTTGTGCCCCAGTTGCAAACAGGATGTTTTGATTTGCATCAAGCACATTCCAAATCCACAAGCATTTACTCTCCCCAGGATGACACAGGGGTAGTAAATTCCTTCTGGATCCATGACTTGTTCATTTTGATGAACGTCAGTCTGTCCACATTGTCACTGGACAGACGCGTGCGCTTATCTGTCAGCACACACCCAGCAGCACTGAAGACACTTTTAGAGACAACGCTGGCAGCTGGACACGACAAAATCTCCAAGGCGTAACTGGAGAGCTCTGGCCATTTTTCAAGATTTGAAGCCCAAAATGAGCAAGGCTCCATTTGCAAAGTCATGGCATCGATGTTCATTTGGAGATACTCCTGTATCATCCTCTCCAGCCGTTGACTATGTGTCAGACTTGTTGTCTCTGGTGGCCTTGCAAAGAACGGTCTAAAAAAATTATGAAAAGATTCCATAAAATTGCTGTTACCAGCACCAGATACGCTGCTACTGGTACGGGTAGACTGTTGAAGATGACGAGACCGTCCCATGTTTGTCAAGTTACAACTGGGAGATTCACTCCCTGCACCTGCACGGTTGTTTGGTGGAAAAGCCGAGCTAAGATCGAGTAACAGCTTCTGCTGATACTCCTGCATACTTGCGTCCCTTTCTATGGCTGGAATTATGTCACAAATTTTGGACTTGTACCGGGGATCTAATAGTGTGGCAAGCCAGTAGTCATCATCACTTCTAATTTTGACAATACGAGGGTCATGTTGGAGGTAGTGCAGCAAAAAGGCGCTCATGTGTCTTGCGCAGCCATGTGGACCAAGTCCACGCTGTGTTTGTGGCATAGAGGTGCTAACCGTTCTTTCTTCCTCTGACATCTCCCCCCAACCTCTTTCAACTGAAATTTGACCAAGGTCTCCCTCATCCGCTGAGTCTTCCATGTCCATAGACAGTTCATCCTCCATTTCTTCATGTTCTCCTGCACCTTCCTCAACATTTCGCCTGCTACCATGCGCCCTTGTTGATCCCTGTCCCCCATGGTCCCATGCCTGCCGCGTTGGTGATGATGAACGTCTGGACTTTGGTGATGTTGTTGTGTCTTGCGCATATGAATCCTCCTGTAGTTCCTCCCCTTCCTGTTGTCCCACCCCCTGACTCCGAATAGTGTTTAGCGTGTGCTCCAGCATGTAAATGACTGGAATTGTCATGCTGATAATGGCATTGTCAGCGCTAAACATATTCGTCGCCATGTCGAAACTGTGCAGAAGGGTGCATAGGTCCTTGATCTGAGACCACTCCATCAGGGTGATCTGCCCCACCTCTGCATCTCGTTGGCCCAGGCTATACGTCATGACGTATTGCACCAGGGCTCGGCGGTGCTGCCACAGTCGCTGTAACATGTGGAGAGTCGAATTCCACCGTGTCGGCACATCGCATTTCAGGCGATGAACCGGCAGGCCGAAAGACTTCTGGAGCAATGCAAGTCACTCAGCTGCGGCGGTTAAACGGCGGAAGTGAGCAGACAGTTTTCGTGCCCTGGTCAGAAGGCCATCTAGGCCGGGATAGTGTGTTAAAAATTGCTGGAAAACAAGGTTCAACACGTGAGGCATACAAGGCCCGTGTGTCACCTTGCCCAGTCAAAGGGCCTCACCCAGGTTTGCAGCATTGTCGCATACGGCCTTACCAGGCTGCAGGTTGAGTGGAGACAACCATTTGTTAAACTCAGTCTGCAGAGCTGCCCAGAACTCAGTCGCTGTGTGACTCCTATTTCCAAGGCATGTCAAGCTAAAGACCGCCTGATGCCGTTGCGCTCTGCTGCCAGCATAGTAATGAGGGGTGCATGATTCCTTCTGCGCAGTGCGAACGCTGGTGGCCTGACAAGGCAGGCTTGGGGCGGAGGTGGAGGACCCAGATGAGGTGGAGGAGGCAGAAGCAGTGGCGGAACTTGGACAGACAGAGGCTTAACACACAAGTCGTGGGGACGGCAAGACTTGTGCAGCAGACCCTTCACCATCTATCACCATAGTTACCCAGTGCCCAGTCAGCGACATGTAACGTCCCTGTCCATGCTTACTGGTCCAAGTATCGGTGGTGAAATGCACCCGTTGACACACAGAGTTTCTCAAGGAAGCGGTGATGTTGTGTGCGACATGCTAGTGTAGCGCGGGCACACCTTTCTTAGAGAAGTAGTGGCAACTGGGCATCTGGTACTGGGGCAGAGCGACAGAAATAAGGTCTCTAAAATCCTGTGTGTCCACCAGGCAGAAAGGCAGCATTTCGGTAGCCATGAGCTTACAGAGGGATAAAGTCAACCTCTTAGCTTTGTCATGGGTCGCAGGAAATGGCCTTTTATTTGTCCACATCTGAGGGACAGAGATCTGGCTGCTGTGTGGAGACGGTGTTGAGTAGGGTGTCCCTGGAAAAATGCAGCTTTGTGAGGAAAGTGCAGGCGTAGACATGATGTCGCCTTCATCCAACATTGGTGCTATCGATGTCTGAGAGAGCTGTACACACGTACTTGTTTCCCCTTCCAAACCAACTGACGACCTACCAAGCAAACTGCCTGTTGCGGTTACAGTGGTGGAAGTTGTGCGTGGAAAACCAGGTATGGCAGCTGTCCCCACAGTCCTAGAAGATAAAGAGCGCGCGGATGCACTGGAAGCGGCAGGCGGTGGATGGTTCGCTCCGCTAGGCCGCATTGCAGCACGGTGAGCTTCCCACTGGGACACATGATATTTATTCATGTGACGATTCACGGAAGAATTTGTCAAACTGCTGAGATTTTGCCCTCTACTAACAGAATCACGACAAATTTTACAGATCACATAATTTGGGCGATCTTTTGCTATGTCAATAAAAGACCAGGCTAGGCAAGGCTTAGAGGGCATGCGACCTGCTGATCCACCCCGACTAGTGCTCAGAGGCACAGTGGTGGCTGAGGATGCAGTTGTAGCTGTGCTACCAGTACTCCTACTCTGTCCAGGAAGGCGCAAGGTAACTTTGTCGTCAGTTGCATCCTCCTCCACCGTCTCTGTTGACCTCCTTGAGGGCCTGACTGTGGGTTGACAGTAGGTGGGATCTAGAACTTCCTCATCAATTGTTGTGTTTGCACTTCCCTCACCCCCAGACCAAGCCTCTTCTTGCCCTGACCGAATATTTAAGTTGTCATCCCAATCTGGTATCTGCGTCTCATCGTCATCAGTATGTTCCTCATTGTCTATTACCACAGGTGTTTCAGTTTGTGAATAAGGGTCAACATTATGCTCAGAAACTTGGTCATCATGGCCTGAATCTGAGTCACAAAGGTTCTGGGCATCACTGCAGACCATTTCCTGGTCTGTACTCACTGTAGCTTGGGAGCAGACCTCTGATTCCGAGGCTACAGTGTGACTGAACAGCTCTGCAGACTCAGCCATCTCAGTTCCACCATACTGTGCAGGGCGGATGGAGACTTTAGAGCTGTGAGAATGCAAGTGTGATTGGGCTGACAACTCAGAGGACTGGTGTTTTTTGGATGCGGTAGTTGAGGTGGCGGAGAGGGCACTTGTTGGACCACTTGAGATCCATTCAAGCATTTTCCTTTTTTGGCCATCATCTACTTTTGTTCCAGTTGTTCGTGTCCGTAAAAAAGGGAGCACATCGGATTGTCCACGGTAAGTAGTAGACATCTTACTTTTGCTGGAAGATGGTCTATCTTCAGCAGATGTTAATGGAGCTTTGCCACCTTCCCCACGGACAAACCCTATTTTTCCTTTTCCAACACGCCTCTTCCCCTTTCCACCAGCATCTGTCATTTTGCAACTCATTTTGATTGCGACAAGATTGTGCACTTAAAATGTGGTAGTAAAAATTGAGAGGTGGTGTAGATTGCAGCGGTGGTCTAGCTTTATTAACAGCAGAATAAACAACAATAATTATCCCTGACAATGCAACTACGGCCCTTAAACTGGCAGCAGTGTTTGCTAGTATATTGGCTTAGTAACAATGAGTTTGAGTGTGCAATACAGTGGTGTTGCAAATATCTTTGCACTAGTGGGACAATACAGAAGTCCAACAGCCACTTTTAGGATGCCACTAAGTTTACTCAGTGTTTGCTAGTATAATGGCTTAGTAACAATGAGTTTGAGTGTGCAATGCAGGCAGACGTGCTGCAAATATCTTTGCAATAGTGGGACAATACAGAAGTCCAACAGCCACGTTTAGGATGCCACTAAGGTTACTCAGTGTTTGCTAGTATAATGGCTTAGTAACAATGAGTTTGAGTGTGCAATACAGGGAGACGTGCTGCAAATATCTTTGCAATAGTGGGACAATACAGAAGTCCAACAGCCACGTTTAGGATGCCACTAAGTTTCCTCAGTGTTTGCTAGTATAATGGCTTAGTAACAATGAGTTTGAGTGTGCAATGCAGGCAGACGTGCTGCAAATATCTTTGCACTAGTGGGACAATACAGAAGTCCAACAGCCACGATTAGGATGCCACTAAGTTTACTCAGTGTTTGCTAGTATAATGGCTTAGTAACAATGAGTTTGAGTGTGCAATGCAGGCAGACGTGCTGCAAATATCTTTGCACTAGTGGGACAATACAGAAGTCCAACAGCCACTTTTAGGATGCCACTAAGTTTACTCAGTGTTTGCTAGTATAATGGCTTAGTTATAATGAGTTGGAGTGTGCAATGCAGGCAGACGTGCTGCAAATATCTTTGCACTAGTGGGACAATACAGAAGTCCAACAGCCACTTTTAGGATGCCACTAAGTTTACTCAGTGTTTGCTAGTATAATGGCTTAGTAACAATGAGTTTGAGTGTGCAATGCAGGCAGACGTGCTGCAAATATCTTTGCAATAGTGGGACAATACAGAAGTCCAACAGCCACGTTTAGGATGCCACTAAGGTTACTCAGTGTTTGCTAGTATAATGGCTTAGTAACAATGAGTTTGAGTGTGCAATGCAGGGAGACGTGCTGCAAATATCTTTGCAATAGTGGGACAATACAGAAGTCCAACAGCCACGTTTAGGATGCCACTAAGTTTCCTCAGTGTTTGCTAGTATAATGGCTTAGTAACAATGAGTTTGAGTGTGCAATGCAGGCAGACGTGCTGCAAATATCTTTGCACTAGTGGGACAATACAGAAGTCCAACAGCCACGTTTAGGATGCCACTAAGTTTACTCAGTGTTTGCTAGCATAATGGCTTAGTAACAATGAGTTTGAGTGTGCAATGCAGGCAGACGTGCTGCAAATATCTTTGCACTAGTGGGACAATACAGAAGTCCAACAGCCACTTTTAGGATGCCACTAAGTTTACTCAGTGTTTGCTAGTATAATGGCTTAGTTATAATGAGTTGGAGTGTGCAATGCAGGCAGACGTGCTGCAAATATCTTTGCACTAGTGGGACAATACAGAAGTCCAACAGCCACTTTTAGGATGCCACTAAGTTTACTCAGTGTTTGCTAGTATAATGGCTTAGTAACAATGAGTTTGAGTGTGCAATGCAGGCAGACGTGCTGCAAATATCTTTGCAATAGTGGGACAATACAGAAGTCCAACAGCCACGTTTAGGATGCCACTAAGGTTACTCAGTGTTTGCTAGTATAATGGCTTAGTAACAATGAGTTTGAGTTTGCAATGCAGGGAGACGTGCTGCAAATATCTTTGCAATAGTGGGACAATACAGAAGTCCAACAGCCACGTTTAGGATGCCACTAAGTTTCCTCAGTGTTTGCTAGTATAATGGCTTAGTAACAATGAGTTTGAGTGTGCAATGCAGGCAGACGTGCTGCAAATATCTTTGCACTAGTGGGACAATACAGAAGTCCAACAGCCACTTTTAGGAGGCCACTAAGTTTACTCAGTGTTTGCTAGTATAATGGCTTAGTAACAATGAGTTTGAGTGTGCAATGCAGGCAGACGTGCTGCAAATATCTTTGCACTAGTGGGACAATACAGAAGTCCAACAGCCACGTTTAGGATGCCACTAAGTTTACTCAGTGTTTGCTAGTATAATGGCTTAGTAACAATGAGTTTGAGTGTGCAATGCAGGCAGACGTGCTGCAAATATCTTTGCACTAGTGGGACAATACAGAAGTCCAACAGCCACTTTTAGGATGCCACTAAGTTTCCTCAGTGTTTGCTAGTATAATGGCTTAGTAACAATGAGTTTGAGTGTGTAATGCAGGCAGACGTGCTGCAAATATCTTTGCACTAGTGGGACAATACAGAAGTCCAACAGCCACGTTTAGGATGCCACTAAGTTTACTCAGTGATTGCTAGTATAATGGCTTAGTAACAATGAGTTTGAGTGTGCAATGCAGGCAGACGTGCTGCAAATATCTTTGCACTAGTGGGACAATACAGAAGTCCAATAGCCACGTTTAGGATGCCACTAAGTTTACTCAGTGTTTGCTAGTATAATGGCTTAGTAACAATGAGTTTGAGTGTGCAATGCAGGCAGACGTGCTGCAAATATCTTTGCACTAGTGGGACAATACAGAAGTCCAACAGCCACGTTTAGGATGCCACTAAGTTTAGTAATTAGTTCAATTATTCCAATTTTTAGATTTTTTTATTTTGTATAAATCAAAACTACATACCACCAACGTGCAGATATATCCATAAATAACTAGACCAGTGGTCGCATATATAAAATACACAGACAATATGTACGATAACCATATACAGTTGTCAAAAAAGTGAAGGTTCACAGAAAATGGGAATAGAGTCAGAGCCCAACTTATCCTTGGGACCATACAGACTGGTTCAGGCAGCGCCACACAGTATGGAAGTAAGGAAGATTTCAATCCTTATAAGTCCAAGGAAGTATATGGGGCAACTCTCCAGCAATTTCCTTTGTATTGGAGGTGAGCCTTCAAATTCATAGATTGGATAATCTCCACCTCAAACAGGTTATCTCCACCTCAACGCGTTTCCCCATACAGCACAAACGTATGGTTCATCAGGAGGCTACAAGATAAACATACTAAATCAGCAACCACAACTTACAATAAAACAGACATTTTTAAACATAGACACCACATGTGATATGGAGCATTTGATAGAGTATAATAAAGTACTTGCCCAACGAGATATAGTTGTCAGATATGCAGGTTCATGGCGCCATCAGCAGGGATCCATAGTAGACAGACAATGCTGAAGATATAACACTACCATAGTCCAGGGCGAGGCGTCATGAAGCTGCATATCGGGATGGATTTAAATAGCCAGGAGCAGCTGGGTATAATCAATCAATTATGCAAATATAAGCCACTCAACAGGTGCAGATTGCCTAGTGTGGTGCGGGCGTAGTGAATAGACATAGTCTAATATAGGGCCGTCCCACATCCCCATTAGCATGATAGGGAAACTTGTCCCAAGTTTCCTAGGTAACAAGCAAACCTATACGGAGGCTCAGCGGTGCCACAACAAGCCGGTCAGTGCGCATGCCCGGGATCTCCCGGGCAACGCACACAAACATCCGGCAGCCCTCGCACCGCACATATCGCGTACGCCCAGAGGGAGGCCCAGCGGCGCCACATGCAACCGGTTAGTGCGCATGCCCGGGATATCCCTGGCAACGCGCATAAACAACTACCGGCCGTGTGACGCCACAACGCCTCCCATCGCGCATGCACAGACAAGTGTCCGGCAGAGCGCATAAACAGAGGGACCCGGCGGCGCCTCAATACATAACGCACAGGTCCGGGACCCCTAGGCAACGCGCATATAAATCTTAATGATGCGATAACGCCACCCCAACACTAGTACCACATACGTGGGACCCCCCGTGTCAGAGCACCATCCATAAATAAAGATAAAAGTACCCTTCTAGACAAATTCATGCCATTAATCATACAAATTAATCGTGTCAGCCAATCGCTGTAATAATACTACAATCAGACCCTTCAAATATATTGAAGGGTCTGATTGTAGTATTATTACAGCGATTGTCTGTGCATGCGCGATGGGAGGCGTTGTGGCGTCACACGGCCGGTAGTTGTTTATGCGCGTTGCCAGGGATATCCCGGGCATGCGCACTAACCGGTTGCATGTGGCGCCGCTGGGCCTCCCTCTGGGCGTACGCGATATGTGCGGTGCGAGGGCTGCCGGATGTTTGTGTGCGTTGCCCGGGAGATCCCGGGCATGCGCACTGACCGGCTTGTTGTGGCACCGCTGAGCCTCCGTATAGGTTTGCTTGTTACCTAGGAAACTTGGGACAAGTTTCCCTATCATGCTAATGGGGATGTGGGACGGCCCTATATTAGACTATGTCTATTCACTACGCCCGCACCACACTAGGCAATCTGCACCTGTTGAGTGGCTTATATTTGCATAATTGATTGATTATACCCAGCTGCTCCTGGCTATTTAAATCCATCCCGATATGCAGCTTCATGACGCCTCGCCCTGGACTATGGTAGTGTTATATCTTCAGCATTGTCTGTCTACTATGGATCCCTGCTGATGGCGCCATGAACCTGCATATCTGACAACTATATCTCGTTGGGCAAGTACTTTATTATACTCTATCAAATGCTCCATATCACATGTGGTGTCTATGTTTAAAAATGTCTGTTTTATTGTAAGTTGTGGTTGCTGATTTAGTATGTTTATCTTGTAGCCTCCTGATGAACCATACGTTTGTGCTGTATGGGGAAACGCGTTGAGGTGGAGATAACCTGTTTGAGGTGGAGATTATCCAATCTATGAATTTGAAGGCTCACCTCCAATCTTCCTTACTTCCATACTGTGTGGCGCTGCCTGAACCAGTCTGTATGGTCCCAAGGATAAGTTGGGCTCTGACTCTATTCCCATTTTCTGTGAACCTTCACTTTTTTGACAACTGTATATGGAGGTGGAGATAACCTGTTTGAGGTGGAGATTATCCAATCTATGAATTTGAAGGCTCACCTCCAATACAAAGGAAATTGCTGGAGAGTTGCCCCATATACTTCCTTGGACTTATAAGGATTGAAATCTTCCTTACTTCCATACTGTGTGGCGCTGCCTGAACCAGTCTGTATGGTCCCAAGGATAAGTTGGGCTCTGACTCTATTCCCATTTTCTGTGAACCTTCACTTTTTTGACAACTGTATATGGTTATCGTACATATTGTCTGTGTATTTTATATATGCGACCACTGGTCTAGTTATTTATGGATATATCTGCACGTTGGTGGTATGTAGTTTTGATTTATACAAAATAAAAAAAAAAAAAAAAATCTAAAAATTGGAATAATTGAACTAATTACTATATAATAATATTCCTGGGACGATTTGTCCAATTAGTGTACTGGTACAATTATTCCAAAGTATGGCAGGATTCTTAACAGGACCTGTTAATACTGAGTCTTGGGCTGAGGAAGCCAGCCAGGTTTTCCCCACTGGAGAGTTTTCTACAGGGAGCTCAGGTTCTAGTTTGAAAGATTCTTTTAAAGATCTGTTGGCCAACTATAAAAATAATATACGCTCCTGGTGGGAAATTAAGGGGCTAGAAAACTATCTAAAGCATCAAATTGTTCCTAGGGGACTTAGGATTAATATTCAGCCATCCCCTAGAACTGCCTCTGATAGTTTTCTCATTCTTTGGCGTAAGGAATCTGTAGCCTCCTCCCTAAGGCTAATGAATCTATTGCTTGAGGAGGAAAAAAAGATTTTTGCGGAGTCCACCACTACATTAAACACTGGAATTGATAACATTCTACGCTTTAAGAGTGATCCAGATTTTATTAGAAGGGAGGGGTTGCTTCAGACCTCTATAGAACGGTTTCAAAACAACCTTAAGGAGAGGAAGCACTCTCAATTTGTTAGAGATTTAGCCGAATTTAAGGACGATAAGGCCTATCTACCTCCTAGCAGACAAACTTCAGTTGTGTCCTCCTCTGATGTGGACACGTCTGATTCTGAAAGACAACGGTCCGGTGCTAATCCCCCTGATTACAATCGTAATTCACACCCATGGGTTGGTCCGAGGAAATCAAGGAAGAGAAGGGAGGGTCAGTATGGTTATCGTGGGCCCCCACATGGGTCCTCTGGTCCTCCTGCCTCTTCTTCTTCCTCTTTTTTGGAGCAAAGACGAATGGGGGACTATTACCCTCATACGAGAGCGCATCAGGCCAGGGGAGGATTTTGAATTTATCTGATATCTCTCTCACACCTAATGATTATGCGGTCCTTTCTAGGGGTCTGGGCTTTATCCCTTCAAATCGGTTTGATTGTTTTGGGTGGATAAAGGACCTTGAGCTTTTTGGTAGAAAACTTAAGTGGAAGCTATTCTTTGAGCACAATACCCAGGAACAATGTAGGGCCTTGGGCATCTTGGAGGAAGATTATGAGTGTTTTCAGTCTCTTTCTGACCTTCTTAGGGATAGTACTAGAGGGAGAGGAGATGGTCCTTTCACTAATTTGAAGAGACCAAGTAAAAAGTCTCCACCAGTTCAAAGCTGTACAAGTGTTGATATTTTTCTTAAACTTGTACAGGATGATCTTCAAAAAATCCCTCAATCACTATATGGTCTGGAATCTAATCTGACTAAAGATGAGTTCCAGGCACTTGATCGGTTATCTAAGAATGATGAGATTATTGTAAAAAAGTCCGATAAGGGCGGAAACCTTGTAATTCTGAGTCATGTACAATATCTTGATATGTGTCACGCTCTACTTAATGATAGGGATACCTATGAACGGTTGTCTCATGACCCTACGTTAACATACACTAATGTTCTTCTATCGTTACTTGATGAGGCTAGGCATAGTAACCTGACATCAGTGAACGAACATGAGTTCTTGAGACCACACTGTCCAGTAGTTCCGGTATTCTATGCCCTTCCGAAGGTGCACAAGGGTCTTGTGCCTCTGAAGGGTAGGCCCATTGTTGCCGGCATTAACTCTATGTCTCAGAACATTGGCATCTATATAGATAAAATCTTACGCCCCTTTGTCACCTCCCTTCCCTCTTATGTTAGGGATACTCCACATCTATTGCAAATCCTGGAGGACGTCAATGTGGGCCGGGATACTATTCTGGCCTCCATTGATGTGGAGGCACTCTACAGTTCTATTCCTCATGATCTGGGTATCAGTGCTGTAGCCCATTTCTTGAGGTCTAGGGCTGTTGAGTGTTCAAGACATAGCAAATTTGTTGAGGAACTCTTATCCTTTACCCTGCATCATAACTATTTTTTATTTAATACTCAGTACTTCCACCAGCTCAGGGGTACAGCTATGGGGAGCCCGTGTGCCCCCAGTTATGCTAACCTGTACCTGGGCTGGTGGGAGGAAACTGTAGTTTTTGGGGGGGAGGATGGGGAGTCTCATCAATGTATCGGACTATGGGTCCGGTACATTGATGACATCCTCATCCTCTGGACAGGGTCTATTTTTGAGTTCGAACAGTTTGTTGAAGGCCTCAACAGGAATTCTCTTGGGTTGAGGTTTACTCATACATGTGATCGAAATTCCATTACCTTTTTGGATTTGGTAATATGTAAAGATGAGGGGGGTAAAATTCATACCCTTACTCATCGTAAACCAACAGCGACCAATTCCCTTCTTAGGTGGGATAGCCATCATCCTCTCCCACTTAGGAAGGGTATCCCAAAGGGGCAATTTCTGCGGATCCGCAGAAATTGCTCTAGGGAGAGTGATTTTAAGGCCCAAGCCTCAGATCTCTTTGGTCGCTTTTTGGATAGGGGGTATCCCAGGGGGATTCTACAGCAATCTTATGCCCATGCCAGGGACACTAATAGGCATAATCTTATGATCCCCAGGGTCCGTGGGGACGATTCTAATATTACACGAGTCATTGGGACCTTCGATGTACAGTCCGAAAGGGTATTCTCGGTGATAAAAAAGCACTGGAATATCCTGAGGGCTGACCCCGATTTGGCTAAATATATTGCTAAATCTCCAAGTATTACCTATAGACGGGGTCGTACTCTAGGCGATAGATTGGTGCATAGCATGTACCAAAGACCTAGGTCCCCTGGAACCTGGTTGGATAGACGTCTATGCGGAATGTTCCATTGTGGCACATGTAAGTACTGTGGGTCCATGGAACAATGTAAAAGAGTGAGTAGTGCGGCTACAGGAAGAATTTTCTTCCTGCGTGACTTTTGTAACTGTAAAACCTCCGGTGTTGTCTATAAGGCTACCTGTACATGTCCTATGGACTATGTCGGGAAGACTCTGAGGGAACTCCGGAGGCGGGTTGGCGAACATCTCTCTGATATCCGGAATGGACGAGATACGCCAATTTCTCGCCATGTAAACATGGTTCATGGTGGTGATGTTACGCATGTTCGGTTCTCGGTGCTGGAAGTGGTTAGGCCTAGCCCTAGGGGGGGTGATTTCGATAGGGTTGTATTGCAAAGAGAATTGGCATGGATTTTCAAAATGGGTTCATTGGCTCCGAGAGGGCTTAATGAACAACTTTCCTTTTCTTGCTTCCTCCCTACTTAGTGTTTATGGAATCCTAAATTGTTTGATAGTCCTTATGCCCTACTTTGGAAGAGTTTCTCAGTTTGAGAAAAAATCATATTGATGGTTACTATATATGTACATTGCTTGCTCTGAGATATGTGTAAAAAATCCAGACGCCCCCCCCCCCCCTCTTCTCCTTTTTGGTGATGTGTGTGGGGGGAGGATACACCTGGATATAGCTATAATTATGGCCTTAGCCGGGGTTTAGGGTTTAATTTTCTAATGGAAATAGGCGATTGGTCAAGTTATGTACACTGATGTGTTATGAACTATGTGTTATGTATTCTATCTAATTAATATTTGTGCCAAGTGTTGTAAGCGGGGACTCCAACTGTCATTGCACCTGTCTGTAAACTTGTTGTATTATGTGTGGTTAATAATTGCCACTACCAGTAATAAATATATTGAAGGGTCTGATTGTAGTATTATTACAGCGATTGGCTGACACGATTAATTTGTATGATTAATGGCATGAATTTGTCTAGAAGGGTACTTTTATCTTTATTTATGGATGGTGCTCTGACACGGGGGGTCCCACGTATGTGGTACTAGTGTTGGGGTGGCGTTATCGCATCATTAAGATTTATATGCGCGTTGCCTAGGGGTCCCGGACCTGTGCGTTATGTATTGAGGCGCCGCCGGGTCCCTCTGTTTATGCGCTCTGCCGGACACTTGTCTGTGCATGCGCGATGGGAGGCGTTGTGGCGTCACACGGCCGGTAGTTGTTTATGCGCGTTGCCAGGGATATCCCGGGCATGCGCACTAACCGGTTGCATGTGGCGCCGCTGGGCCTCCCTCTGGGCGTACGCGATATGTGCGGTGCGAGGGCTGCCGGATGTTTGTGTGCGTTGCCCGGGAGATCCCGGGCATGCGCACTGACCGGCTTGTTGTGGCACCGCTGAGCCTCCGTATAGGTTTGCTTGTTACCTAGGAAACTTGGGACAAGTTTCCCTATCATGCTAATGGGGATGTGGGACGGCCCTATATTAGACTATGTCTATTCACTACGCCCGCACCACACTAGGCAATCTGCACCTGTTGAGTGGCTTATATTTGCATAATTGATTGATTATACCCAGCTGCTCCTGGCTATTTAAATCCATCCCGATATGCAGCTTCATGACGCCTCGCCCTGGACTATGGTAGTGTTATATCTTCAGCATTGTCTGTCTACTATGGATCCCTGCTGATGGCGCCATGAACCTGCATATCTGACAACTATATCTCGTTGGGCAAGTACTTTATTATACTCTATCAAATGCTCCATATCACATGTGGTGTCTATGTTTAAAAATGTCTGTTTTATTGTAAGTTGTGGTTGCTGATTTAGTATGTTTATCTTGTAGCCTCCTGATGAACCATACGTTTGTGCTGTATGGGGAAACGCGTTGAGGTGGAGATAACCTGTTTGAGGTGGAGATTATCCAATCTATGAATTTGAAGGCTCACCTCCAATCTTCCTTACTTCCATACTGTGTGGCGCTGCCTGAACCAGTCTGTATGGTCCCAAGGATAAGTTGGGCTCTGACTCTATTCCCATTTTCTGTGAACCTTCACTTTTTTGACAACTGTATATGGAGGTGGAGATAACCTGTTTGAGGTGGAGATTATCCAATCTATGAATTTGAAGGCTCACCTCCAATACAAAGGAAATTGCTGGAGAGTTGCCCCATATACTTCCTTGGACTTATAAGGATTGAAATCTTCCTTACTTCCATACTGTGTGGCGCTGCCTGAACCAGTCTGTATGGTCCCAAGGATAAGTTGGGCTCTGACTCTATTCCCATTTTCTGTGAACCTTCACTTTTTTGACAACTGTATATGGTTATCGTACATATTGTCTGTGTATTTTATATATGCGACCACTGGTCTAGTTATTTATGGATATATCTGCACGTTGGTGGTATGTAGTTTTGATTTATACAAAATAAAAAAAAAAAAAAAAATCTAAAAATTGGAATAATTGAACTAATTACTATATAATAATATTCCTGGGACGATTTGTCCAATTAGTGTACTGGTACAATTATTCCAAAGTATGGCAGGATTCTTAACAGGACCTGTTAATACTGAGTCTTGGGCTGAGGAAGCCAGCCAGGTTTTCCCCACTGGAGAGTTTTCTACAGGGAGCTCAGGTTCTAGTTTGAAAGATTCTTTTAAAGATCTGTTGGCCAACTATAAAAATAATATACGCTCCTGGTGGGAAATTAAGGGGCTAGAAAACTATCTAAAGCATCAAATTGTTCCTAGGGGACTTAGGATTAATATTCAGCCATCCCCTAGAACTGCCTCTGATAGTTTTCTCATTCTTTGGCGTAAGGAATCTGTAGCCTCCTCCCTAAGGCTAATGAATCTATTGCTTGAGGAGGAAAAAAAGATTTTTGCGGAGTCCACCACTACATTAAACACTGGAATTGATAACATTCTACGCTTTAAGAGTGATCCAGATTTTATTAGAAGGGAGGGGTTGCTTCAGACCTCTATAGAACGGTTTCAAAACAACCTTAAGGAGAGGAAGCACTCTCAATTTGTTAGAGATTTAGCCGAATTTAAGGACGATAAGGCCTATCTACCTCCTAGCAGACAAACTTCAGTTGTGTCCTCCTCTGATGTGGACACGTCTGATTCTGAAAGACAACGGTCCGGTGCTAATCCCCCTGATTACAATCGTAATTCACACCCATGGGTTGGTCCGAGGAAATCAAGGAAGAGAAGGGAGGGTCAGTATGGTTATCGTGGGCCCCCACATGGGTCCTCTGGTCCTCCTGCCTCTTCTTCTTCCTCTTTTTTGGAGCAAAGACGAATGGGGGACTATTACCCTCATACGAGAGCGCATCAGGCCAGGGGAGGATTTTGAATTTATCTGATATCTCTCTCACACCTAATGATTATGCGGTCCTTTCTAGGGGTCTGGGCTTTATCCCTTCAAATCGGTTTGATTGTTTTGGGTGGATAAAGGACCTTGAGCTTTTTGGTAGAAAACTTAAGTGGAAGCTATTCTTTGAGCACAATACCCAGGAACAATGTAGGGCCTTGGGCATCTTGGAGGAAGATTATGAGTGTTTTCAGTCTCTTTCTGACCTTCTTAGGGATAGTACTAGAGGGAGAGGAGATGGTCCTTTCACTAATTTGAAGAGACCAAGTAAAAAGTCTCCACCAGTTCAAAGCTGTACAAGTGTTGATATTTTTCTTAAACTTGTACAGGATGATCTTCAAAAAATCCCTCAATCACTATATGGTCTGGAATCTAATCTGACTAAAGATGAGTTCCAGGCACTTGATCGGTTATCTAAGAATGATGAGATTATTGTAAAAAAGTCCGATAAGGGCGGAAACCTTGTAATTCTGAGTCATGTACAATATCTTGATATGTGTCACGCTCTACTTAATGATAGGGATACCTATGAACGGTTGTCTCATGACCCTACGTTAACATACACTAATGTTCTTCTATCGTTACTTGATGAGGCTAGGCATAGTAACCTGACATCAGTGAACGAACATGAGTTCTTGAGACCACACTGTCCAGTAGTTCCGGTATTCTATGCCCTTCCGAAGGTGCACAAGGGTCTTGTGCCTCTGAAGGGTAGGCCCATTGTTGCCGGCATTAACTCTATGTCTCAGAACATTGGCATCTATATAGATAAAATCTTACGCCCCTTTGTCACCTCCCTTCCCTCTTATGTTAGGGATACTCCACATCTATTGCAAATCCTGGAGGACGTCAATGTGGGCCGGGATACTATTCTGGCCTCCATTGATGTGGAGGCACTCTACAGTTCTATTCCTCATGATCTGGGTATCAGTGCTGTAGCCCATTTCTTGAGGTCTAGGGCTGTTGAGTGTTCAAGACATAGCAAATTTGTTGAGGAACTCTTATCCTTTACCCTGCATCATAACTATTTTTTATTTAATACTCAGTACTTCCACCAGCTCAGGGGTACAGCTATGGGGAGCCCGTGTGCCCCCAGTTATGCTAACCTGTACCTGGGCTGGTGGGAGGAAACTGTAGTTTTTGGGGGGGAGGATGGGGAGTCTCATCAATGTATCGGACTATGGGTCCGGTACATTGATGACATCCTCATCCTCTGGACAGGGTCTATTTTTGAGTTCGAACAGTTTGTTGAAGGCCTCAACAGGAATTCTCTTGGGTTGAGGTTTACTCATACATGTGATCGAAATTCCATTACCTTTTTGGATTTGGTAATATGTAAAGATGAGGGGGGTAAAATTCATACCCTTACTCATCGTAAACCAACAGCGACCAATTCCCTTCTTAGGTGGGATAGCCATCATCCTCTCCCACTTAGGAAGGGTATCCCAAAGGGGCAATTTCTGCGGATCCGCAGAAATTGCTCTAGGGAGAGTGATTTTAAGGCCCAAGCCTCAGATCTCTTTGGTCGCTTTTTGGATAGGGGGTATCCCAGGGGGATTCTACAGCAATCTTATGCCCATGCCAGGGACACTAATAGGCATAATCTTATGATCCCCAGGGTCCGTGGGGACGATTCTAATATTACACGAGTCATTGGGACCTTCGATGTACAGTCCGAAAGGGTATTCTCGGTGATAAAAAAGCACTGGAATATCCTGAGGGCTGACCCCGATTTGGCTAAATATATTGCTAAATCTCCAAGTATTACCTATAGACGGGGTCGTACTCTAGGCGATAGATTGGTGCATAGCATGTACCAAAGACCTAGGTCCCCTGGAACCTGGTTGGATAGACGTCTATGCGGAATGTTCCATTGTGGCACATGTAAGTACTGTGGGTCCATGGAACAATGTAAAAGAGTGAGTAGTGCGGCTACAGGAAGAATTTTCTTCCTGCGTGACTTTTGTAACTGTAAAACCTCCGGTGTTGTCTATAAGGCTACCTGTACATGTCCTATGGACTATGTCGGGAAGACTCTGAGGGAACTCCGGAGGCGGGTTGGCGAACATCTCTCTGATATCCGGAATGGACGAGATACGCCAATTTCTCGCCATGTAAACATGGTTCATGGTGGTGATGTTACGCATGTTCGGTTCTCGGTGCTGGAAGTGGTTAGGCCTAGCCCTAGGGGGGGTGATTTCGATAGGGTTGTATTGCAAAGAGAATTGGCATGGATTTTCAAAATGGGTTCATTGGCTCCGAGAGGGCTTAATGAACAACTTTCCTTTTCTTGCTTCCTCCCTACTTAGTGTTTATGGAATCCTAAATTGTTTGATAGTCCTTATGCCCTACTTTGGAAGAGTTTCTCAGTTTGAGAAAAAATCATATTGATGGTTACTATATATGTACATTGCTTGCTCTGAGATATGTGTAAAAAATCCAGACGCCCCCCCCCCCCCTCTTCTCCTTTTTGGTGATGTGTGTGGGGGGAGGATACACCTGGATATAGCTATAATTATGGCCTTAGCCGGGGTTTAGGGTTTAATTTTCTAATGGAAATAGGCGATTGGTCAAGTTATGTACACTGATGTGTTATGAACTATGTGTTATGTATTCTATCTAATTAATATTTGTGCCAAGTGTTGTAAGCGGGGACTCCAACTGTCATTGCACCTGTCTGTAAACTTGTTGTATTATGTGTGGTTAATAATTGCCACTACCAGTAATAAATATATTGAAGGGTCTGATTGTAGTATTATTACAGCGATTGGCTGACACGATTAATTTGTATGATTAATGGCATGAATTTGTCTAGAAGGGTACTTTTATCTTTATTTATGGATGGTGCTCTGACACGGGGGGTCCCACGTATGTGGTACTAGTGTTGGGGTGGCGTTATCGCATCATTAAGATTTATATGCGCGTTGCCTAGGGGTCCCGGACCTGTGCGTTATGTATTGAGGCGCCGCCGGGTCCCTCTGTTTATGCGCTCTGCCGGACACTTGTCTGTGCATGCGCGATGGGAGGCGTTGTGGCGTCACACGGCCGGTAGTTGTTTATGCGCGTTGCCAGGGATATCCCGGGCATGCGCACTAACCGGTTGCATGTGGCGCCGCTGGGCCTCCCTCTGGGCGTACGCGATATGTGCGGTGCGAGGGCTGCCGGATGTTTGTGTGCGTTGCCCGGGAGATCCCGGGCATGCGCACTGACCGGCTTGTTGTGGCACCGCTGAGCCTCCGTATAGGTTTGCTTGTTACCTAGGAAACTTGGGACAAGTTTCCCTATCATGCTAATGGGGATGTGGGACGGCCCTATATTAGACTATGTCTATTCACTACGCCCGCACCACACTAGGCAATCTGCACCTGTTGAGTGGCTTATATTTGCATAATTGATTGATTATACCCAGCTGCTCCTGGCTATTTAAATCCATCCCGATATGCAGCTTCATGACGCCTCGCCCTGGACTATGGTAGTGTTATATCTTCAGCATTGTCTGTCTACTATGGATCCCTGCTGATGGCGCCATGAACCTGCATATCTGACAACTATATCTCGTTGGGCAAGTACTTTATTATACTCTATCAAATGCTCCATATCACATGTGGTGTCTATGTTTAAAAATGTCTGTTTTATTGTAAGTTGTGGTTGCTGATTTAGTATGTTTATCTTGTAGCCTCCTGATGAACCATACGTTTGTGCTGTATGGGGAAACGCGTTGAGGTGGAGATAACCTGTTTGAGGTGGAGATTATCCAATCTATGAATTTGAAGGCTCACCTCCAATACAAAGGAAATTGCTGGAGAGTTGCCCCATATACTTCCTTGGACTTATAAGGATTGAAATCTTCCTTACTTCCATACTGTGTGGCGCTGCCTGAACCAGTCTGTATGGTCCCAAGGATAAGTTGGGCTCTGACTCTATTCCCATTTTCTGTGAACCTTCACTTTTTTGACAACTGTATATGGAGGTGGAGATAACCTGTTTGAGGTGGAGATTATCCAATCTATGAATTTGAAGGCTCACCTCCAATACAAAGGAAATTGCTGGAGAGTTGCCCCATATACTTCCTTGGACTTATAAGGATTGAAATCTTCCTTACTTCCATACTGTGTGGCGCTGCCTGAACCAGTCTGTATGGTCCCAAGGATAAGTTGGGCTCTGACTCTATTCCCATTTTCTGTGAACCTTCACTTTTTTGACAACTGTATATGGTTATCGTACATATTGTCTGTGTATTTTATATATGCGACCACTGGTCTAGTTATTTATGGATATATCTGCACGTTGGTGGTATGTAGTTTTGATTTATACAAAATAAAAAAATCTAAAAATTGGAATAATTGAACTAATTACTATATAATAATATTCCTGGGACGATTTGTCCAATTAGTGTACTGCCACTAAGTTTACTCAGTGTTTGCTGGTATAATGGCTTAGTAACAATGAGTTTGAGTGTGCAAAGGGCAGGAGGGTACAGTGGCAGGGTTGTGGGTCTCTGGGTACAGGAAAAGAAGCCTCCCTTTCTATCCCTCCTAATGGGGAAATGCAGTGAGGAAATCCCTGACCTTAGCTACACAGACGCTGTTATCTTGTGTAGTTGTTAAAATCTGTTTTCACTGCCCTGACTGTCACCTATGGCTCTGACCCTGCCGGTATTAGCCCTTAGAAGGGCTGAAAGAAACTTCTATCCCTATTCTGTATAGTGCTGTGTATAGAGCGTACACAGCAGTATCGGAGAGAGTAGCTACGCCGGCGGTGACTGACACCCAGACGCAGAAGAGATAATGGTGTCCGGACGGGCAGATACTCATTTTTATAATGCAGGGACATGTGACATGGACATCCTATCACACATGCCGTTGCTTCTCTGGCTAAAAGTCCACTTAGCTGTGTGTGTGTCTGGGATTGGCTGACATGCTGGCCCGCCCCACTACACGCGCGCGCTTAGGGAAGAAAGACAAGGAAAAAAAAATAAAAAGGGCAATCGCCATTATACAAACAGCATTGATCTGAATGCGCTGTTCCCGCACACTATACACTGAAATTTCATAATAGTGTGAGTCACAGAGTGACTTACACTATTATAGCGGAAAGCCAGCTAGTCTTTTTGCTACTAGAACTTACTTACTAGAATTTACTTACTAGAACTTACTTACTAGAACTTTTTGCTACTAGAAGCTTGTCTTTTTGCTACTAGAACCGTTCTCGAACGTATCTAGAACTATCGAGCTTTAGCAAAAAGCTCGAGTTCTAGTTCGATCTAGAACAGCCCCCAAAATCACTCGAGCCGCGAACTGGAGAACCTCGAACCGCGAACCGCGCTCAACTCTACTCACTAGAGATGAGCGGACCTGAAGTTCTGGTTCTTTGTCGAACTCAGACTTTTTCAAGAAAACAAAGTTTGGGTTTGGATTTTGGGTGATATATGAATGCAAACCACTCATGTGAGCATCATTGTGCTCAGGTACATTAGGTGCTCAGCCCAGTGTGAGCTGCTTGCAGTCTCTGAAAGGCTTGCACTGGGGGTAACTACAGCATGATTGGATGTAGTGTGCACCAAACCAAAAAAATGGGAAAAAAAACCTTTTACCCACCTTCCCCTACAAGTTATCTGTTTATGGCTGGCTACATGTGGGTGGAGACCTGAATTGCCAATCAGTGACTTCAAATGAAGTTCAGTTCAAATCCGGGTCCAAAATCGAACTTTAAAAATGATCAGCTAGACCCGAATTTCTATGGGTCTGCTCATCTCTAGTTTTCACCTTCCAGAATTTTGCATGCCATTGACGTGTCTGTGTTGAAAATAATAGAAATATGCAATGTGCACCCTTCACAATGTTCACCCTTCAACGATTTTTTTCTGCTGCTCTAGTAACTGTTTACCGCCTACAGAACTGATGTTAGATATGCTGAAGCCAATCATTGGACTCAAGGAAACTTCCATCTACAGCTGTAGAGTTGCTGAGCTCAGCGATTGGCTGCAGTGTTGTTGACGTAATGGCAGGACTGTAGTTGGTAAACAATAACCAGAGCATCAGTAGAGACACAGCGCAGAAAGTTGGGATGGTGAATACTGGCTGTTTCTTCTCATTTTAACAGAGGCACACTGATGGATTGCAGAGTACTGAAAGAGGGAAAACTCTTTAAGGTAAGCATAAAAGGAAAGTGTCCCTATATGTACCTACTGTATACAGTACAGATCAAAAGTTTGGACACACGTTCTCATTCAAAGAGTTTTCTTTATTTTCATGACTCTAAAAATTGTAGATTCACATTGAAGACATCAAAACTATGAATGAAAACATGTGGAATGAAATACTTAAAAAAGTGTGAAACAACTGAAAATATGTCTTATATTCTAGGTTCTACAAAGTAGCCACCTTTTGCTTTGATTACTGCTTTGCACACTCTTGGCATTCTCTTGATGAGCTTCAAGAGGTAGTCACCGGAAATGGTCTTCCAACAGTCTTGAAGGAGTTCCCAGAAATGCTTAGCGCTTGTTGGCCATTTTGCCTTCACTTTATAGTCCAGCTCACCCCAAACCATCTCGATTGGCTTAAAGTCTGGTGACTGTGGAGGCCAGGTCATCTGGCGTAGCATCCCATCCCTCTCCTTCTTAGTCAATTAGCCCTTACACAGCCTGGAGGTGTGTTTGGGGTCATTGTCCTGTTGAAAAATAAATGATGGTCCAACTAAACGCAAACCGGATGGCATAGCACGCCGCTGCAAGATGCTGTGGTAGCCATGCTGGTTTAGTATGCCTTCAATTTTGAATAAATTCCCAACAGTGTCTCCAGCAAAGCACCCCCACACAATCACACCACCTCCTCCATGCTTCACGGTGGGAACCAGGCATGTAGAGTCCATCTGTTCACCTTTTCTACAAAGACACGGTGGTTGGATCGAAAGATCTCAAATTTGGACTCATCAGACCAAAGCACAGATTTCCACTGGTCTAATGTCCATTCCTTGTGTTCGTTAGCCCAAACAAGTCTCTTATGCTTGTTGCCTGTCCTTAGCAGTGGTTTCCTAGCAGCTATTTTACCATGAACGCCTGCTGCACAAAGTCTCCTCTTAATAGTTGTTCTAGAGATGAGAAGGTGTGTCCAAGCTTTTGGTCTGTACTGTATATAGATATATATTTGCATGTGTGCCCATGTATGCAAATTTATATCTACACTGTGTGCATAATTATTAGGCAAGTTGTATTTGAGGATTTTTTGATCTGTTTACGATCAACATTGCGTGCAGCAGCCACCACAGCCTCCCAGACACTGTTCCGAGAGGTGTGCTGTTTTCCCTCCCTGTAGATGTTACATTTTATGAGGGACCACAGGTTCTATATGGGGTTCAGATCAGGTGAACAAGGGGGTCTTGTCATTATTTTTTCATCTTTTAGACCTTTACTGGCCAGCCAAGCTGTGGAGTAGTTGGATGCATGTGATTGAGCATTGTCCTGTGTTAAAATCATGTTTTTTCTTGAACGAAATCGACTTCTTCCTGTACCACTGCTTGAGGAAGTTGTCTTCCAGAAACTGGCAGTAGGTTTGGGAGTTGAGCTTTACTCCATTCTCAACCCCCAAAAGGTCCCACAAGTTCATCTTTGATGATATCAGCCCATACCAGTAGCCCACCTCCACCTTGCTGGCGTCTGAGTCGGAGTGGAGCTCTCTGCCCTTTACTGATCCAGCCTCTGGCCCATCCATCTGGCCCATCAAGAGTCACTCTCATGTCATCAGTCCATAAAACCTTTGAAAAATCAGTTTTAAGATATTTCTTGGCCCAGTCTTGACATTTTATTTTATGTTTCTTGTTCAAAGGTGGTCGTTTTTCAGCCTTCCTTACTTTGGCCATGTACCTGAGTATGGCACACCTTGTGCTTTTTGATACTCCAGTAACATTGCAGCTCTGAAATAGGGCCAAACTGGTGGCAAATGGTATCTTGGCAGCGTCACGCTTGATTTTCCTCAATTCATGAGCAGTTATCTTGCGCCTTTTTTGTCCAACACGCTTCTTGTGTCACTCTTGGCTATTTGCCATGAAACGCTTGATTGTTTGGTGATCATGCTTCAAAAGTTTGGCAATTTCAAGATGTAGGGCCCCTGAGACATTCAGGGCACTACAGGGAACTGCATCCTCTAGGGGATGCAGGACCTACCCCCTGGGACCTGGAGTATTAGTGCAGATACCACCAAAGCACAACTAAAATCCTAGTTCTCCACTCCACACCGGGCATAAAGGGTTAACCATGTAAGGGGATGGTCACCATGGAAAAGAACGACTTCATTGGATTAGCCAGCCTGGTGGGAGGGGTCAGCAGTCAGTCAGTGAGTAGTTGGGAGGGTGTAGCACACAGGAGAGGTGTGTAGATGTGTGCCTGAGCTGGGTCCGTGCAGCGGAGACCCGGGTGCACAGGAGAGAGGTTGCCAGGTCGGGTACCGGAGATACCGCTGGGACCAGCGCACGCACGGGGCACAGGGCCCTAGATCAGGTGCCAGTTCTACACGGCTTGATAAATACCTGCCCGGGGAGGATACCTTCATGTACTTCACCGAACTAAATAATCTGGGGGCACCAGCAGTAAACTAGGATCGGGGTTCGGACACTTACCTCCCCACAGGGTCCACACTGGCCGCCGTATGGAGAAGGAGACTGTACCCCAAAAGGAACAGTCGTGCCCCAAACGCTCCACGCTACGGGAACCCAACCAATGGAGAAAGCAACCTGGGTCACTACATTGGCACTGATACTCCTGGGATTGAACCAGCAATCCAAGGGCCTGAGTGAGTAGAGACTGTTAAAGACAACCTGGTGTGGTCTCCGTTATTACCCCTCATCATCTCCCAGGCACGGCCCTACCTGCAGAGGGCCTAACACCATTGCTGCAATCACCACCAGCTCTGAGAGTACCCACATTTAACAGCGGCGGTTCTCCATCCTTAACCGCAACCTGCAGATGGCATCACATGACATTAACTCTATTCTCCCCTGTAAATATCCCTCCTAGTAAAAGTGGCCCAGGGCATGGAACCGGGCAACGGCCACCAAAGGGACATACCTAACGGTATATTCTGCCCGGGACCGAGTACCCCCTTCCCTGGGCGCTACAAAGACTGCTGCATCCCACCGCAACATATCTTACAATTTTGGACTTTTCGGAGCCCGTCAAATCTCTCTTTTGACCCATTTTGCCAAAGGAAAGGAAGTTGCCTAATAATTAAGCACACCTTATATAGGGTGTTGAAGTCATTACACCACACCCCTCCTCATTACAGAGATGCATATCACGTGATTTACTTAATTGGTGGTTGGCTCTCAAGCCTATATAGCTTGGAGTAGGACAACATGTATAAAAATTATCATGTGAATACTCATTTGTCTAAAAATTCTGCACACAGTGTATATATATAACCCCTCCACACATATATATTTTGGCCCCCTATATGCCCCCACTGGGGTCACAGACAGAAAGACCCCCATTCACAAGCGCACACACACAATATGTCAGCTGGGGGAGTATATGCCCTGGACAGGAGTGTCCAGTTTGGGCATATCAAAAGCAGATGGACAATAATCAATCTGCTGATAACAGTCAATCTGCTAACATGGTTAATTACCATGCTAGGAGATGGCCACAGGCCACTAGAACAAAGGATCAAATAAATCCTTTGCTAAGGCAGCAGCCACTGACTGCAGACGTCAAGACTAGAGTTGAGCGCGGTTCGTGGTTCGTGGTTCTCCAGTTCGCGGTTTGAGTGATTTTGGGGGGTGTTCTAGATTGAACTAGAACTCGAGCTTTTTGCTAAAAGTTCGTTAGCTTGAGTTACATTCGAGAACGGTTCTATCAGCAAAAAGCCAAGCTAATTACTAGCTGGCTTTTCGCTGTAATAGTGTAAGTCACTCTGTGACTCACACTATTATGAAATTTCAGCGTATAGTGTGCGGGGACTGCGAGTTCAGATCACTGCTGCTGGGATAATGGCGATCACCATTTTTTTTTTCTTTTTTCTTTTCTTCCTTCCCTAACCGCGCGTGTAGTGCGGCGGGCCAGCATGTCAGCCAATCCCAGACACACACACAGCTAAGTGGACTTTTTGCCAGACAAGCAAGGGCATGTGTCATAGGATGTCCATGTCACATGTCCCTGCATTATAAATACGGGCATCTGCCCGTCTGGACGCCATTAACTGCCTTCTGCGTCTGGGTGACAGTCACCGCAGACGCAGCGCCTGTCGCCGATCCTGCTGTGTACACTCTACACACAGCACTATACAGAATAGGGATAGAAGTTTCTTTCAGCCCTTTTAAGGGCCAATTACAGCTGGCTCAGAGCCATAGGTGACAATCAGGTCCGTGGAAACCGTTTTTAACAGCTACAGATAACAGCGTCTGTGTAGCTAAGGTCAGGGACTTCCTTGCTGCATTTAACCATTAGGAGGGATAGAAAGTGAGGCTTCCTTTCCTCTACACTGACCCACAACCCGGCCACTGTACCATCCTGCCCTTTTTAGCAAAGCCATTTTGATTGCAGAGTGCTGCCAGTTAGTGCCATCCAAAGAGTGGCTGCTGTCTTCCATTATTGTGGCACTTGTGCCAAGCAAGTTCCACGACTTCTGCAATCTAGCCTCCTGCACATTTTTGCAAAGCCATTTTAATTGAAAAGAGTGCAGCCAGTTAGTGGCATCCAAAAAGTGGCTGTTGGACTTCATTAGTGTCCCACTGGTGCCAAGCTAAGTTCAGCACCACTGCATTGCACCCTCAAGCTCATTTTTACAATGCCATTATAATAGCAAACACTGAGGAAACTTAGTGGCATCCAAAAAGTGGCTGTTGGACTTCATTAGTGTCCCACTGGTGCCAAGCTATTTCCAGCACCTCTGCATTGCACTCTCAAGCTCATTTTTACTAAGTTATTATAATAGCAAACACTGAGTAAACTTAGTGGCATCCTAAAAGGGGCTGTTGGACTCCATTAGTGTCCAACTGGTGCCAAGCAATTTTCAGCACCTCTGCATTGCTCCCTCAAGCTCATTTTTATAAAGCCATTATAATAGCAAACACTGAGGAAACTTAGTGGCATCCAAAAAGTGGCTGTTGGACTTCATTAGTGTCCCACTGGTGCCAAGCTATTTCCAGCACTTCTGCATTGCACCCTGAAGCTCATTTTTACAAAGCCATTATAGTAGCAAACACTGAGGAAACTTAGTGGCAGCCAAAAAGTGGCTGTTGGACTTCATTAGTGTCCCACTGGTGCCAAGCTATTTCCAGCACATCTGCATTGCACCGTCAAACTCATTTTTACTAAGCTATTAGAATAGCAAACTGCTGCCAGTTTAAGGGCCGTAGTTGCATTGTCAGGGATAGTTATTGTTGTTTATTCTGCTGTCAATAAAGCTAGACCACCGCTGCAATCTACACCACCTCTCAATTTTTACTACCACATTTTAAGTGCACAATCTTATCGCAATCAAAATGAGTGGCAAAATGACAGATGCTGGTGGAAAGGGGAACAGGCGTGTTGGAAAAGGAAAAAAAGTGTTTGTCCGTGGGGAAGGTAGCAAAGCTCCATTAACATCTGCTGAAGATAGGCCATCTTCCAGCAAAAGTAAGATGTCTACAACTTACCGTGGACAATCCGATGTGCTCCCTTTTTTACGGACACAAACAACTGGAACAAAGGTAGATGATGGCCAAAAAAAGAAAATGCTTGAATGGATCTCAAGTGGTCCAACAAGTGCCCTCTCCGACACCTCAACTACCGCATCCAAAAAACACCAGTCCTCTGAGTTGTCATCCCAATCACACTTGCTTTCTCCCAGCTCTGAAGTCTCCATCCGCCCTGCACAGTATGGTGGAACAGAGATGGCTGAGTCTGCAGAGCTGTTCAGTCACACTATAGCCTGGGAATCAGAGGTCTGCTCCAAAGCTACAGTGAGTACAGACCAGGAAATGGTCTGCAGTGATGCCCAGAACCTTTGTGACTCAGATTCAGGCCGTGAGGACCACGTTTCTGAGCATAATGTTGACCCTTATTCACCAACTGTAACACCTGTTGTTATAGACAATGAGGAACATACTGATGACGATGAGACGCAGATACCAGATTGGGATGACAACTTAAATATTCGGTCAGGGCAGTAAGAGGCTCGGTCTGAGGGTGAGGGGAGTGCAAACAACAATTGATGAGGAAGTTCTAGATCCCACCTACTGTCAACCCACAGTCAGGCACTCGAGGAGGTCAACATAGGCGGTGGAGGAGGATGCAACTGACGACGAAGTTACCTTGCGCCTTCCTGGACAGAGGAGGAGTACTGGTAGCACAGCTACAACTGCATCCTCAGCCACCACTCTGCCTCTGAGCACTAGTCGGGGTGGCTCAGCAGGTCGCATGCCCTCTAAGCCTTGCCTAGCCTGGTCCTTTTTTGACCTTGCAAAGGATCGCCCAAATCATGTGATCTGTAAAATTTGTCGGGAATCTGTTAGTAGAGGCAAAAACCTCAGCAGCTTGACAACTTCTTCCATGAATCGTCACATGACTAAATATCATATTGCCCAGTGGGAAGCTCACCGTGCTGCAATGCGGTCTAGCAGAGCGGACCATCCACCGCCTGCCCCTTCCAGTGCATCCGCGCGCTCTTCCTCTTCTAGGACTCTGGGGACAGCTGTCACACCTGGTTTTCCACGCACAACTTCCACCACTGTAACCGCAACAGGCAGTTTGCTTGGTAGGTCGTCAGTTGGTTTGGAAGGGGAAACAAGTGCGTGTGCACAGCTCTCTCAGACATCGATAGCACCAACGTTGGATGAAGGCGACATCATGTCTACGCCTGCTTTTTCCTCACAAACCTGCATTTTTCCAGGGACACCCTACTCAACACCGTCTACACACAGCAGCCAGATCTCTGTCCCTCAGATGTGGACAAATAAAAGGCCATTTCCTGTGACCCATGACAAAGCTAAGGGGTTGACTTTATCCCTCTGTAAGCTCTTGGTTTCCGAAATGCTGCCTTTTCGCCTGGTGGACACACAGGATTTTAGAGACCTTATGTCTGTCGCTGTGCCCCAGTACCAGATGCCCAGTCGCCACTACTTCTCTAAGAAAGGTGTGCCTGCGCTACACCAGCATATCGCACACAACATCACCGCTTCCTTGAGAAACTCTGTGTGTGAACGGGTGCATTTCACCACTGATACTTGGACCAGTAAGCATGGACAGGGACGTTACATGTCGCTGACTGGGCACTGGGTAACTATGGTGATAGATGGTGAAGGGTCTGCTGCACAAGTCTTGCCGTCCCCACGACTTGTGTGTCAATCCTCTGTCTGTCCAAGTTCCGACATTGCTTCTGCCTCCTCCACCTCGTCTGGGTCCTCCACCCCGCCCCAAGCCTGCCTGGTCAGGCCACCAGCGTTGTAACTGCGCAGAAGGAATCACGCACCCCTCATTACTATGCTGGCAGCAGACCGCAACGGCATCAGGTGGTCTTTATCTTGAAATGTCTTGGAAATAAGAGTCACACAGCAGCTGAGTTGTGGGCCGCTCTGGAGTCTGAGTTTGTTAAATGGTTGTCTCCACTCAACCTGCAGCCTGGTATGGCTGTGTGCGACAATGCTGCAAACCTGGGTGCGACCATTCGCCTGGGCAAGGTGACACACGTGCCTTGTATGGCTCATGTGTTGAACCTTGTTGTCCAGCAATTTTTAACACACTATCCCGGCCTAGATGGCCTTCTGAACAGGGCACGAAAACTGTCTGCTCACTTCCGCCGTTCAACCGCAGCAGCTCAGCGACTTGCATCGCTCCAGAAGTCTTTCGACCTGCCGGTTCATCGCTTGAAATGCGATGTGCCGACACGGTGGAATTCGACTCTCCACATGTTACAGCGACTGTGGCAGCACCGCCAAGCCCTGGTGCAATACGTCATGACGTATAGCCTGGGCCAACGAGATGCAGAGGTGGGGCAGATCACCCTGATGGAGTGGTCTTAGATCAAGGACCTATGCACCCTTCTGCACAGTTTCGACATGGCGACGAATATGTTTAGCGCTGACAATGCCATTATCAGCATGACAATTCCAGTCATTTACATGCTGGAGCACACGCTAAACACTATTCGGAGTCAGGGGGTGGGACAACAGGAAGGGGAGGAACTACAGGAGGATTCATATGCGCAAGAGACAACAACATCACCAAAGTCCAGACGTTCATCATCACCAAGGCGGCAGGCATGGGACCATGGGGGACAGGGATCAACAAGGGCGCATGGTAGCATGCGAAATGTTGAGGAAGGTGCAGGAGAACATGAAGAAATGGAGGATGAACTGTCCATGGACATGGAAGACTCAGCGGATGAGGGAGACCTTGGTCAAATTTCAGTTGAAAGAGGTTGGGGGGAGATGTCAGAGGAAGAAAGAACGGTTAGCACCTCTATGCCACAAACACAGCATGGACTTGGTCCGCATGGCTGCGCAAGACACATGAGCGCCTTCTTGCTGCACTACCTCCAACATGACCCTCATATTGTCAAAATTAGAAGTGATGATGACTACTGGCTTGCCACACTATTAGATCCCCGGTACAAGTCCAAATTTTGTGACATAATTCCAGCCATAGAAAGGGACGCACATATGCAGGAGTATCAGCAAAAGCTGTTACTCGATCTTAACTCGGCTTTTCCACCAAACACCAGTGGTGCACGGAGTGAATCTCCCAGTTGTAACTTGACAAACCCTGGACGGTCTCGTTATCTTCAACGGTCTACCCATACCAGCAGCACCGTATCTGGTGCTAGTAACAGCAATTTTATTGAATCTTTTCATAATTTTTTTAGACCATCCTTTGCAAGGCCACCAGAGACAGCAAGTCTGACACATAGTCAACGGCTGGAGAGGATGATACAGGAGTATCTCCAAATGAACATCGATGCCATGACTTTGCAAATGGAGCCTTGCTCATTTTGGGCTTCAAATCTTGAAAAATGGCCAGAGCTCTCCACTTACGCCTTGGAGATCTTGTCATGTCCAGCTGCCAGTGTTGTCTCTGAACGTGTCATCAGTGCTTCTGGGTGTGTGCTGACAGATAAGCGCACGCGTCTGTCCAGTGACAATGTGGACAGACTAACGTTCATCAAAATGAACACGTCATGGATCCACAAGGAATTTACTACCACTGTGTCATCCTGGGGAGAGTAAATGCTTGTGGATTTGGAATGTGCTTGATGCAAATCAACCTGTGAAATGTACAACTGAAGCACAAGTGCTGCCACTGAAGGGGTGTCTGTGTGGCCCAATTTTTGGAAAAAAGGGAGACTCCGCTTGGAGTAACCCTTGCTTGCTGTGTTTTTAAAAAGGAGCCAAGATGAACAAGTCATGGTTCAGCAAAGACTTTGCTACCTACCCCGGTGTCATCCTGGGGACGGTTAAGGATAGCGTATTTTTGAATGTGCTTGATGCAAATCTACCTGTGAAGTGTACAACTGGGGCACAAGTGCTGTCACTGAAAGGGTTTCTGTGTGGCCCAATTTTTGGAAAAAAGGGAGACTCCGCTTGGAGTAACCCTTGCTTGCTGTGTTTCTAAAAATGATCCAAGATGAACAGATCTGGGATCAGCAAAGACTTTGCTACCTACCCCGGTGTCATCCTGGGGACAGTTAAGGATGGCATATTTCTGAATGTGCTTGATGCAAATCTACCTGTGAAATGTACAACTGGGGCACAAGTGCTGCCACTGAAGGGGTGGGTGTCTGTGTGGCCCAATTTTAGGAAAAAAGGGAGACTCCGCTTGGAGTAACCCTTGCTTGCTGTGTTTTTAAAAAGGAGCCAAGATGAACAAGTCATGGTTCAGCAAAGACTTTGCTACCTACCCCGGTGTCATTCTGGGGACGGTTAAGGATGGCGTATTTTTGAATGTGCTTGATGCAAATCTAACTGTGAAATGTACAACTGGGGCACAAGTGCTGCCACTGAAGGGGTGTCTGTCTGGCCCAATTTTTGGAAAAAAGGGAAACTCCGCTTCGAGTCACCTTGCGGTGTTTTACATCATTTTAGAAGGGCATGCCATGCCTATATCTGTGTCTCGTCCTCCTTTTCCTCGTCAAGCTGTTTTGTTTTTGCATGAGAATTTGTTCTTGTCACTTTCCCATGTGTTTGCGTTGTGTTGTGAGTTGTTTGTCACCTTTTGGACACCTTTGAGGGTGTTTTCTAGGTGTTTTTATGTGTTTGTGATTGCCTCCTATGGTTTCCTATGGGTTCGAGTGGTTTGCCGAACCGAACTCGAACCAGACCTCGGTTCGGCGAACCGACCTTGAGCCGAACCGCAACCGATTCGCTCATCTCTAGTCCAGACATTCCCAGCGATATAATCACATTTCTGGGGATGCGCAGAACTTAGGGGTACTTTGCACGTTGCAACATCGCTACTGCGATATCGTCGGGGTCAAATCGAAAGTGACGCACATCCGGCGCCGGTAATGATAATGTTCGCTACGGCAGCTATCACAAGATATCGCATGTGCGACGGGGGCGGGTACTATCGCGCTCGGCATCGCTATCATTGGCTAGCGATGTCACAGCGTGCAAAGTACCCCTAAAAAGCACCCTGCAACTGGGCCGCTGCGTGAGATGTTACATTCATGTCAGGACAGTGACAAGCCCTGCGAGCACACTTTCAAACTTTTGGTGGCCTTTCCTGAAGAAGAAGTGAAGTTCCGTTTCAAACATGTTGCATAAACCACCTTTAATTTCAATTTTGCTTTCATATTGGATTCTTTCACCTACAGCAGCGAAGGATTAACCACATTTTTATTCCTGTTTCCCCTGGATCTTACCTTTGCTATAAGGATCAATGAAGTGAATTCAAATAAAAAAGCTCAGACCATTGACCTTATCAATCTCCTAACCAATCAAGAATTCATCGTTGCTATAGGAATACAAATCTAAAGGCCTCTTTACACACTGAGACGTTCTAGCGATCCCACCAGTGATCTCGACCTGGCCGGGATCGCTGGAAAGTCTCTAAACAGTCGCTTGAGAGCTGTCAAACAGGCAGATCTGTCCAACGACGCAGCAGCGATACGGACCTGCAGAACGACCTTGCTGGTCATTGGGGACGTGTCACACAGCAGCTATTTGACGACTCACACCTATGTTAGGGGCGTTGTTACGGGGGGATCGGCAGATTGGGACCAGGGGTATATATCCCAATCGCCAGTCGGGGCCCACCGTGCTCCAGATGGTAATGGAGCTGCTGGCACCCTGTGGGTTAGGCGGAGACTATAGAGCTGGATGGCTCTGAGATAACTCAAGGAACCGGTAACGTGTGTAGGGACACGTCAGACCGGACGACAACCCAGTTAGCGTTTCGGTGGAGCGGATGCTACTCCGACCACGTGTGTAACAACACGTCAGGCCGGATGGTAACCAGTTAGCTTTGACCGAGAAGACTGCTGCGACAGCGCCCTGTCGGCCACGTGTGTAAGACACGTCAGGCCGAGCGGTCCTCCGATTAGCGTTTCTGGCCACCACTCGACTGGCCACGTGTGTAAAGGACACGTCAGACCAGGTAGCCACACCAGTAGCATTTGACTGGGAAGCCGAGGATGATAATAGGGTTCACACACCCAATCCAGGAACACCCTGTTAACTTCACAGGGGTTCTGGGGTGCGCTGTCCGTGTGCGTAGAGGGCACTCTCGGACAGGTGACGCAACAGGTATTCTGTCCGTGTGCGTAGGAGGCACAACTGAACAGGTGACGCAGCAGCCGCAGCCCAGTTAACGCCACTGGACTGCTCTAGCACAACAGGAACGGTAGCAAGGAAGCACGGCGCCTGACCCTCATGTGCTGAGCCACGAATCTTGGCGTGACAGGCACCGTTCGCCTAGCCCTACCTACCGCTTCCAACAAGGCTTATGCCACCAAGAACTCTAAATAAAGACTGCGCACCTCCATGTTGTGTCCAGCCCCTTTTATAACCTGGGTCCGCCCCAAACCCAGGGTGGAACCACCAAGGTCCAATAGCAGAGTGCCATGTTATCAGTGACGTCACATGCGACCTATCCGGAACTGCCACATCATTGATGACCTCATGGCAGCCACGCCCCAAACACTTCACCAGTCATCGTCTGACGACCAATGGTGAGGTGCCAGATCATAGGGGCGGGCCTCTGCGAGCCAGTCCGGAGTTGCCATGTCATCAGGACACCTGACACCCTCTGCGCTATCAGGGCCTGTCACCTCACGGACATGCTCAGTGAGATCCTTACCGGACCTAGCCTCTGATGCACTAAGTGCCTGGGCATGCTCTGTAGCCTGAGCAACAGGCTCAGAAAGCAGACTATCAGTTTGAGCATGCTCAGTAGGCACATCCCAGAACTTAGACACAGCACGAAGTCCAAGTACCTGTGCAAAGAGGCTGTTAGGGTTAATTGTGGGAGCATGCTCAGTAGCCTGAACTGAGGACTTAGTCTCAGACATAACACAATCAGGCTGAGCATGCTCACTAGGCAAAACACCGGGCTTAGACTCTGGCTGGGGTAAATCGGCGCACGCATGCGCACTAGCCGCCTCTCCACACTTAGACGTGGTGGAAGGAGCAGCCAACTGGACTACCCGAGGCACGGCCAAGAACGGCAGTTGGCGCCTGGGCGCAACAGGAACCGCAGCAGGCTGCTTGCGGTTATGGCGGCGCCGGTTCGTAACAGGCGTGGTGTTTGGCGCTGAAGCCACCTAGGTGTCCTTTTTACACGCCCCCCTCAACTCCGATTGGTGATCGCTAGTGCGTTCTTATTGGCGACCCCGAGCTTAAAAAGATTGGCAAAAGTCGCACATGTATATCCTTTGTTCCTGAGCTTCTGTTGCTTAGTGTAGAGTTCTCTGTTCGGTGAGTCCACACTGGTTTATCTATACAGCATCAATACAGCTTCAATCAAATGATGCTTACCGTATAGGCTTTATAGTATTGGAGACTGGAGAACTCTCTAATTATCCGCAAACCAGCACGCTCAGGAACAAGGTAGCTTTGAAACAAAGGACGGAAGCGCTAAAGTTGCCTTCTTTTCAGTGAAAGCCGCCCAATCAGAACGCAACAGTGACCACCAATCGGAGGTAAGGGGGCGGGAAAGGGAATGCTATAGCACGCCTACAGGCTGGGTTCTAAGTCACTAACGTTGTTGTAGTAACGGTGTCAAACACACCGATGCATGCTGCGTAGTGGGAAACAAAGGACCAAAATATGGTCCTGATTGATTTGTAGCTATCAGCGACCTCACAGCGGGGGCCAGGTCGCTGATGCGTGTCACAAACTGCAATGTTGCTGGGGAGGCCGCTATTACGTCACAAAACCGGTGACGTTACAGCGATATCGCTAGCGATGTTGCAGTGTGTAAAGGGGCCTTAAGACTGGACCAGACAAAATGGATAGATAATATAGATATCTAGATGGGATAGATACAATTTATTGACCAATCTTAATTCGACACTTCAGCTCCAGATAAAAAACAGCCTTTCTCATGTCATCAGCTATCTCCATAATTAAAAAGATAAATAATGATAGATAGATAGACTCATAGAATGGTGGAAATGGAAGGGACCTCAAGGGCCATCGGGTCCAACGCCCTGTGAGTGCAGGTTATCTTAAATCATCCCAGCTATATGTTTATCCAGTTTCCGCTTGAAGATTTTCATTGATGGGGAACTCACTACCTCCCGTAGTTGCCTGTTCCACTCTCTGACTGCCCTCACTGTCAGAAAGTTTTTCCTAATATCTAATCTGAATCTCCCTCTTTTTAGTTTCATCCCATTGCTTCTTGTTCTTCCTTGTGCTAATGAGAACAGGGTGGTTCCCTCTGAACTGTGACTACCTTTCAGATATTTGTAGATCGCTATTAAGTCTCCTCTCAGCCTTCTCTTTTGCAAACTAAACATCCCTAGTTCTTTTAGCCGTTCTTCATATGACATGGTTTGCAGACCTTCTACCATCTTGTTTGTTCTTTCCTAGACTTGCTCCAATATATCGATGTCTTTCTTGAATTGAGATGCCCAGAACTGTACACAGTATTTTAGGTGGGGTTGGACTAGAGCAGATTTATGCTTGCCTTGATACATCCCAGAATTGTGTTGGCCTTTTTAGCTGCAGCTCCGCACTGTTGGCTCATGTTGAATCTGGGATCCACCCCGGTGCTATCACCTAGTTCTCTTCCTCATAAACTATATATGCTTTTTATATTTCTTTTACCCAGATGTTGGACTTTGCATTTGTCCCTGTTAAACACCATTCTGTTCTCCTCGGCCCATTGTTCGAGTGTGTCTACATACTGCTGAATATGTTCTCTTTCCTCTCTAGTGTTGGCTATTCCTCCTATCTTAGTATCATCTGTGAGTTTTATAAGTTCCCCAGTAATTCTGTTGTCCATATCATTTATAAAGATATTAAACAGCACTGTGCCCAGGACAGAGTCTTGCAACACCCTGCTTTTACCTTTCCTCCAGCTCAATGTGTAGCCATTTAGTAATACTCATTGTGCATGATCATTAGATTGGTTGTGAATCCATTTAGCTGATTTTTTTTTCCATTCCGCACTTGGCCATTTTTTCAATGAGGATGTCATGTGATACCTTATCGAATGCCTTACTGATGTCAAGGTATACTATATCCACAGCATTCCCTTTGTCCAACCAATCAGTAACTGTTATAGAAGGAGCTCAGGTTGGCTTGACAAGATTTATTGATCATAAGGCTGTGCTGGCTTTGGTTAATTAATGCCTTCTCATCCTAAGAAAAATGTTCTTTGACAATTTGCTCAAAGATTTTTTCCTGCTATGGAGGTCAGGCTTACTGGCCTGTAATTTTCTGAATCTTCCTTTTTCCCCTTTTTGTAGAAAGGAAACATATTTGCCCTTTTCCAATCTATAGGGACCTCTCCTGTTTCCCACGACAAATAAATAATAATAATCTTTATATAGCGTCAACATATTCTACAGCACTTTACATACATCAGTAACACTGCCCCCATTGGGGCTCACAATCTGAACTCCCTATCTGTCTTTCTTTGGAGTGTGTGAGGAAACCGGAGAACCCAGAAGAAACCCAGGCAAACACAGGGAAAACATACAAACTCTTTGCAGATATTGTCCTTGGTGACCGCAGTACTGCAAAGCAATAGTGCTGACCACTGAGCCACACTGCAGTCACATAGATAGACAGACAGGCAGACAGACAGACAGATAAATACCGTGCTTCCCCAAAAATTAGACACTGTTTTATAATATTTTTGGCCCCAAAAAATGCACTAGGGCTTATTTTTAGGGTAGGGTATATTCTCGGGAAAACACAGGTTGGGGGTAAGCTTACCCCCCCAAAAAAATGCAGACTCTCTGTTATATTTACCAGACCCTAGACATTATCCCAGGTCCTCCTGCAATCTTCGGTGGGCGTTCCTAGCTGGTATGCTCCACAGCGGTCCTCCCCTGCTTGTGGACGATACACACATAAAATCGCACTCACATATGTGACACCCCATGGAGCCTAAGATAGGAGCTTCAATCCTAACCTGGTATACCCGTCACCGGTACAGTGGTTTGCAGAGGTCGTGTCCTGGCCCGGTTCCGTGGCCCCGTGGTGCACAGTAAAAGGGGCAAGCAAGGATTGTTCCTGGAGAGGATGTCACTGGTTACGGTGGTGACTGGGGTCCCGGCCTCCTCCGCTGTGGACCCTTCCTTCGACCTTTCCTCCTCCAGGAGTGGAACAGACATTATAAAATACCATACCCTCTAGTGACCTGTCTCAGGGGCGCTGCATTTCCCAGAGCAAAACGCAGCACTCCTGGGCTGCAAGAGAAAATTACACCTCAATTTTTTTTATAGTTCAACAATTTATCATGTCTCTTTTACCGGGACCGAATAAAGGAAAGGAAGAAGCAGGATGGAAAAGACGAAGAAGGAAAAGAAAAGAAAGGAAAAGGAAACATTGGCATAAATCAAGAAACAAGTTATTAAATATTCTGGAACAGGCCTCATTGCGATGCTCCAGGGCCCTCCAGTTATCCAGGTTTGGGGAACTATTATAGCAGTCTGATCCCGATGTGGGCTGCAATGCCAGATTTACCCTCTGGCCACCACTCGCTAAGGCTCACACCCGGTCAGTCCATGTCACCTCCCCATCTTCTCCTGGTCCTGGGGAAGCGGGGTTCCTGGCACCTAGTGTAAATGTCCAGCAAAGGGGCGGGCACTGGTTTTTCGCACCCCGCTGCAATCTTATCCAGTCTCCGTTGGTACACATGGCGCCCATCCTATTCTCAACGGACACCATTTTACAGTCCCAGTCTGGTAGTCGCAGTGCCCATGGCACAAAATAAACATACGACACAGGCCAGTAAAGGCATGCAGTACCCATTGGATTGGGCTTGCAATCCTGCCGACTACGCCTATTGCGACACCCTACGGAGCCCAAGATAGGAGCTTCAGTCCTAACATGGTATACCCGTCGCCGAGCCAGTTGTTTGCAGAGGTCGTGGCCTGGCCCGATTCCGTGGCCCCGTGGTGCACAGTAAATGGAGCAAGCAAGGATTGTTCCTGGAGAGGATGTCACCGATTACGATGGTGACAGGGGACCCAGCCTCCTCCACTGCAGACCCTTCCTCCGATCATCCCTCCTCCAGGAGTGGAGCGAACATTATAAAATACATAAGATACAATACCCTGTAGCGACCAGTCTCAGGGTTGCTCCACATACACACACACACACACACACACACACTAGATCACTCACACAATAGCACACACACACAACATCCGGTGAAACCTGTTGCTTCTGGCTGGCAGGAGAACCTGGGACGCAGTGCAGTAGAGCACAAGGACCTACGGTAGAATGCATGGAGGACCTGTGGTGGAATGCGTTCCACCCCAGGTCATCCATGCGTTCCAACACAGGTACTTACAGTCCACCACACTGCGTCCCAAGTTCCCCTGCTGGCCTGAAGCAATAGGTATCACCGGATGTGGTATGTGTGTGCTATCTGATGTGTGATACTGTGCACAATCTGATGTGTGATTGTGTGTGCGATCTGATGTGTATGTGTGTGTGCGATCTGATGTTGGTGTGCGATTTGATGTGTGTGGGTGTGCGTTCCACTGCAGGTCCTTGATGAGTTCCACTGTAGGTCCTCCTGTTCGGCATCTGGCGAGTATGATTGTGGGGTCTTCTTTCTTCTCTCTTTTTGGGGGGGTGGCTGCTTTCTATAATGAAGTGTCCTGCAGTATTATTTAATTGCATTATTGAGCCGTGACTAGGGCTTAATTTCGAATTAGATATACTGTATATTGCTCCATGTAATATAATGCACAGCCCATAGTCCACCATATAGGATAATGAACACCCCATAGTCCTCCATATAGTATAATGTACCCCCATAGTCCTCCATATAGTATGATGCACAGCCCATAGTTCACCATATAATATAATGAACACCGCATGGTCCTCCATATAGTTTAATATACGCCTATAGTATCATCCATATCTATCTATCTATCTATATTGTCAATATGAGGGCACCGGAAGCTGGAAAATCGACGGCCGAAGTGGACTATGATGGCTGTGAGCCGCCAGAAATAATCGTAGAGCAGAACAGGCAGGTAATTAGCAACTTCCTGCCAGTAGGAGGAAAAAAATAGATAGATAGATAGATAGATAGATAGACAAATATAAATGTTATATAAAACCACACGTCATGCCAATTTGTTAACACCATTAAGTAGCCATGTGTATAGACGGTTTGCAGATGTAACTTATGCTTTCTCTTAAAGTTTTCCCTGTACTTTGCAATGATTTTCTTGTGTTACTCAATTCATTTGACTCTACCGAGGAATAAAACATGAAAACCATAATAGGAAAATTTCAGCTCTGACCCCATGAGGCAGCTGGTGCAACTGATTATATTCAAGACTAGAATCTAGCACTCACAAATAGGCATCTCCTGTGTCCGCCTCCGTCCCGCTCCACGCTCTCCCTTCACTCTCAGGTCCCTGTAGTGTGAGAGTAGTCAAGCACAGAAAGGCTAGCAGCTGCGCTTCACACTCTGCTGATTACAATGGATCACTCTTACACCAATGGGAAATCCTTTATCAATACGAACGTGCGAGCCTTTTACGAGAACAAATTGTACATAGCAATACATGAACTGCAAAGTATGCCATTTTATACCCTGAGTATGTGGCACTGCTGGAGGGGGGTGAACAGCTTGTGTGCCTGTAATATTTATTGGTCTCAGCTGTCATAAAGATCCAACCCACATCATGATGAATGTGCCGTACGTGCAGTCATCTTGTGTGTTATCCAATACGAATCCAATGTGATTGTTCTAAATAGTAATAATACAGATGTGGCATATATCAACTTGTCACTTACGACAGGCAAATGGTAATTTTCTTAAGTCTGATATATTATGGAAACATATAATCAGACTGTGTATGCTGCTGCGCAGAAAATATGAAATTTTAAGTTCAGATGCACATGTGCACAACTGCACATGTGATTTCATGCATACAGTGCCCCATGTGGTGTAACATGGTACTACAAGAATAAAATATACATATTCTTTCTGATATGCCCATTCTCCCATTTTTTATTCGGATTGCCCTCATATAACTATATCTGTCTCTGTGTCAAATACACGTTTAGGTTTCCTTCCAACAAACATTTTTTTTATTTGCAGTTTTTATTTCTAAACTGCAAAAAATGTCATGGGTAGAGATGACATTTGGGTTTCGGGTTCGCTGGATTCTGATGGACTTTAGTTAAAAGTTTGGGTCAGGATCCGAACTTGACCCCAGACCCTGAACCTAATAAAAGTCAATGGGGACTAGAGATGAGCGAACCGGTCCCGGTTCGGCTCGAGGTCGGTTCGCCGAACGGAGGTCCCGTTCGAGTTCGGCTCGTCGAACGTTCGACGAACCGAACTCGAACTGCATAGGAAACAATGGCAGGCAATCACAAACACAGAAAAACACCTAGAAAACACCCTCAAAGGTGTCCAAAAGGTGACAAACAACTCACAACACATGGGAAAGTGACAAGGACATATACTCATGCGAAAACAAAAGAGCTGGACAAGGAAAAAGAGGAGGACACACAGATATATGAGTATATGCAAGGAAACATCGATTCCATTATTGTGCAACTTGAGCCCTGCTCATTTTAGGCTTCCAATCTGGATAAATTGCCTGAGCTCGCCACGTACGCCTTGGGGATCTTGTCGTGTCCTGCAGCCAGCGTTCTCTCGGAACCTGTCTTCAGTGCTGCTGGGGGTCTGCTGGCAGATAAGCACACGTGTCTGTCCACTGACAATGTGGACATGGCTCTCAGAGGACTTTTCTTCCCCTGGGTCAGCCAGGGGAGGCGAAAGGCACGCGTATTTTTGAGAGTGCTTCATGCAAAGCATCTTTTTCATTTTGAAAAGGGGCATCAACTGATGTCAGTCAAGAGGGGTGTGTGTGGCCCAATTAGTGGCAACGAGGGAGACTGTGGTTGGAGTCCCCTCGCTGTGTTTCTAAAAGAACCAAAATGAACAAATCATGGCTCTCAGAGGACTTTTCTTCCCCTGGGTCAGCCAGGGGACGGGAAAGGCACGCGTATTTTTGAGAGTGCTTCATGCAAAGCATCTTTTTCATTTTGAAAAGGGGCATCAACTGATGTCAGTCAAGTGGGGTGTGTGTGGCCCAATTAGTGGCAACGAGGGAGACTGTGGTTGGAGTCCCCTCGCTGTGTTTCTAAAAGAACCAAGATGAACAAGTCATGGCTGTCAGAGGACTTTTCTTCCCCTGGGTCAGCCAGGGGACGGGAAAGGCACGCGTATTTTTGAGAGTGCTTCATGCAAAGCATCTTTTTCTTTTTCAAAAGGGGGGTCAACCGATGCCAGTCAAGTGGGGTGTGTGTGGCCCAGTTAGTGGCAATGAGGGAGACTGTGGTTGGAGTCCCCTCGCTGTGTTTCTAAAAGAACCAAGATGAACAAGTCATGGCTCTCAGAGGACTTTTCTTCCCCTGGGTCAGCCAGGGGACGGGAAAGGCACGCGTATTTTTGAGAGTGCTTCATGCAAAGCATCTTTTTCTTTTTCAAAAGGGGGGTCAACCGATGCCAGTCAAGTGGGGTGTGTGTGGCCCAGTTAGTGGCAACAAGGGAGACTGTGGTTGGAGTCCCCTCGCTGTGTTTCTAAAAGAACCAAGATGAACAAGTCATGGCTCTCAGAGGACTTTTCTTCCCCTGGGTCAGCCAGGGGACGGGAAAGGCATGCTTATTTTTGAGAGTGCTTCATGCAAAGCATCTTTTTCATTTTGAAAAGGGGCATCAACTGATGTCAGTCAAGTGGGGTGTGTGTGGCCCAATTAGTGGCAACGAGGGAGACTGTGGTTGGAGTCCCCTCGCTGTGTTTCTAAAAGAACCAAGATGAACAAGTCATGGCTCTCAGAGGACTTTTCTTCCCCTGGGTCAGCCAGGGGACGGGAAAGGCACACGTATTTTTGAGAGTGCTTCATGCAAAGCATCTTTTTCATTTTGAAAAGGGGCATCAACTGATGTCAGTCAAGTGGGGTGTGTGTGGCCCAATTAGTGGCAACGAGGGAGACTGTGGTTGGAGTCCCCTCGCTGTGTTTCTAAAAGAACCAAGATGAACAAGTCATGGCTCTCAGAGGACTTTTCTTCCCCTGGGTCAGCCAGGGGACGGGAAATGCACGCGTATTTTTGAGAGTGCTTCATGCAAAGCATCTTTTTCATTTTGAAAAGGGGCATCAACTGATGTCAGTCAAGTGGGGTGTGTGTGGCCCAATTAGTGGCAACGAGGGAGACTGTGGTTGGAGTCCCCTCGCTGTGTTTCTAAAAGAACCAAAATGAACAAATCATGGCTCTCAGAGGACTTTTCTTCCCCTGGGTCAGCCAGGGGACGGGAAAGGCACGCGTATTTTTGAAAGTGCTTCATGCAAAGCATCTTTTTCTTTTTCAAAAGGGGGGTCAACCGATGCCAGTCAAGTGGGGTGTGTGTGCCCCAGTGAGTGGCAACGAGGGAGACTGTGGTTGGAGTCCCCTCGCTGTGTTTCTAAAAGAACCAAGATGAACAAGTCATGGCTCTCAGAGGACTTTTCTTCCCCTGGGTCAGCCAGGGGACGGGAAAGGCACGCGTATTTTAGAGAGTGCTTCATGCAAAGCATCTTTTTCTTTTTCAAAAGGGGGGTCAACCGATGCCAGTCAAGTGGGGTGTGTGTGGCCCAGTTAGTGGTAACGAGGGAGACTGTGGTTGAAGTCCCCTCGCTGTGTTTCTAAAAGAACCAAGATGAACAAGTCATGGCTCTCAGAGGACTTTTCTTCCCCTGGGTCAGCCAGGGGACGGGAAAGGCACGCGTATTTTTGAGAGTGCTTCATGCAAAGCATCTTTTTCATTTTGAAAAGGGGCATCAACTGATGTCAGTCAAGTGGGGTGTGTGTGGCCCAATTAGTGGCAACGAGGGAGACTGTGGTTGGAGTCCCCTCGCTGTGTTTCTAAAAGAACCAAGATGAACAAGTCATGGCTCTCAGAGGACTTTTCTTCCCCTGGGTCAGCCAGGGGACGGGAAAGGCACGCGTATTTTTGAGAGTGCTTCATGCAAAGCATCTTTTTCATTTTGAAAAGGGGCATCAACTGATGTCAGTCAAGTGGGGTGTGTGTGGCCCAATTAGTGGCAACGAGGGAGACTGTGGTTGGAGTCCCCTCGCTGTGTTTCTAAAAGAACCAAGATGAACAAGTCATGGCTCTCAGAGGACTTTTCTTCCCCTGGGTCAGCCAGGGGACGGGAAAGGCACGCGTATTTTTGAGAGTGCTTCATGCAAAGCATCTTTTTCATTTTGAAAAGGGGCATCAACTGATGTCAGTCAAGTGGGGTGTGTGTGGCCCAATTAGTGGCAACGAGGGAGACTGTGGTTGGAGTCCCCTCGCTGTGTTTCTAAAAGAACCAAGATGAACAAGTCATGGCTCTCAGAGGACTTTTCTTCCCCTGGGTCAGCCAGGGGACGGGAAAGGCACGCGTATTTTTGAGAGTGCTTCATGCAAAGCATCTTTTTCATTTTGAAAAGGGACATCAACCGATGTCAGTTAAGTGGGGTGTGTGTGGCCCAATTAGTGGCAACGAGGGAGACTGTGGTTGGAGTCCCCTCGCTGTGTTTCTAAAAGAACCAAAATGAACAAATCATGGCTCTCAGAAGACTTTTCTTCCCCTGGGTCAGCCAGGGGACGGGAAAGGCACGCGTATTTTTGAGAGTGCTTCATGCAAAGCATCTTTTTCTTTTTCAAAAGGGGGGTCAACCGATGTCAGTCAAGTGGGGTGTGTGTGGCCCAGTTAGTGGCAACGAGGGAGACTGTGGTTGGAGTCCCCTCGCTGTGTTTCTAAAAGAACCAAAATGAACAAATCATGGCTCTCAGAGGACTTTTCTTCCCCTGGGTCAGCCAGGGGACGGGAAAGGCACGCGTATTTTTGAGAGTGCTTCATGCAAAGCATCTTTTTCTTTTTTAAAAGGGGGCTCAACTGATGCCAGTCAAGTGGGGTGTGTGTGGCCCAGTTAGTGGAAATGAGGGAGACTGTGGTTGGAGTCCCCGCGCTATGTTTTACATGCTTATAGAAGGGCATGACATGGCTTAGAGGTTGACTTTCAGCATCTGGAAACTGTTGGCTACCAAAATGCTGCCTTTCCAACCTTTTTAACCGAGGATTTTCGAGACCTTATGCCCATCGCAGTGCCCCAAGAGCCGATGCCCAGGCGCCACTCCTTCTCCAACAAAGGCGTGCACGCGCTACACGAGCATGTCGCACTAAACATCACTGATTCCTTGAGAAACTGTGTGTGACAGGGTGCTTTTCACCACAGATAATTGGCCCAGTAAGCATGGTCAGGGGCGTTACATGTCGCTGACTGGGCAATGGGTTACTGTGGGGACAGATGGAGAAGGGTCTGCTGTACAAGTCTTGCCGTCCCCACGAGTTGTTTCAATCCTTCTTCTGTATGTAGAAGTTAATACACTGCTTCTGCCTCTTCAACCTCGTGTGGGTCCTCCACCTTGGCGCAAACTCTGTGTGGTCAGGCCACCCTTCCTTGTAACTGCGCACAAGGACTACCACACACCTCCTTACTATGCTGGCAGCAGAGCTCAATGCCATCAGGCGGTCAAAGTTTTACTTTGAAATGTATGGGAAATGTGAGTCACACCGCTGAGAAGTTGTGGACGGTTAGCTCTGGAGACCAAGTTTCATCAATGGTTGTCTCCACTCAACCAGCAGCCAGGGAAGGCCGGGTGCGACAATGATGCAAACATGGGTGCGGCCCTTCGCTGTGACAATGTGACACACGTGCCTTGTGTGGTTCACGTGTTGAACCTGGTTGTCCAGCAATTTTTAAAGCACTATCCTGGCCCACATGGCCTTCTGCAGAAAGCACGGTGTAACGCCTTCCTTGATCCACACACTCAGATGGGCTGTAAATGATAGGCTATAGGGAAGCCACTCACCAAGCAGGACCCCTAGAACCCTGAAACCCTTTAACCCCTATACAGGGATTAGGAATTGCACAGGGCCCAAGGTGATTAATACCTGTGGAAGGCTGCAGTTCCAGAGAATAGTAGTCAGGCAGGGTCAAAACATTAATTGAGGAACAGGAACAGAATGGGACGGCCAGGACTTAATCAGAAAACAAGCAGAGGTGAAATGCGGATCGGCCAACAAGGTACATAAACAGCAAGCAGGAAAAGTAGTCAGGTAACAAGCACACAAAATCATAAAACTGAACTGGGGGTAAAAGCAGAGCTATGTCTGGCAGTGGTCTGCAGACAGGATGGGCATAAAAAAGGGTGTGGTGTCTTCCCATTGGTTGTAGCTGAATGATGGTATTTCATCTGTGAGATACCCACCAGCTACATTCAGCCAGAGATTCTGCATCTGTCAAGGTAATGCAGCCCAGTGGGTGAGCATAACCTGCGTCCACCTGCGCCGCTGGCATCGACTCCTCTCCCATCATCAGCACTATTCATGAAAGGAACATGTTGTCACCTGGCGACCGGAGTACAAATTGACGGAGCGGACTCCGTTGGTGACTTAACAGCCGTGTGCGGCAATGATGCAAACCTGGCTGCGGGCCATCGTCAGGGCAATGTGACACACGTGCCTTGTATGGCTCACGTGTTGAACCTAATTCTCCAGCAATTTTTAAAACACCATCACGGCCTACATGGCCTTGTGCAGCGTGCACGCTCGCTATGTGCTCACTTCCATCGTGCGCACACAGCAGCTCAACAACTTTCGTCGCTACAGAAGTCTTTAGGTCTGGTGGTTAAACGCCTGAAATGCGATGTGCCCACACGCAGGAATTTGAATCTGCACATGTTGCAGCGTTTGTGGCAGCACCGCCGAACCCTGCTGCAATACGTTATGACATATAGCCTGGGATAACTTGATCCAGAGGTGGTGCAGATCACGCTGCTGGAGTGGTGTCAGATCAAGGACCTATGCACCCTGCTACACAGTTCACAAATGTCGACGAAGATGTTTAGCACTGGCAATGTCATTCTCAGCGTGACAATTCTGGTCATCTACATGATGGAGCACACTGTAATTATTATTCGGAGTCAGGTGTTGAGACAAGAGGAAGGGGAGTAAGTACAGGAGGAGTCATATGCGGAAGGGAAAACAAGATCTACGAGGTCCAGATGGTCAGTGGCACCTATGCGGCAGTCATGGTGAGGGAGAGGGATTAACAAGGGCACATAGTATCAGCAGAAAGTGTTGAGGAAGGTGCAGGAGCCCATGAAGAAATGGAGGACGAACTGGCGATGGGCATGGAAGACTCAGCAGATGAGTGAGAGCTTTCTCACATTTCGGTTGTGCGAGGTTGTGGGGAGAGGGCAGAGGAAGGAGTTACGATTCTCACCTCTCTGCCACCAACACACCAAGGACTTGGTCCTCCTGGATGCACAAGACACATGAGCGCCTTCTTGCTGCACTACCTACAACATGACCCTCGGATTGTACGAATTCAAAGTAATCCAGAATACTGGGTTGCCACACTGTTAGATCCCCGGTACAAGACAAAATTTGGCAAAATAATTCCTGCCATAGAAATGGACGCACGTATACAGGAGTATCTGCACAATGTGGTACGCAATCTTAGATCTACTTTTCCACTAAACACCAGTGCTGCACAGAGTGAATCTCAACGCTTTGTCATGGATAGGAGGAAATGGTCTTTTACTTGTCCACATCTGAGGGACCGAGGGCTGGCTGCTGTGCTGAGATGGCGTTGAGTACGGTGTCCCTGCAGAGTTGCACTTTTGGTCATATACCAAAATGAGTTGAAAAAGGACAGATGCTGGTGGAAAGGGGAACAGGTGTGTTGGAAAGGGGAAAAAAGTTTTGGTCCGTGGATTTGGTGGTTAAGCAACAGTAACATTTGCTGAAGAAACACCATCTGTTACAGTGGGACTGGCAGATTTGGATAAAGTGGTATATACTATGTTACCGCTATATAACGAAAATTAATAAGAAAAGAAAGAGAAAGGTATATATCCCCATCAGCAGTCAGTGTCCACCGTGCTCCCAGTTGGAAAAGGAGAGGTTGGCAACTGGAAGGTTTGGTGGAGGATACAGAGCTGTGTGGCTATGAAACTAATAGTAGCCTGAACCGAGTTAGACGCCATTCGGATCTGGAGACTGTGAGCCCTGTTAGCGTCACAGGGTCCACATGCCCACCCAGCCCAGGAACTCCCTGTTAACAACACAGGGGCCACTGAGTATGCTGACCGTGTGCGTAGGGGCACACCTGTGGACAGCAGGCGCATCAGCAGCAGCAGGCCTGTTAATGCCACTGGGCTGCACAAGCAGGACTGGTAGGACAGGAGCTGGTCTTAACCGTTCTGCGTTACCAACTGTGGTGGTGGCCTGCATCGACACCCTATCCTTGCCTACCTCTGGCCTAAAGCCGCAATGGGTTCAACACATGGAGGTGTGCTCTTTCGGAGCATAATAGAAGACTGCGCACCTCCTTGTTGGCTCCAGCCCCTTTTTCTAACCTGGGTCCGCCCCAAACCAGGGTGAACCACAATGCACCTCCTGGAGACAAAAGTAGAGTGACACGTCATGAGTGGCATAACTAGCATCCTATTTGGAACCGCAACTTCAATGATGACCTCATGGCTGCCATGACCCAAACACCTCACCAGTCATCGTCTGACCATCAATAATGCGGTGACAAGTCATAGGGGTGGGCCTCTGCAAGCCATTTGGGAGGACACCTGATGCCCTGTGGTCTATATGGGACCCCCACATCAGGGGCAGGGCCAAAGAGTTCATTACCGGACCTAGTCTCTGATGCAGTAAGTGCCTGAGCATGCTCAGTAGCATGAAATACAGTCTCTGAAAAAAGACTATCAGCTTTAGCATGGTGTCTAGGCACAAAACAGGACTTAGACCCGGCACGGAGTGCAAGCACCTGTGCAAAGAGGCTTTCCACACTTAGTGTGGGAGCATGCGCTGTATCCCGAAATGAAGACTTAGCGTCAGGAATAGCACAGTCAGGCTGAGCATACTCACTAGGCGAAACACTGTAATTAGGCTGCAGCTGGGGTAAATCGGCACACGCATGCGCACTAGCTGCCTCTCCACACTTAGACGTGGAGGGGAAATTGCTCTTGGAGATGCTGTCTATGAACAGAAGGAAAAGCTAAAGGAAGCCTGACTTTCTATCCCTCCGAATTATCAAATGCAGCAATGAATTCCATGAGTTTCCTATAACATTAGCGTAGCAAAATGTGCATGAGGGTGTCATGTAGAGGTGCTATAAATAGCTTGTCACCAGTGGGGCACTAATGGAATACAACAGCCAGTTCTATGATGCCACTAAATGGCAGTATTTTTTGCTATCATTATAGCTTATTAAAAACAGAGCAGGAGGGTGTCAGGCAGAGGTGCTGCATATAGATTTGCACTAGTGTGACTAGACAAAAGTCCAATAGCCACGTTTAGGATGCCACTAGGTACACTGACTGTTTGCTAGTATAATGGCTTAGTTAAAAAAAGTTTGAGTGTGCAATGCAGGCAGACGTGCTGCAAATATCTTTACAATAGTGTGAATAGACAAAAGTACAATAGCCACGTTTAGGATGCCACTAGGTACACTGACTGTTTGCTAGTATAATGGCTTAGTTAAAAAGAGTTGGAGTGTGCAATGCAGGCAGACGTGCTGCAAATATCTTTACAATAGTGTGAATAGACAAAAGTACAATAGCCACGTTTAGGATGCCACTAGGTACACTGACTGTTTGCTAGTATAATGGCTTAGTTAAAAAGAGTTGGAGTGTGCAATGCAGGCAGAGGTGCTGCAAATATCTTTGCACTACTGTGACTACACAAAAGTCCAATAGCCACGTTTAGGATGCCACTAGGTACACTGACTGTTTGCTAGCATAATGGCTTAGTTAAAAAGAGTTGGAGTGTGCAGAGGACAGGAGGGTACAGTGCCAGGATTGTGGGGCTCTGGGTAGAGGAATGGAAGCCTGCCTTTCTATTCCCTCCTAATGGGGAAATGCAGCGACGAAATCCCTGACCTTGGCTACACAGACGCTGTCTCTGTTTTCAGGACCTGTCACCTATGGCTCTGACCCTACCGGTTTGAGCCCTTAAAAGGACTGATAGAAAGTGCTCTCCCTAAGCTGTCTAACGCTGTGTATGGAGCGCATACAGCTGTATCGGCGATAGGACTCAGGAGGACGGAGCTGCGACAGTGATGTCTGACACCAAAGACGCAGAAGAGATAATGGCGTCCTGGAGGAAAATGTCCGGTTTTATAATGCAGGGACATGTGACATGGACATCCTATCACCCATGCCGTTGCTTCTCTGGCTAAAAGTCCACTTAGCTGTGTGTGTGTCTGGGATTGGCTGACATGCTGGCCCGCCCCACTACACGCGCGCGCTTAGGGAAGGAAGACAAGGAAAAAAAAAAAAATGGTGATCGCCATTATAGAAACAGCAGTGATCTGAAGGCGCTGTTCACGCACACTATACACTGAAATGTCATAATAGTGTGATTCACAGAGTGACTTACACTATTACAGTGGAAACCAATCTAGGAATTAGCTGGCTTTTTGCTGCTAGAACCGTTCTCGAACGTTTCTAGAACTATCGAGCTTTTGCAAAAAGCTCGAGTTCTAGTTCGATCTAGAACAGGCCCCAAAATCACTCGAGCCTAGAACTGGAGAACCTCGAACCACGAACCGCGCTCAACTCTAATGGGGACCCAAACTTCTGTGCTGTAAAATGGTCATAGTAAGGGCTAGGGTGCTGCAAAAGAGAGCAAAATATGGGCAACTATCCTGCAAACAAATGTATAAGGAATAAATAATGAAAAAAAATTGATATTGGCTCCCACCTATTTTTGATAACCAGCGCAGGTAAAGCAGACAAATGGGGACTGGTATTATTCAGCTGGGAAAACCCATGGTTATTTGAGCCTTCCCAGACTAAGAATAGCAGCTCACAGCCGCCCCAGAAGTTGTGCATCCATTAGACCATTTGTGAATGTTGAAAATCCTAATAAAAAGGAAATTGATTTTATTGCCACATCCTCGCTATTATTCTTGGCAGTGGACCATTATAACTAGGGATGATCGAATACCTCAAATATTCGGCTTTGCAAATATTTTCCGAATAGGTCGCCGCTATGCGAATATTCAATGCGCAATGTAAGTCTTTGGGAAGCCCGAATAGTTCCGAATAGTTGTTATTCAGGTTTCTCATAGACTTACATTGCACATCGAATATTCGCGAATAGTCGAATAGCGGCGACCTATTCGGAAAATATTTGTGAAGCCGAATATTTGAGGTATTTGATCATCCCTAATTTTAACCCTATATTGTTCTGCAGCCCCAGTGTTTCATGGAGCGTGCCAAAGGGCACAACTCAATACAAGTCTATGAGAGCCTTGTTCTGGCCTCATTCTTGCTCTCATGCACTTGCATTGTGAGACTGTGACTAGAGCTGAGCGAATCCATGGAACTTCAGATTCTGTGGGTTCAGGCAGACTTCAGGTAAAGTTCTGGTCTGGATCTGTACTTGACATGAACTTCATTATAAGTCACTAATTGGCACATCGGCGGATGATGAATATAAGCTAAGGGACTGGCAGAGGGAAGCCGATGCTGATTGGATATGGGGCTTGTCACAACATCACATGAGCCCCAGAACGCGAACTGCGGCACCACTGAAACTGCACCATTATGAGAGGTGACTATAGGCTTTATTATTTTAACTGGGGGAAACATGTGGAATCCTAACCCCTTAATGACCGCAGGCTGTAATATTACGTCCTAAGCCACCATAGTGTAATCACATGCGGCTGCTACGGGCAGCCGGCAGTGATCTGGGCACATGCCAGCTGATTTGTAGAGCTGACATGTGTGCCTCGCAGGCATGAGTGGATCTTCAAACCACCTGCACCAAGTTCCCCCTTAAATCACGCTGTCAATATGTGACAACACGATTTAAATATCGGTCGCTGTAAATCTTCATTCACCTGGCTCCATCGGCGGCGCCGTGATGTGATCACTGTAAGCCGATGGTTGCCATGGTAGCACAGGATCATGTGATGACTTCTGTAGCTGATACGACTCACTTCCTGTTTCACCTGGCCAAGTACAGATTGAGGTGAGTACCTCTGGTGATCACAGCTGTGTAGCTGTGATCAACAGAAATGAATGAGCGATCAGACTGCTGATCCTTATAGTCCCCTAGGGGGACTAGTAAAATGAAAAAAAGTAAAAAATAATAATAAAAAAATAAAAAAAAAAAAATAAACGTAAAAGTTCAAATCACCCCTCTTTCGCCCATTGTAAGTTAAAGGGTTAAAAAAATATACAAACCTTTGGTATCTCCACGTTCAAAATGCCCAATCTATCAAAATATAAAATCAATTAACCTGAACGGTAAAGCGTGGCGGCAAAAAAATTCCAAACGCCAAAATTCCATTTTTTGGTCACTGCAAATTTTGCTCAAAATGCAATGACAGGCGATCAAAACATAGCATCTGTGCAAAAATGGTACGAACAAAAACATCAGCTCGAGGTGCAAAAAATAAGCCATCATTGAGGCATAGATTCTGAAAAATGATGAAACACTATGGGTCCTGGAAAATGGCTCAAAAAGTGCGCCACTTTTTTTGGACGAATTCTGAGTTTTTTTCTATCCCCTTAGATAAAAGTAAACCTATACATGTTTGATGTCTACAAACTTGTACCAACCAGAGGCCTGACATTCACAAATCAGTTTTACCATATAGTGAACAAAGTGAATAAAATATCTCAAAAACAATCATGCAATCGCACTTTTTTTCCACACTTGAAATTTGTTTTTGCCATTTTCTAGTACACCATATGGAAAAATGTATGGCTTCATTTTAAAGTCCAACTCGTCCTGCAAAGAAGAAGCTCTCATATGGCAACAAAATAAAAAAAGTTACGGCTCTCGGAAGAAGGGAAGCAAAAAAAAAAAACAAAAAAACGAAAAACGGAGAAAATCGTCCAGGGATGAAGGGATTAAAAGGTTGTTCTAGTATTGCACAACCCGTTTAATCCTGACAAAATCCCCAACACCATTTGCTGAATTGCAGCCCTAAATTTGCAAGAATCCTCCACCATGCTTCACTTTTACCTGCAAACACTCAGTAGTGTACGTGCTCTAGACCTTCGGAGAACAAACTGCCTTCTGTTACAGCCATTTTTTTCACATTATAACTAATTTCCCTTCAAAATGAGAAGATGTCTTTAAGTCAATGTCTCTAAGAGATATCTTCAGTGTAAAGAAGAACAAGGAACTGATGATATGGCTCTTATGGCTGCTTCACACACAACGAGATTGCTAACGAGATCGTTGCTGCGTCACAGTTTCTGTGACGTAGCAACGATTTCGCCAGCGATCTCGTTATGTGTGACACCTACCAGCGATCAGGCCCCTGCTGTGAGATCGCTAGTCATTGCCGAATGGTCCGTACCATTTTCTTTAAAGGCGAGACTGCTGGGCAGGACGCATCGCTGTGTTTGACGCCTACCAACGACCTCCTAACAGGGTCGTTATACATATATAACGATCCGCCGAGATCGTTATACAGGTCGCTCATCGTTACTGTGTCGTTGGTAAGGTCTGACTGTGACATCTCATCAGCGACCTGCCAGCGACTTACCAGCGATCCTAATCAGGTCGTATCGTTGTCGGGATCGCTGGTAAGTCGCTGTGTGTGACTGGGCCAATAGAGAGCCATGATTGCAACATAATTGAGTCTGTCTCGGATGATATACAGTAAAGAGACAGAATGATTTGTTCAAGCTGACATCCTCAGAAGATCTGTGGTTATTTCTCCAAGATAACATGTAATTTAAGCCAATGTCTCTAAGAATTATCTGCTGTGTAAAGAACATGGAACTGATGATATGGTTCTTAAGCGGGCTTTACACAAGGCGACATCGCTAGCGATGTCGTTGGTGAAAGCACCCGCCCCTGTCGGTTGTGTATATCACTACCCGTGGCGCACAACATCGCTAACACCCATCACACGGACTTACCTGCCTAGCGACGTCGCTGTGGCCGGCGAACCGCCTCCTTTCTAAGGGGGCGGTTCGTTCGGCGTCACAGCGGTGTCACTAAGCGACCGCCCAATAGAAGCGGAGGGGCGGAAATGAGCGGGCCGAACATCCCGCCCACCTTCTTCCTTCCTCATTGTGGGCGGCCGCAGGTACGGTGATGTTCCTTGTTCCTGCGGTGTCACACATAGCGATGTATGCTGCTGCAGGAACGATGAACAACTTGTGTCCTGCAACAGCAACGATAATCGGGATTAGAATGACCGGACAACGATCAACGATTAGGTAAGTAATTTTGATCGTTTAACGATCGTTTGTGCGTTTCACATGCAACGACGTCGCTAAGGAGGTCAGATGTGCGTCACGAAATCCATGACCCCAATGACATCTCGTTAGCGATGTCGTTGCATGTAAAGCCCGCTTTAGAGAGCCCTGAAATCAACATAATTGAGTCTGTCTGGGATTGCATGAAAAGACAGAAGTATCTGTCCAAGCCAACATTCTCAGAAAATCTGTGGTTACTTCTCCATGATGTTTGGAACAGCCTCCCAGCTAAGTTCCCTTAATATCTGCGTGTAAAGGTACCTTGAAGAATTGTTATTGAATTGTAGCGGCGAACTATGTGTATCGGGTAACCATCGCGACAAAGGAGGAACTTCCTCTGTCAGACGCCACTCAAAGGCATCGCACTGGCCAATCAGAGGCAAGAGGCTCCTGCCTTTGACGTCAGCGCTCTGGCAGCGGAAGTTGCGGCATCGGTTGCAATGGTTACCCGATACACATCTTGTACCGGCGAACTGCAAGTCCCAGGAGACCGGCAATGGAACGAAAGGTAAGATGAGCATAATATGTGTGTGTGCGTGTGTACCGCCTCCATGTCAGTGGTCGAGCTGCTTGGATCCGGAACCGTGGTGGCTCGAGGGGTCTCCGGACCCAGGTGGGGTCTCACGGACACTCGAATTTAAAAGGGGGAATATGCAGAGGGGAGTTAGAAGTTTGTGATGCCACTCACAGTGCGTGGTAAGATGGAGTACCACTGCTGCTGTTGGGAGTGCCCGGTGGCAGTGGTATGGCAGCAAGGTGTTTAACCCCTCCGTGGGTAGGGGTTTTGCCCTGGGGCCCGGTGATGGTAGCGCAGGGGTGCCGTTGGCAGAGGAAAGGGTTTCTGCGTACTCACTCTGTCCAAGAATACTGACACCGACAGCTTGTAAACCAGAATTCTGAGCACACTGCAACAAGGAGGGAGCACTCTTGGATCCGTGCCCTCGGTGTTGCTTGTTAGCCTGTGACCTTCTCCGTGGCTAACGGAGTGAGCTTGCTCTCAGGCTTCACGCTTGTGATTTTCTGGACTGTGTTTTGGGAAAGTCCTATCCCCTCGTTGCGCTAGTACCCTGATTTTGGAGCGGGTGAGGGATGAATCTTGAAGACTTTACCCCCGTTGGGTAAATTAACAGGACGCTTGAAGCTACTTCCCGGCCTAGGGTCCACGTACCCCATCGTGCCCTTGCCCCTGCTCGGAGATGGCTCAAGGCTGCCGGCTGCCCTCCTCGGCAGATCCGTGCCCCTTGACATGATCCCCTGCGATCGGGGTTCCAGCTCCTATCAGGCCCAGACCAACCTCTGCCACCTAGTAGTCTCGAGGAGCCCTGCTCCACAACGGTGACCTCTCACTTCGAGAGACACCACTCCACCCTCCTTCTCCTTCACTTTCTCTCTCTTTTCTCACTTCTCACTTCCCCTACCAACCCCCCAGTGGGTGGACCTACTCCCTTCAGGCCCCCCAATGGTGTGTCTGGTGGGTGTGGTGCAAAGTGTTCCTAGGGTTTTGACTGGCTCTGATCTTAGCAACACCAAAGAACAGGGATCCGTAACCAAGGAGGATTCGGATACTGTGCAGAAGGGCAGGTTGCACAATACCCTGTGACGACCTGATAGTCCAGGGCGTCTCACGTGAATGTTTGTGTATGTTTGTGTGTATTTTTGCGTGTTTGTATGTGTTTGTGCATGTGTGGAATGGCACAATAGGGGACCAGGATGGGACATTTAACAAGTTGTGGAAGGAATTGTCTGCATTGCAATGATTTCCTATGGGAAATCTGACTTTGCTAAACGAGTAACTTGGTTAACAAGCACACTCCCAGAACGGACCAAGGTTCCACTGTATTAACATTGAATGACAGTATTACTGTGAAAAGTCAGTTACGCTTTTGGTGATTGAACCGTTATCGAACATAACCTCGAACTGTCGAACTTGAAGCTAATTGTTCGCATTCGTCGAATGACTCGAACATCGCCTAAAACAGGTAGAATTTGAGATTGGCGAACAGTTCGATTAGAACACCGCTCATCTCTAGTTAAAATGCATCCACAGGTGTGTCTCTAATTAACTCAGATGTTGCCAATAAACCTATCAGAAGCTTGTAAAGACATGACATCATCATATTGGCTGTCCGATATTGTTTAAAGGCACAGTAATCTTAAGCGGTCTTTACACGCTGTGACATCGCTAGCATTGGCTAGCAATGTCGAGCGTGATAGCACCCGCCCTCGTCGTACGTGCGATATTGTGTGATCGCTGCCGTAGCAAACATTATCACTACGGCAGCGTCACACGCACATACCTGCTATGCGATGTCGCTCTGGCCGGCGAACCACCTCCTTTCTAAGGGGGCGGGTCGTGCGGAGTCACAGCGACGTCACACGGCAGCCGTCCAATAGAAGCGGAGGGGCGGAGATGAGCGGGACGTAACATCCAGCCCACCTCCTTCCTTCCGCATTGCCGGTGGAGGCAGGTAAGGAGATGTTTGTCGCTCCTGTGGTGTCACACACAGCGATGTGTGCTGCCGCAGGAACGACAAACAACATCCTGCAGCAGCGATATTAAGGAAATGAGCGACGTGTCAACGAGCAACGATTTTTAACGTTTTTGCGATCGTTGATCGTCGCTCATTTGTGTTACACGCTGTGATGTCGGTAACGGCGCCAGATATGCGTCACTAATGGCGTGACCCCGACTATATATCATTACCGATATCGCAGCGTGTAAAGCCCCCTTAAGTGTATGTAAACTTTTGACTTTGCAGAAAGTAATAAAAATGCCTTAAAGTATTCTCTTTCATTATTCTGGCAAATACAAATAATTTTGATAACCCTAATTGACCTAAAATTGGAAAGGTTTATTCTGATTCATGTCAGATAGTGTGAAAAACATGCAGAGGTGTCTTTTTTGATAATGTATGTAAACTTCTGGTTTCAATTGTACAAACTTCTCGCCGATGTTGTCCTTGGTGCAAATGGGGACATGTACGTATAACTAAATTGTAGCTGATGTGAGACCTGCACAGGCCTGTGCTTCACTTTGTTGTTGATTATATATATATATATATATATATATATATATATATATATATTGCTTCAAAAACACATTATAGACCAGCTCACCTGTCAGAGCTTATGGCAAATAATACGCCTGGAAGCAGATGAATGGATCCAGCAAACACGAGGAAACTCCAAGTGGCAGTAAAAGATAGTGTCCAATTTTATTAAGCATGGGTTAAAATATTCCAGAGCTCATGACAGTAAGTGCAAGATACATGCAGTAGCAGACTACGCGTTTCGGCGGTAACAACCACTTTCTTCACGGTCCCAAACCAAAACCAAACCCGTTTTGGGTTGGGACCATGAAGAAGGCGATTGTTACCGCATGTAACACAGATTCACATTGAAGGCTATGAATTAAAACATGTGGAATGAAATACTTAAAAAAGTGTGAAACAGCTGAAAATATGTCTTATATTCTAGGTTCTTCAAAGTAGCCACCTTTTGCTGTCATTACTACTTTGCACACTCTTGGCATTCTCTTGAGCTTCAAGAGGTAGTCACCGGAAATGGTTTTCCAACAGTCTTGAAGGAGTTCCCAGAGATGCTTAACACTTGTTGTCCCTTTTGCCTTCACTCTACGGTCCAGCTCACCCCAAACCATCTTGATTGGGTTCAGGTCTGATGACTGTGGAGACCAGGTCATCTGGCGTAGCACCCAATCACTCTTGTTCTTAGTCAAATAGCCCTTACACAGCCTGGAGGTGTGTTTGGGGTTATTGTCCTGTTGAAAAATAAATGATGGTCCAACTAAACGCAAACCGGATGGAATAGTGAAACGCCCGCGCCGGGGCTTACAGGGCTCGCACGGTAACCGGGCCGGTGGTATTCGGGGTCAGGCTGTGAGTGGCCCAACCCGGCTTCCGTGACCCCCGGCGGATTTCAATAACAGGAAAGTCCGACCGTCAGTCCGGGTGGAGTGGGGTGGCCCCGGGAGGTTTATGAGACCCAGGGCAACAGTCCTCAGGGACACTGGGGGCACAGGGTGGCGGCATTACTCACAGCAGTCACGGAGTGCGGTTCCAGTTGTTCTTTATTTAAAGTCCGTTTCACATCGCACCCGGGTGCTGGTCCTCGCCGCCTGTAGCCTATGGTCAGTCCCGGGCAGGTAGGAGGAAGGGGTGTCCGGTGAGGTGTTCTGGGGTCTCTCCCTTTTGGTGCGTTAGTGCCGTCCCCGTGGCATAGAGCATCTTGGGAACTCGCCGCCTCTCTGTCTCTCTCATCCCCGGTAGTGGACCTAACACAACCGCCATCGGGTACAACTTTCTGCAGGGAACCCCAGTCCTCAGCTCCATTCCCTTCCTCTAGGTGTTATCAGCCCTGGTCTCGTGGCATCTCCTCAACAGGAGCTGTTCTCTGAACGTCTGAACTCCTCTGCAGCCTCTGACGTTCTGCACTAAACTCACTCCTATTCAGGTCCCCCTCCCCTTGGTTGTCATGGGGACCTGCCTGTGTCCAGCCACCTGCTCATTAACAAGACAGGATGAGTCATGGACTCAAGACTTCATGCTGCAAAAGCTATTAACTCCTTCCTGCCAGTGTGATGTGAGTGTATGTTGTGGGGACTCTTCTTCCTCCTGCCCGGGAAAAATGGGGTAACATTTAATACCCTGTAACGACCCGTTTACAAAGGCGTTACAATAGCATGTCGCTGCAAGATGCTGTGGTAGCCATGCTGGTTCAGTATGCCATAAATTTTGAAAAAATCCCCAACAGTGTAACCAGTAAAGCACCCCCACACCATCACACCTCTCCTCCATGCTTCACGGTGGGAACCAGCCATGCAGAGTTCATCCGTTCACCTTTTCTACAAAGACACGGTGGTTGGATCCAAAGATCTCAAATTTGGACTCATCAGACCAAAGCACAGATTTCCACTTGTCTAATGTCCATTCCTTGTGTTCTTTAGCCCAAACAATCTCTTCTGCTTGTTGTCTGTCCTTAGCAGTGATTCCCTAGCAGCTATTTTACCATGAAGGCCTGCTGCACAAAGTCTCCTCTTAACAGTTGTTTTAGAGCTGAGGTGTGTCCATACTTTTGGTCTGTACTATATATGTATGTATATATATATTTTTTCATTATTACTTTTTTTGCTGTAGTTGCAGAAGAATCGCATTGCTGGACATGCTGAGCACTTTTCTACTGTACATAATGTTCTGTAAATGTTCCCATCTACATTTTCTCCTCTTCTTTGGATTCTGTAATTTAATTGTACGTTCTTTTTTTTCCAGACGACTCTAGAATTGCTAAAATAACCTCTTGCTGCTGAAAGTATAATAACAGAAATCTCTCTCTTTATCAGCAAAGCTCTCGCACAGTGTCTTATCGCATCACCTAAATGGGCATCTATCCTTTGTGATTGCTCCTGTATCGCCCAGCTGTCTTGCGTTCTCCCTATCTCAAAAACACATCGTAGCGTGAAATCTCTGATACTCTCTGAAAAGATAATACAAAAGCTCATATTAAAGGAGAGGATTTAATACACATGCTAACCTCATAGGCAGAAGGTTCAGCGGGCGCCGCGTGGCAGGAATTAAATAAGTTGGTTAATGCCATAATATTTAGAGGTGATAAGATGTAATACATCATCGATCTTTCTGTATATTGCTACTTATCACTTATGTAAATTATTGGCCATGCACAACTTGCTGCAATGTGTCCATTATATAATACTGTCATAATCTGCGAATTTTAGGGAATTGTATCTGAAATTGTATATGACATGGTAGACCGGACATCACTGTTCACTTTTTTGGTGTGTACTCAGTCTACACTGACTACTCAATAAGATAAAAACTGGAAAAAAAAACTGTTAAATTATAAATATTAATTTACTTAATAGAGGAACTTTTACTTTAAACTTGTTAGGTTGAATAATGCTATTAACTTGCATACTTAGGGTTAATCTGTAGGTTAATAGTGCTATGGAGATGCAAGGTCTAAGTACTGAAGGGGCGGCATCCGGGAGAAAATTACTTTGATTCTCCTGGGAGCCACCGGCTTTCAGTCACACCGGCATGTCTGGAATAATTACAGTCACCGTTAACAGCACTGACAGCGGCTGTTGAAACCACTCCCAGCTCAGCAGTGCATAAATACCAGCTGTCAGTCAGGGCCGGGGCGCGTTTACAACTGCTTCTCTCAGTGCTGTGGGCATGACGCTGGTATGACTGAAAGTTGGCAGCACCCATAAAATTTGAAAAGACTTTCTTACAGGTGCAGCACCTTCAGTACTGTGGCCAGGCATGTACATAGGCCGGAGTCACACTTGTGAGTGACTCGGCGAGTCTCACATCGGCATCACCCGGTATGGCCGCACACTCTCTGGACAGAAGCATTTCAGCTGCATAGAAATACATGCAACAGACCCGTTCCTGTCAGGAGAGAAGCCAGCCGTGCCGGTTGATGCACTCTGATAACCTTTCAAGTCATACGTTTGTGTGAGCGCACCCATAACTCTATTAACCTTGGAGATTAAGTCTAGATCAACAGCTTAACAGCAATATCGGAAAGACAAGTTCCCTTTAAATGTTGTACAACAACAGAACATTATTATGATATATATGCAGTTTCTGGTCTCTCCACCTTTTCTTTCATGCCTGAGCTTCAAGTAACCATTTAATTTCCACACTTAGGCACTGTCATGCTGTAAGATCCACTTCCCCGGTTTTCTCCATGAGGCTCACTCTCACACTGATATTTTCAATTGCTTTTTGCACCAGTCGCTCTTTGATCTCCAGGCTCTCACTGTGCCCACTTTTACAACCAGACAGTACCCTCCTGGATCACTAGGCTCTTCCACCTGTCTTTGACCCATTGGCTACTTCAGGGGCAGCCATCTGTCCCTCTGGGAATCTCACCACTGTAACCTCACTTACTGTCGTTTTCCAGATCTTCACTTTATTAATGCATTAGACAAAACTGCAGTATCTCTGCTTCACTCTGCATGCTCTCTGCAACTGATAATGTCCAGGTGAGGACAAATCCCCTAAAGGCAATATGTCACTAGGTACCTCATCTGAGAGAAAACATTGCCATTGGAAGAAGCAATGGCGAAACGCGCATCGGGCATCACAAGGTAATGCACCATGGATATTGCAGACTATTGATACATTTTTCTATTTATTATGTATGTGTGGAGTAGATAGTCTTATAATTTGCATTCTTTACTTAATCGTATAGGCAACATGATGTTTGTCGCCATTATTTAGCATTATGCCTAGGGGACATTCTCATACTTATCTGTGCCTTATATGATCTATTACATTATTCTTACAGGTACTGTCTTGTAAAACATGTCCGTACTATGGCCATATTACCTACCAATACCTCATATATTTATTTATTCTTTTGCACAGAATATTTTATACAGGATGCAGCCAGGCCTCTTTATGTTAGGCCTTGCATACTGCACTCACTGTCCCTGCATGGAGCACATATTTTAGTACTGGCGCAGCCCGCTTTCATCTATTGTGATGGGCGTAACTAATAGGCTGTATACCAGATACTGTGTACCTGCATGTGTGAAGAGTGACCTATGCAAGCCACCAGTATGCAATTTTACCATCTCCCTTTGCACCTGTGATGTCTTCATTTAATGGAGGTCTTGCTGCATTCTGGCAGTGCATTAGTCTTTTTGGCCTGGTCAGTTTACATCTTCTGCCATTAGTCTGTGAGTATTTACTGTCATGTAAAACTCTAGAAGGGTCCTTACCCCCCTCCCCACCATCAGCCACAGATCGGCCTGAAAGTTCAGGAATTTACGACTCGGGTGATGGTAGAGCTACAGCCAAAAAGATGCACAGAAAAGACATCTCTTTGTTCTGTTGGAGGAAAAACTTCTAAAACAGTTTTTAAGTGCTATGTTAATGCTAGAAAAATGCAAAGCATATTGCCGGAATCCCTGTGGAGCGCTGAACCCAGCGCACCGTTTAGCTTTACTAGGAGATCGCTGGTATTGCGACAAATGAGTATTGGCCAGTAAAATCATGATAGATGCGTTGTGTTTGGTATCTATGTAAAGGTAAAATCAATATATAAAATATGACGCTAATATCTTTCACATGTGTGTAGCCCAGGGGCAAAGATATTTGAAAAGCTAGAATTAAAGACCTTTGTGACAATCTTGGCATAGCCCACAAGAGACCATAAAATGAGGTCACAGAGAGGGGGTTACCTGAAGGCATAAGAGCAATTAGCTCATTGCTGGGGGGAGTCAGTACTGGAGGGCATCAGTAAGTGGTGGTGCTGGCCGTTTCTACCATCTTTTTCTCTTGGAGCCCCTCCCTCCCTAAATTCGGACGTCACATCTATAGCAGGAGTTTAGTAAGTTTCAAGTTTATACCTTTTATTTTATGTAACTGTCTATACTGTATTTGTATTGTTCCCTTTTGTAAATTTTTGTATATTTTTTAAACCCTGCCTATTTTTGGATTAACTATATAAAATTTAAAAGTTCGTTTCCTCCTGTTCTATATACGAACACAAACCCATCTGAAAAGCCTTCTGCTATCTGAAACGGGTCCCCAGCTATCCCTAAAGTTGGGTGGTGGCAGCGGAATTATTGTCTAGAATTATTGGGGTGCTATCAGCAACGGGTACCGAGGTATATATATATTTCATTATCGGGAATTGGTGATATATACATTTACCCTTGCTGTGAGACCTCCAATATTTGGCATTATTAGCTCAGCAGCCTCATTCTGTTCATTGTCCTGCAGTACGAAAATTGGCCTGCCGACAAGGGGGGCGCTAGAGTAGCCATGTTCGTGAAAAATTAGTGAACAGAAGTGGGATATCTGAGTGACTCCCCCGGCTGTTCGAGACAAATTTGTGGCAGTGGTGGGATATCTGAGTGACTCCCTCAGTTGTTCATGACAGGTACTTATGTGGAGTGTAAATGAAATTCAATCAAACCAAATATTTACTCTGCTTTCACTGATTTTCATGTATACACATGGTACATTGTTTAACCTTTTATAAAATCCCCTGTAATGATATCACCCTCATTTTTATTAGTTTATATGATTTTATGCTTTGATACAATAAAAATGATTTAAAAAAATACAAGTGTGGTCAAATTTAAAGGTTTGATACCTCATATGAGAGCAGCATAATGGAGTCAAAGAGACCTTGATTCCAATCATGTATCACTTATTTTACTGGGTGTAGCAGTTATGACACAATCAGAGTTCTTAGATGTAGCAGAGTTCTGAAAGCTCACTGTGTACATTGTATATTGACAATGAGCTGCTTATCAGAGAAGGGGACCTTGTCTAGCAGTCACATGATCTGTAGTGCAGGTAATAATAATCTCATGGTGATAAAGCCTTCTTTGTAAGTAAAAAACAGCACAAAGCTTAATAAGTGATATGTCGCTGAAATTAGTGTCTCAGCCAGTACCTCATGCAGTCCTCAGATTAAATAGTAAAATCCTGCTGGCAGATTATCTTTAAGTAATCTCCTGCCGTCCCTCACTCTGTCTGTCCAACGTCTATTGACATCCTGGGCATCAAACAGACTTTAACTCCTAAGGCTATGTGCACACGCTGCGTTTTTTTGACCCTGCGTTTTTATGCGTTTTTGGCCGCTAAAAACGCACAAAAAAGCACACGCGGCATAAACGCGGCAAAAACGCATGCGTTTTTGCCGCAATTTGGTGCGATTTTGGCTGCGTTTTGCTGCATTTTTGATCTCTGCGTTTTTCCAATGGGGGGAAAACGCAGAAAAACGCAGGAAAGAATTGACATGTCCATTTTTTTTTAAGCTCAAAAACGCAGCTTAAAAAAAAAGTTGTGTGCGGACAGCAAAAATGAAAACTCATAGACTTTGCTGGGGAAGCAAAGTCATGCAATTTTGAGGCCAAAAACGCACCCGAAAAACGCGCAAAAACGCAGCGAAAAACGCACTGTGTGAACTTACCCTAAGGCCTCTTTCACACATTATTTTTATTTTTTTGCCATCAGGCACAATCCGGTTTGTGGCTGATGCGACGGATACGTTTTTTTTCCCCCTTCAGGTTTTTATGCTATGTGTGAGATAGAGAGAGAGAGAGATACAGATGCAGATATGCCCAGGAACAAAAAACGGATCCGTCGCCTGATTCCGTCATTTGACGAATGTTGACAAATCCGGCGCCCATAGGCTTCCATTGAAAAAAAAGACGGACAGTGCTGCATTTTTCGTCTTCCGTTTGTTTGCCGGTCCAAAAAAAAGTTCCTTTGGATGTTGCTTCCGGCGGCCGCACAGACAATTTTTGCCGGATCTGTCATACGATAGATGAAACGCGTGGCTATGTATTGCAATCCGGTGCTAATACAAGTCTATGAGAAAAAAACGGATCAGGCGCCGGATACGTTTTTTTCACATTTTGCCGGATTGTGCCTGATGGCAAAAAACTAATGTGTGAAAGAGGCCTAAGCTGCTGCATGTCTCAGTATTACAGACATGAAGCACACAAATACTGTAGAATGCGTTGCTGGTGAATGATCAGATAAAATATAGACTATGAACTATGAAAAACTCCAAATGAGAGCTGAAAGCATACAAATCTCACAGGTCATCATTTTCCTTTGGCAGTGCTGTGTCCATGAAATATATACAATTGCATATAAAAAAATATAGTGAAGAAAAACAGTCATAGGGCCAGCATCAGGGGTAATAAGATGTAATACATCATAGATCTTTCTGCATAGGAAAACATATCACTTAGTTACTACGGTAAATTTTCAATCGTACAGAATTTGTTATATAAAGTACTGCTAAAATGTGAAAATTATTTATTATAAATAATGCAATCCGATTTACATCTGCACCAAAAACACATGAAATAATGGGGAAAAGGCATAAAAATGCAGCAAAAATGCAATAATCAGAGAAGATTTTTAGGGTACGTGCCCACGATCAGGACTCAGTGGGTCCTGGACACGGCGGGTCCTGACCTGCGGGGCTGCGCGTCTCCTACACAGGAGACACAGTAGACCGCAGCTGCCCGTGCCCACTATCAGGGTTCGGGGCACTGCACTCTCTGGTGTTCTCCCTACGGAGGACGCATGCGAATCCGCAGCAAAGAATTAAAAGGCTTGCCGCTCGGAAAGCCGCACCGCAGGTCAATTGTCACTGCAGGCCGCACACGCATAATGGGCATAGGATTTTGAGAAATCCCATCCACTGTGCTTGTACTATACAACGCAGCATTTTGGAAGCAGATAAAACACACTACATCCAAAACACTGAAAACACTGATCGTGGGCACATACCTTTATTATAAAAATAGCAACAAAAAGAGGAATAAATATCCTCCAAAAATTAAGCATTACTTAAAGCAAAGATAGGGCAGTAGTTGTACATCACCCCGGCCCAAAAACTAGTACTGTAGCAGGATGCAGCTAAACCCCCACTAAGTGGAGGCATCACAGGTGCAGAAGGAGCAAATCACACACATACTTCCAAGAAAATGCAGGGCGATTGCTGGATGATAAAACTGCACACTGATGGCTTGCAGAGAGCACTGTTCACACATGCAGATAACACAGTCACAAGCCCACAGCCTATTAGGTGATGCCCATACTATTAGATCAGGCGGGCTGCCAAGCCGTACCCCACCTATGTACCATGCAGGGACAGAAACTCTAATATACAAGGCCTAACAGAAAGGGGCCTGGCTGTATCCTGTACAAAAAATAGCTGTATCCCACTAGAGTACTAGTTTTTGGCCCAGGTGATGTACAACTACTGCCCTATCTTTGCTGCAACCCGAAACCTGCAGAACAAACTGTGAATGAATGCACAGTCCGGTGCATCTGCTGAACATCTATCACTGCTGAGTGGGTGTGGTTTTGGGTGTGGCTAGGGGCGTGGTCAATATTTGCATGCACAGTATACTTTGTCCCTCTTTCTGTTCTTCACAAGTTGGGAGATATGCTACAGTAATAAAATAAAAGATTCTGAACTCCCCTGATCCTGCTACTGTTCCTTATTGTGCTGTATAACTCCATTGCAGACATATTCACACTTGTTGCTTTTAAAGCGCAGTATGTGAAATTTCTGATTGCAGTGACTAAAGGCCTCGTTACAAGCGTCAATTTTTCGTGCGATCACATGTGCATCGTTTGTGCAACACGGGCAATTTGTTGCCCGTGATGCACAAAGTCACACGTACTCACCTTCCAAACGACCTCGTTCGGCGTCACAGTGACGTCACTCAGCGGCCGCCCAATAGAAGCGGAGGGGCGGAGATGAGCGAGACGTAACATCCCGCCCACCTCCTTCCATCCGCATTGCCGGCGGGACACAGGTAAGCTGTGTTCGTCGTTCCCGGGGTGTCACACATTGCGATATGTGCTGCCTCAGGAACGACGAACAACCTGCATCCAGGAATTTGACCGATATTATGAAAATGAATGACGCGTCAACGAGCAACGATAAGGTGAGTATTTTTGCTCGTTCACAGTTGCTTGTAGCTGTCACACGCTACTATATATCAAACGATGCCGGATGTGCGTCACAGAATCCGTGACCCCGACGACATATCGTTAGATATATCGTAGCGTGTAACGGGGTTTTAAGTTTGACATAGAGTGACTGCAGACTGAAGGCTGCTTTACACGGTACGACTGATTGTGCAATTTCACAATCGATCGTACCCGCCCCCGTCCTTTTTGCGTCACGGGCAAATCGCTGCCCGTGTCGCACAAAGTTGGTAACCCCCGTCACACGTACTTACCTCTCGTGCGACCACGCTGTGGGCGGCGAACGTCCACTTCCTGGAGTGGGAGGGACGTTCGGCGTCATAGCGACGTCTGTTGTGAATGTTAGTTATGTTTTGGCTGCTGGGAGGCTTCCTCTGGTGGCCAGGAATGGTTTGGACTTGGACCAGGTGTGTTGTCCAGTGGGTGTTTCCTTTGCTAACTCTCTGCTTATTTAAATCCTGGTCTGATTGCAGGCTGTTGCCGGATGTCAGTTGTTCTTTGTATCTCCAGCCTGCTTAATCCTGCTCTACACCACATCTTCCACAGATAAATGCTTGCTCTTTATTTATTATCTGGTTCTTTTGTTTATCTGGGTTTGTCATTTGCTGTGATTGGTTTCAGTTTATTTGCTTGCAGGGATTTTCCCCCTCAGTGGATTTTTGAGGAACTCACTGCAGTTCTGTGTGGAGTATAGCTCCTTTGGGTCCATGTGTTTGTGGCTTGTTGACTTTGTTATGATTCTTATTGTTTTCTGTTCATTGGTATGACAAGGGCATCTGGTATAGGATGGAGTTCAGATCGTGCGATCTGAGGGCCTTTTTGTACTATCAGGAAGTTGGTATTTTTCAGGGTTTTTCTCTGGCCACCATCAGTCCCTTTCCTGTCCTTCCCTATTTTAGTCAGCGGGGGCCTCACCTTTTGCTAATCCTGTCATCTACCTGTGTATTGTGTTTTTCCTATATCACCGCAGTCTTTGAATGTGGGGGGCTAGCTATTCTTGTCTATTTTCTGAGGCAGAGAGTTATTCATCTTTCCTACCTTTAGGATAGTTAGTTCTCCGGCTGGGTTCGCGGTGCACAGGATGTTAGTTCACCCCTCGGCTACCTCTAGTTGTGATGGTTAGTAAGGGGATGGCGGCCAGATTAGTTGCCAATGCTCTTGTCCCCTTTTGCCAATGATTTGTGGTGGTCTTCCATGGTTCCGGATCATAACAGACGTCACACGGTCGCCGGCCAATGGAAGCGGAGGGGCGGAGATGAGCGGGACGTAAACATCCCGTCCACCTCCTTCCTTCACATAGCCGGCGGCGGCCGTGTGATGCAGGTGAGCTGCTGTTCATCGTTCCCGGGGTGTCACACGGAGCGGCGTGTGCTACCACGGAAACGATGAACAACTCAATTAAACGATATTATGGAACCTAGCGACCAGTACACGACTCACGATTTGTGAGCAATACTGCGTCGCTAGGAGGTGTCACACAAGCCGGCATCGCCAGCGATGCCGGATGTACATCACAAAAACCGTGACCCCGACGATCTATCGCACGATAGTCTGGTGTAAAGCTCAGGGATTTAGACAACCCTTTAAGCCAATCCTAAAGTTATAGAATGTATTTAGTACAGAATAATATATAGTCATGGGCGAAAGTGTTGGCACCCTTGAAATGTTCCAGAAAATGAAGTATTTCTCCCAGAAAATTTTGGCATTTACACATGTTTTGTTATTTGTTAAACACGATCGTTTTCTTTATGCATATTAGAACAACACACAAAAAATGTGAAAAAAGGCAAATTGGACTTAATTTCACACAAAATTCCAAAATTGGGGGGTACGAATTTGTTGGTACCCTCAGCGTAATATTTGGTTCCACATCCTTTGGAATAAATAACTGGAATCAATCGCTTCCTATAACCATTAGCAAGCTTGTTACACCTCTTAACTGGAATTTTGGGCCACTCTTCTTTTGAAAATTGCTCTTTATCTATCATATTTGGAGGTGCCTTCTCCCAACAGCAATTTTAAGATCTCTCCACAGGTGTTCAATAGATTTTAGATCTGGACTCATTGCTGCCACTTCAAAACGTTTCAGTGCTTTGATTCCATCCATTTCTGGGGGATCCTTGAAGTATCTTTGGGGTCATTGTCCTGGTGGAAGACCCATGAACTAGTACGCAAACCCATATTTTTGACACTGAACACAAAATGGCAACCCAAAATCCTTTGGCAATCTTCAGCTTTCATGATGCCTTGTACACAGTCAAGGCACCCAGTGTCAGAGGCAGCAAAACAACCCCAAAACATCTTTGAACCTCCACCATATTTGACTATAGGTACTGTGTTTGTTTCTTTGTAGGCCTTATACGTTTTCAACCTCTGAATTGTAAAGCGCTGTTAAATAAGTTGGTGCTATAGAATGAAAGATTTTTATTACTATTAATAAAAAGCTCTATCTTAGCCTCATCTGTCCACAAGACACTTTCTTAGAGGATTTTGGCTTACTCATGCATGTTTTACAAAACTGCAGTTTAGCTTTCTTATATCTCTGTGTCCACAGTGGAGTCCTCCAGGGCCTCTTGCCATAGGGTTTAACTTAATTCAAAGCATGACTGAGTTCTCACTGATACTGATGCACCCTAAACCTGAGGAGCAGTTTAATTTTTTTTAGAACTTGATTGGGGTTGCTAATTCACCATCTGGATGATCCTGCATTGCAACTTTTCATCAATTATTTTGTCATCCACATTCAGGGGGCATTAGCTTCAGTGCCATGGGTATAAACTTCTTGATCAGTTTTGCATCGTGGACAAAGGAATATCAATTACTCTGTGGATGTACTTATAACCTTGAGATTGTAGATATTTTTCAACAATTTTAGTCCTCAGACAGTTCTTTTCTCCTCTTTCTGTTCCCCATGCTTAGTGTGGTACACACAGACACAATCCAAAAGTTTGTTCAACTACTCCCCTATTTATCTGGTTTCAGGTGTGATTTTCATATTGCCCACACCTGTTACTTGCCACAGGTGGGCTTGTATGAGCATCACATGCTTGAAACAAAGTTGCTTAACCATAATTTTAGAAAGATGGCAATAATTTTGTTCTGCCCATTTTGGGGGTTTGTGTGAAATTATATCCAATTTGCCATTTTTTTTCTTTTTTTGTGTTGTTCCAATCCACACAAAGGAAATAAACATATCTATAATAAAACATGTGTCATTGCAATTAATTTTCTGGAACAATGTTAACACTGGCTGCCATGACTGTATATCCAGTTGTTGCCATGGTTTTGTAATAAAATGCTGTTCTTTTCTTGAAAAAAAACCCAAAAAAAAACAGTTTTAGAAAACATTTTAATGCCAGAGTTTTCCCAGAGAAGTTGATATAACAAACCTGCAAAAATGTGCAAAACAAAATGTAAAATGCAGTTGCAAATTCTTGAGAAAACTCATGGCACAACGTTATGTATGGAGTTTAGACTTCTGCATTGGAGGCACCAAGAGGCAGTGGCATATTGATAATGGTGGCATGACATATGTCCACAATGTGGCCCATATAGTGGAATAACTATAGTGGATGCAGGGGTCTGAATAGTTCTTTTGACCAAAATGATAAGACCAATAGTATTAAAGACCCTTCGTAGTTAGAAGCCATGTTGGAGATTTTGGATTGGCATTTATGAGCTGCAAGTTAACTAGACCACTCGGGGCTCATGAGCTGAGGAGCCTAATGCCGATTGCCCCATATCCTACTACTTCTCACAAAATTGTTGGTAGTATCTGTATGGATTTGGCTCATGTGCTCTATCCCTGTTTTTTTTTTTTTTAAACTTCCTGGTATTAACATCATTAGTAGAGATGAGCGAACCCAAGATTCGGTGTTTGGTGTTCATATCGAACACAGACTTTTCATAAAAACAGAGTTTAGGTGCTTTACGTATGGAGACCACCCGCACGAGAATCGCTGTGCTCCATTACTCTCAGTGCTCTGTCCAGTGTGAGCCACTTGATTGGGGATAACAACACTGTGATTGGATGTAGTGTGCAGTAAACAAAAAAATGAAAACCGAAACTACCCAATTAGTGACTTTCATTGGGCTTCAGGTCAAGTCCAGGTCCCAAATCAAACTTTATCTAAAGCCCGGCTGAACCCACCAAACCGAACGGCCATGGATTCTTCACTTCTAATCATTACATGCATTTTTGATGCATTTCTACCACATAAACGTACCAATAATGTGCATTTATTTTACCTGCGGATTTCCGCATCTAATGCAAATCTATGGGAAAACTCCACACAGAAGACTCACTGTAGCTGGAAGAGAAATTGACATACTGCGGATTGGAAAAACAGATCGCAGGTAAATTTATGCAGCATAAAAATGAAGCATAGTGGACAAGAGATTTCTATTAATTCCATCCACTTTGCTTGTACTGCTGCATTGTCCATGTAACATCAAAAACATGAGTAAAACTCATTGGCAGCACATACATTAACTTGGTGAGTATATGTTTATACATTATGTTTTTACACAGATTTGAAAATCCAAAGTGCTTACAGTTAGAGATTAGAGAGATCTTGATCGGTAAAGGATCGCCAAGTTACAAATCATATGATCCTTGGCCGCTTTGGTTCACAATTGACCCAAAAGTCATCAATGTTCAGTTTTCTTCGACAAATGTTCGGTTTGCATGAAATCATCCTCTCCTAGCCCCGCATCACAGCCATGTCAAATATTGGCAGGGAAACCACTGTATAAAAAAAAAGGATGCAAAAGAGTCAAAGCAGGCCATACTTAACAAGTCTCCCCATAGCATTATTTTTGGCAGGCTGTATCTGTGCTGGTATCAGTAGATTGAGGTACCCACCCTATAATATTTTACTTATTTATTTTACACCAGTATAAGGATGCAGACAGGGTCTGTGATTCCAAGCAATTTCAACGCTGTCTGGGTGCAGGGTCTGTCTGACTGCAGCCAATCAGAGATGCCGGTGGGCGAGGAAAGCAGTGAATATGTATGAGGTATAATGAGCGGCCCCGCAATTAGTGTTACAGCCGCGAGGGCAGTTACAGCTGTGCCGGAGACTTGGTATGTATGTCCTGCTTTATTCCCTCCTTATTTTCTTTCTTTTACAGCCCCCCTACACAATTTTACAACACATAAGCTCTACCCTCACCTACTGTATCCTCACCCATCCCTTACAGACTCTGAGCTCTCCCGGGCAAGGACCTCTTTCTTCCTGTACCAGTCTGTGCCTTGTATTGTTTATGATTATTGTACTTGTCCCTATCATGTATACCCCTTTCACATGTAAAGCGCCATGGAATAAATAGCGCTATAATAATAAACAATAATAATAAGTTTGGCCTCCCATTGACTTCAATGGGTTCGATATATTGGCCGATCTGTTAGTTGAACAGTTCAGCGAACACCGGGAAGCTTGGTAGAGATCATCGAACCAAACTTTGAAAGATTTGCTCATCCCTACTTACGATGATCTTCCAATCAATTTTAATGGAAAATATGCATCTATAGTGTACATCGAATGCTTTTCAGGTGTACGTTGGAACATTTTCTGCAAGAAAACTTACCAAATGTGCCCGTGAAATGAAATTGTAAAAATAAGGCCCAAAAACCAAAAATGCATAAAAATATAAAACAGATGTGTGTTTTTTTTTACAGGGTTTTTGGCATTTGATTTTACTGCCTAAACAATCCTTGTAAAAATCCTCTGAACATACCCTAAGCATAAGAGAACTTACGTGACACATTCATCGATGCTCCATCTCTATTTCCTCTATATGTTGTGCAAAATGGCTCAATTGTAAATGTAAAAACTCATCTAACAGTACTAGCAGTACAAAATAAATTGTCATTGTGTAGCACCCATGAAACCATGAGGAGCTACAGGGAACTGCATCCAGGATGCAGGGCCTACCCCCAGGAACCCAGAAGACCAGTGGCGGTAACAGGTAAACATTATTATTATTATTTATTATTATAGCGCCATTTATTCCATGGCGCTTTACAAGTGAAAGAGGGTATACGTACAACAATCATTAACAGTACAAAACAGATTGGTACAGGAGGAGAGAGGACCCTGCCCGCGAGGGCTCACAGTCTACAGGAAATGGGTGATGGTTCAATGAATGGTCAATTGAATCCCTGTTTTTCCCGATTCCCAAAGACTAGTGACAGGCTAAGGTCGGACCCAACGGATGGCCACCTAGCGGTGGAGCCGATCCAGTCCACTAGATGACAACCTGCGGGGAGGGGTCAGAGAGTCAGTAAGTGGAAGTGAGAGGAGACGGACGTAACCGCACTGACAGGAGAGTGTAACGGTGACCTGAGGGCCAAGGCGTGTGGTTGCCAGCGGAGTACAGTAGAGTACTCCCGGAACCATAGCACCAACGGGGTACAGAGCCCTAGGTCAGGCGAACGCTCCAGGCAGACCTGATAAAACCTGAACAGTGAGGGGACCATCCAGGACCTCACTGACTGTAAAGTTCGGGACACAGTAGCAACGGGAGAACCAGGAAATAGGACTAGAGGAACTGACCCACAGGGTTCAAGCTAACTGTTATACAGACTGAGACTGAGACACAACCAGGAGGGGACTCCCAGACGCTCCAAGCCACGGGGACCCACCAACCAGAGACAGATGCGAGGGAATGAAGCCACCAGGTCATCACACCGTCACTGGAACTAAGGGGACCAGTGATGAGGACCAGCCTTCATTGGGTTGCCAACCTTTACAACACCATGAGTAAAGAGACCAGTTGCACTGCAATCCCTTGTGTGGCCTACATTCTTTCCGCGCCCAACAACATCATCTATCCCCTGGGGTTTGGACCTACTTGCGGGGGGCCCAACATCCCGGCTGCCACTAATACCAGCCCCAGTGAGAAACTGTGCAGCGGCGGCTCCACTAACATAGCCGCAACCCGCAAGTGGCGTCACGACAAAAACTCTCTTATCAATCCCCTGTAAATGACCCCCTTTTAAGAGCAACCCCAGGGTCACGGAACCGGGCAACGGCCACCCAGTGAACTGTCCCAACGTAACCAGGCCCGAGACCGAGTACCCCATAGTCCTGGGGGACACAATTGCAGATTAAAAAGAGGCAAAAGAAGACAACATAAAGCAATATATATTTTAATCAGTATTAGGGAAGATATTCTACAATGTCTTAATATGCTCCTCTATGTGCCTCTCATCATTCTTGCTCTCCCTTTCTTATTAAACAGTTGATTAGGGAGCAAGAGGCTCTGCAGTGTTAGTGCCAGAACCTAAGCATATTCGCTCAAAGAAAAAAAAAAAGGCAGCCCTTAAGTTGCTAATTTACTTTGGCTGGCATGCAGCATTCCAGCCAATATATCTGAAATTATGTTGAGCTTTACAGCCAAATACTCTCATAAAGAGATTTAGGAGTGTGAGTGAGATAATTAAACCACCCTTCCAGGAGTATTGACTTCAAACTGAGCGGAAACAACGGTGAAAAGGGGGGAGGGCAAGGAATAAGTACATTTTCTCAGGGCCTATAAATCACTAAGACTCCTTAGGATATAGGTATCTTCTTTCGTTCCTTAGACTTCTTACTGAATCGCAATCATTTATTCTTGGTCCTCGGTTCAAGTTATTGAGAAATGAGGAGATAAAGGGAACAAGCTTGTGCGGCCATAGAAGAGACCAATGAAAATATTTTTCTACAAATGGCTCCCTAGTTGCTTTCCGTCCAGTAACTACATCGGCACGGCCGAGCTGCTAAGTGTTTGGTTGGAAAATCATCTTGTTCAAAGGAAAGAAGAAATGAAATGTTGCATCTTCCCCATCCACCAATGGTGAAAATGGACCCTTAAAGCAGCAGCTGTAGATGGTCATGTGTAAAACCTTACAAGAATTCTCAAGAAATAATATGCTCAATCTTACGACTTTGATATGTTTTACCAATGGCATATAGAGATAATATGCTCGTCAAGAGATCATAAGACTACAGAATTGCTTGTTTACCATTAGGGATGATCGAATACCTCAAATATTCGGCTTTGCGAATATTTTCCGAATACCTCGCCACTATTCGGCTGTTCGATGCGCAATGTAAGTCTATGGGAAGCCCGAATAGTACTGAATAGTTGTTATTCGTGTTTTCCATGGACTTACAATGCGCATCGAATATCCGCGACTAGTCGAATAGCGGCGAGGTATTCGGAAAATATTAGCAAAGCCGAATAATTTAAGTATTCAATCATCCCTATTTACCATTTCTTCCCAAAGTCAGGGATCCTACAAAAGTACAGTGGATGTTTACAAAATGTTCTGCTAAAAGAAAGCTATTATCATGCCTAAACATGAGCCTTGGAGCATTAAAGGGGTTGTCCGGCCTTAGGCTACAAGTCTGCAGTCATCATACATGACTGCAGACTTGTGAATCCTCACATTGCGTGCATGCGTGCTGTGATGCTGTGAGGATCCTCTGTTGCCAATGCCGGGAGCGGCGGGCGAGTGACTGCAAATATGTCATTTGCATACAAATGGTCATGTGCAGACTAGATGTGCACAGCCTTTCTCCATGCAAATGTATAAACTGTGGCCTGATAAAGTCTAGTCGGAATATGGCCGGATGTATGTAAATCGCATTTTTGCTGTCACATAACTGTGACGCCCTGGCAAAACCAGGTAGTCACAAATAGGCCCCCGCATAACACCTTCCCTCACCTAGGTAACACACAGCCAACCTGAAACCCTAGTCACCCCCCCCTAGGGAAAAATAGGCATACCAGTGGGCGGGACCAGGTGGTTGGACACGCCCACCCAGGGGTCTAGACAGCCCGGGGTGGGAAAACAAGCGGAAAAGAGTTTGGAGTTTGAGTGGAGAGGAGTGTGGCTTGGAGCTAGGTGTAGCTCAAGCAGAGGAAGTTCAAGTTGAACGGCGCCAGGGTTGGAGCCCTGGTGTCTTGGCTAGGAGGCAGACAGTGGTCTCCGTCAGCAGGAGACGGGAAGACGGCTTGGCAGAACCGAGGTGGACAGGACAGGGTTGTAGCCCACCGGTACTGACACGGGGAACTGACCCGGAAACCGTAGCACAGAGGGGGTACTTGGACCCTGAAGCCATGACCGAAACCAGCGGCCTAGCTAATTAACTGATTGAGGCCAGGATTATAGGTCCTTTCCCACATAAAGTCCCTAATAGAAGACAACAGCCCACCGATACAGATAGGAGGCCACCGCCAGGGCCCATAGATCCCACGGGCCAGCGTCTGCGGGCATGGCTCCTTAGGTCACATCCAGCTGGGAGCGGCCACCAGCACCTTTGTTTACCAAAAGACTTGTGTGGTTCATTTACAGTGAGTAACCAGACATCCCCTCGCACGTCAGGGCACGCCGGCCCTTGCCATCGCTATACCCTGCACTAAGACACCGGGTCCCGGGGCAACCATCCCTACCCACGGAGGGGTTACCATCAAGCTGCTATCACATCTTCCCCGGGTGCCCCACAATGGCAGCGGTGGTGTCCCACCTCACCACACACCGTGGGTGGCGTCACGAACCTAATATGGCCTAGCCCATACATCTACGTCCCCCCTTTCTATTCGGCGTGTCTGAGAGACCCCCCGGTCCGGAGACCCTCGAGCCACCTACAGAAGGCCCGGATCCGAACAGTGGCGGCTGCTGGCACGGGGCGGCACATAACTGCCCGCTCCCGGCACCAGCATTACAAAGAATTAATGCAGACTTGTAGCCTAAGGCCAGCGTCACACGGTACGATCTATCATCCGATCGCACGAGCGATCGTACCCGCCCCCGTCATTTGTGCGTCACCGGCAATTTGTTGCCCATGGCGCACAAAGTTGTTAACCCCCTGTCACACAAACTTATCTCCCAGACGACGTCGCTTTGGATGGCGAACATCCTCTTCCTGAAGGGGGAGGGATGTTCGGCGTCACAGCAACGTCACACAGCCGCCGGCCAATAGAAGCGGAGGGGTGGAGATGAGCGGGACGTAACATCCCGCCCACCTCCTTCCTTCCGCATTGCCAGCGGGATGCAGGTAAGCTGTGTTCGTCGTTCCCGGGGTGTCACATGGAGCGATGTGTGCTGATCGGGAACGATGAACAACCGGAGCACAGAAGGAGGACCAACATTTTGAAAATGAACGACGTGTCAACGAGCAACTATGAGGTGAGTATTTTTGCTCGTTTACAGTCGTTCGGAGGTGTCACACGGTACGACATCTCTAATGATGCCGGATGTGCGTCACGAATTCCGTGACCCTGCCGACATATCGCAAGATATATCGTGCTGGACTTCATCCTTCTTCTTGCTTATACGTGGTGACCAACCAGGTACGTGCACCGGTGGGGCCTGCAGATAATTTGGTAAGCTTTTCCCTCCCTCAGTTTCCCATTGACTTTCTGCTCCTGGGTATACCTACACTGGTACAAAATAAACTTAATAGGTGAGAGGACTTCCCTATGTTGGTTGTGCTGGCAGGTACAACGCTGGAATGAAAGCCGAAGGGGTCTTCAGGCACCCCTGACCTGCGGGATCACGAGCTGCTCCAAGACTTGCCAGGCTCACTGTGAGCTGAGGCAGCTGATGGGCGCTCCTGCTCGAAATACAAACATAAGGCCGGTGTCACACTTGTGAGTGCATTGCGTGTAACTGGTGTGAGTCTCTCATTGCATCACGCGGCACAGACTCACACTCTCCTGACAGGAGCGGGTCGGTTGCATGTATCTCTATGCAGCTCAGATGCGCCTTTCCAGAGAGTGTCCGGCCATGACGGATGATGCAATGACAGACTCTTGCGAACTACATGCAATGCACTTGCAAGTGTGATACTGGCCTAACCCTGCGGTCGGCCTCTCGTTCCCCGTATGTCAGGCGACTTCAATCGATAAGGTGTTCCGATACAATATCTCCAGTATGCAGACAGACTCCCTGCAGTTCCAGCCGCTATCTCCCTAAGGGGAGTAGTAAATGGACCACTGTGAAAAAAAAAGAAAACAGCTGTTCTTGGGCACGGGGAATACACGTGTATACCCCAGCCCCCAGGAACAGCTGTTTTCATTTTTTTCGCTGTGATTCAAAATTGGTCTTAGGCTATGTGTGCACGTTGCGTCGTAGTACCTGCAGTTTATTCTGCACGTTTTCCTGCCCTTGATTTTTGACCAAATGGCTTTTGACCATTTTTAGCGCTAAAAACGCATGCGTATTTACCGCGTTTTTAGTGCGTTTTCAGCGCTTTTTGCCTGCTTTTTCACCTGCGTTTCTGCAGATGCGTTTTGTTGATTAACACACTGTGAAATAAAGTTGAAATAGTCAGAATGAAAAAAGATAAAAAAAGGATAAAATTAACTTTTAATGAAACTATATGGAAAATTATCAATTTTAATGAAATAATAGCGGTTATGCACATTTTAACAGGAAAATAGGTAAAGTTTATTATTTTTTAGCATTTAAATTTTCGGTTATTGTGTGTGTGTAAAGAAACATTATAACCCTTTAATTTTATGCCAGAAAAGCATGCGTTTTTAAAGCCAAAAACGCAGTGGAAAAGCAGGGAAAAAGCAGGAAAAACGCAGGAATTTTGATTTTGGTTGCCTTTTGCCATTTCTCATTGACTCCAATGTTATGGAAACGCTGCAGAAATGGCAAAAACAATTGACATGCTGCTTCTTTTTCTGCATGGTTTTTGACCAAAAATATGCAAATTAAACGCTGCAGAAAAAAAAGCAAAGTGCAGACAGGATTTCATCTTTTCCCATAGACTTTGCTGGAAAACAAAAACGCATGCGTTTTGGCACAAAAACGCTGCCGCTAAAAACGCTGCAGAAACGCGTGTAAAAACACAACGTGCGCACATAGCCTTACAAAAATCTGTGTGCCTCCAACCAAATCTACCCTATTTAGATGAGTGGAACTAATTTTCAGTGGCATACATTTCTGCCATAAAATTGTCACTAGTGAATAAATCCTAAGGTCAGGTCCACATGATGGAGCAAATATTTGTAGTGATAAGAGTTTAGGAAAAAAAATATACTTCAGGTTTCTACAGCAGATTTCTCATTTTTATGAGTAGATATGCTACAAAATCACCATGTTGCAATTACAGATTATTAAGCCCACTTTACACGTTGCAATTAGTTGTACAATCGCATTTGCGATGTGACACGCCCAGGTCGCATATGGGATCTTATGAGATTTCACGTTGGTCGTTCATTTGCTGTCACACGAGCGTTAGTAGTCTATGTTAAATTGATCAATTTTGTGTGCGATCCTTTAGATCATGTGTTCTGTGACGTATGCATTGGGCACCTTTTTTTTTTTTTTATTTATTGACTTGCCAAGCGTGTGTAATGTGTAGGGATGTGTTTTTACTATGTCACTGCCATTCAGCTCTGCTACATGGCCGCTAACAGCAGACACAGACAGCCATGTAGCAGAGCTGAATGGCAGATGACAGCAGACACAGACAGAGCCGCACTGTCAGAATGAACTCGGGTGAACTTCACCCGACTTCATTGTCATGCTGCGGCTCTGTCTGTGTCGCGTCCTGATTAGCGGTCACCAGTGAAGGACTCACCGGTGACCGCTAATCTCCTAAATTACTGAAGTTAGCAGCCCTCTCTCATACTCACCAATCCCCGATCCCTGGCGCTGCACAGCGTTCACACTGCTCTGGCGGCTTTTACTGTTTTGAAAAAGCCGGCCGCCCATTAAACAATTTCGTATTCCCTGCTTTCCCCGCCCACCGGCGCCTATGATTGGTTAAGGCCACTTTACACACAGAGATAAATCTGTGGCAGATCTGTGGTTGCAGTGAAATTGTGGACAATCAGTGCCAGGTTTGTGGCTGTGTACAAATGGAACAATATGTCCATGATTTCACTGCAACCACAGATCTGCCAATGATTTATCTCTGTGTGTAAAGTGGCCTTTACAGTGAGACACGCCCCCACTCTGAGTGACAGGTGTCACACTGCACCCAATCACAGCAGCCGGTGGGCGGGTCTATACTGTGTAGTGAAATAAATAATTAAATAATTAAAAAAAACGGCGTGCGGTCCCCCCCAATTTTAAAACCAGCCAGATAAAGCCATACGGCTGAAGGCTGGTATTCTCAGGATGGGGAGCTCCACGTTATGGGGAGCCCCCCAGCCTAACAATATCAGCCAACAGCCGCCCAGAATTGCCGCATACATTATATGCGACAGTTCTGGGACTGTACCCGGCTCTTCCCGATTTGCCCTGGTGCGTTGGCAAATCGGGGTAATAAGGAGTTATTGGCAGCCCATAGCTGCCAATAAGTCCTAGATTAATCATGTCAGGCGTCTATGAGACACCCTCCATGATTAATCTGTAAATTACAGTAAATAAACACACACACCCGAAAAAATCCTTTATTAGAAATAAAAACACAAACATATACCCTGGTTCACCACTTTAATCAGCCCCAAAAAGCCCTCCATGTCCGGCGGAATCCAGGATGCTCCAGCGTCGCTTCCAGCGCTGCTGCATGGAGGTGACCGGAGCTGCAGCAGACACAGCCGCTCCGGTCACCTCCACGCAGGTAATGAAGACAGCCGCGCGATCAGCTGCTGTCACTGAGGTTACCCGCTGTCACTGGATCCAGCGGTGGCCGCGGGCAACCTCAGTGACAGCTCAGCTGATCTCGATACTCACCTCAGTTGCTGCGTGGAGGTGATAGGAGCGGCGGTGAGTAGCGCGATCAGCTGAGCTGTCACTGAGGTTACCCGCGGCCACCGCTGGATCCAGTGACAGCGGGTAACCTCAGTGACAGCAGCTGATCGCGCGGCTGTCCTCATTACCTGCGTGGAGGTGACCGGAGCGGCTGTGTCTGCTGCAGCTCCGGTCACCTCCATGCAGCAGCGCTGGAAGCGACGCTGGAGCATCCTGGATTCCGCCAGACATGGAGGGCTTTTTGGGGCTGATTAAAGTGGTGAACCAGGGTATATGTTTGTGTTTTTATTTCTAATAAAGGATTTTTTCGGGTGTGTGTGTTTATTTACTGTAATTTACAGATTAATCATGGAGGGTGTCTCATAGACGCCTGACATGATTAATCTAGGACTTATTGGCAGCTATGGGCTGCCAATAACTCCTTATTACCCCGATTTGCCAACGCACCAGGGCAAATCGGGAAGAGCCGGGTACAGTCCCAGAACTGTCGCATATAATGTATGCGGCAATTCTGGGCGGCTGTTGGCTGATATTGTTAGGCTGGGGGGCTCCCCATAACGTGGAGCTCCCCATCCTGAGAATACCAGCCTTCAGCCGTATGGCTTTATCTGGCTGGTTTTAAAATTGGGGGGAACCGCACGCCGTTTTTTTTAATTATTTAATTATTTATTTCACTACACAGTATAGACACGCCCACCGACTGCTGTGATTGGGTGCAGTGTGACACCTGTCACTCAGCGTGGGGGCGTGTCTCACTGCAACCAATCATAGGCGCCGGTGGGCGGGTAAAGCAGGGAATACGAGATTGTTTAATGGGCGGCCGGCTTTTTCAAAACAGTAAAAGCCGCCGGAGCAGTGTGAACGCCGTGCAGCGCCGGGGATCGGGGATCGGTGAGTATATGAGAGAGGGGGATAGACTGACATGGACAGAGAGTGAGGGACAGAGATAGTGACCGACTGACAGAGATTAGTGAATGACAGACATTGTGAGGCGCTTCAGAACGCAGCTTTTCAGCTGCGCTCTGAAGCGGACCTTTTTTAAGCTGCGGTGCAGAGCGCACACCTGCGCACATAGCATCAGACATCAAAATCGTATGAGGGATGTCACACGTTACAATTGACTAGGTTCGTGCAACAAAACGCTCAATTCTAGAGAATGATACGATGTGTTTGCGATCAACGGTTTTGCGTTCAATCCTGATCGCACGTAGATGTCACACGCAGATACCTCACAAACGATGCCGGATGTGCGTCACTAACAACTTGACCCCAACGACAGATTGTGAGATATATTGAAGCGTGTGTAGTGGGCTTTAGGTTGATTCAGTAAGGCTCTGCAGTGAAATTAAGTAGCAAATTTGTAACTTAAAAATACAACATATGGACATATGTTCAAGGGAAATCAAGGGAATCTGTCACCAGGTTTTTGACACCTAATCTGAGAGCAGCATATTGTAGAGACAGAGACCCTGATTCCAGTGAGTGTCACTTACTGGGCTGCTTAGTGTAGTTTTTGATAAAATCACTGATTAATCAGCAGTATATTATCATTACAGGACTACTTGGTGTGCTGCAGGTAGTCCAGCATATTCTTGAGCTCTGTATAACTGCTAGATCTGCAGCAGAGAAAATCTTGATTTTATCAGAATGACAGCAAATATCTCAGTAAGGGACACATCACTAGAATCAGGGTCTCTGCTCTAGGTTAGGCTGCTATCAGATGGGGGAGTAAAAACCTGGTGACAGATTCCCTTTAATGCAATAGCAGACATATCATTGGTGTAATGTGCAGCTGCACAGAGGCCCAAGAGGTAGTGGGGAAAACAGGTGGAATTGTGCATTATGATATGAGCTATTGGTCTGCAAATGGCCCATATACTTTTTCTTCCATCTGTGTCAGCCATTGTGTTAAGAGGCACAAGAGGAACTGTGGTAAGTATCAGAAAGTCTCTAGTCTACACTAACACTGGCCAAGCGATATGAAAAATAGAATCTTAACGCGGGAGTCACAAAACCCTAGGAAAGAAAATAAAGCTATGGCCTCCAGACCAATCTCCAGCTATCATTGCATCCAAGGCAAAAGCTGGACTCCTTCCAGAAGAGTATAGATCTCCATTCCAGCCTCTATTACCTCACTCCAGCCTCCGGTCTCAATCTGGAAACCGCTAGGGCAGTGTTGTGAAGAGGTCTTCATGAGGGAACATCAAAATTTTCCTACTCCTGGTATATTGGTGATAAATGGCATAATTTATGGTAATCTTAATTCTAAGTACACTAAGGCGGGCTTTGCACACTACGACATCGCAGGTGCGATGTCGGTGGCGTCAAATTGAAAATGACGTACTTCCGGCATCGCATGCGACATCGTAGTGTGTAAAGGTTCGATGATACGATTAACGAGCGCAAAAGCGTCGTAATCATATCATCGGTGCAGCGTCAGCGTAATCCATAATTACGCTGACGCAACGGTCCGATGTTGTTCCTCGCTACTGCGGCAGCACACATCGCTGTGTGTGAAGTCGCAGGAGCGAGGAACATCTCCTACCGGCGTCACCGCGGCTTCCGTAGGATATGCGGAAGGAAGGAGGTGGGTGGGATGTTTACATCCCGCTCATATCCGCCTCTCCACTCCTATTGGCCGCCTGCCGTGCGACGTCGCTGTGACGCCGCACGACCCGCTCCCTTAATAAGGAGGCGGGTCGCCGGCCAGAGCAACGTCCCAGGACAGGCGAGTCCATGTGAAGCTGCCGTAGCAATAATGTTCGCTACGGCAGCTATCACAAGGATATCGCAGCTGCGACGGGGGCGGGGACTATCGCGCTCGGCATCGCAGCATCGCCTTGTGATGTCGCAGCGTGCAAAGTAGCCCTCACAGCTCAGCGTTATGTTGATTCGGTCATACAATGATATAGCTATTTCGCCAAAGTGTCCCAGAAGATGTTTTTCAACAATTCAACACCAGGCATCCTGTTGAGTGTGCTAGTATGAACAGCCTATGGAAACTAAACCTGCTACCATGGACTGCAGCATCTCCGGACTTGTCTCCCATTGAACACATCTGAGACGTCATTGGTCAGTGTTTATAAAGAGAGTTGCCAGCAGCAGATCTTGATGATTTGTGTGACAGCTGTCCGGGTCAACAGGCACAGAATGGCTATCATGGACAGACTAGGCACAAACCACCCACTAAACAGAATTCTGAGAACCCCGAAACCCTTTAACCCCTATACAGGCATCTGGAATTACTACAGGATCCAGGAGACTGCTACCTGGAAAGGCTGCAGTCCAGAGAGGAATAGTCGCTAGGCAGAGTCAAACCAGAATGTACAAAATCAGCAGGCAAGGGAGTAGTCAGAAAATCAGGTGAAGGTCAAAAATGGAGATGTTAGTTAGGTACAAAACAGCAGGCAGGACAATAGTCAGTAATCAGGCTGAGGTCAAAAACAGGCAACAATGGTATAAGGGCAGCAATGAGTAAACCAAAGTCACAGCAGTTCAGGACTAACTAAATCTATATCTGGCAGAGTCCAGCAGGCAGCTGAAGGTATAAGAAGGGTGTGGTGCCTTCCAATAGGTTGGAGCTAGGGGCTGATGACTTCAGCTGGATGGTACACATCCACAGTCAGCCAAAAGTACTGCAGGTCCCAGGCAAACCAACTTTAGTGGGTTGGCAGAGTCTGTGCTTGCAAGAGCTACTGACACTGACTTCTCCTTTATCACCAGCACAGCATACAGCGGCAATATGGCGGCACCTGGTAACAGAAACCGAAGTCGCAGGTGTAAGCTCTGGTAGAGACGTGACAATTTGGCTGCCTTCAGCATAGAGGAACATTCTTCAGACAACCATTAATAACATCATTGATACCATTCCAAGTGCACATATTTATCTGTATGGTCCTTTTAATGAATTAATCAAGATGTATTGAAAATTTTGTTTCTCACTTACAGATCATTATGATGTCTGATTTCCATAATTCAATGACTTTTCCTTGATGGTGCAATTTCAACACTTAGGAGTGTGTATATATATATATATATATATATATATATATATATAAATATACCTACTGTCTATACTGTAAGTAGTATGATCTGCATTCTGTATTTGTATTTTCTTGCATTACTGTATGTCTCATATTTCACTCAAAAGGTAACCCATATGATAATACCATATTTTACATAGACGGCAATCTTGTCTACCTTATCTGCTTATTCAGATTTCTAATATTTCATTCAAGATGACTTCCGTGTTGAATAAAATAAGATAAGCTTGACAACCACATCAAGGTAACCTCAATAAAGTAAAGCAATAACTTTAATGTAATTGTCTAATCAAGTCTTGTGGGTTCAATTTGATTTGCTTTTTTTTCTTTAGTTTGTAGAGAAAGAATATTTTGAATTTCAGATATTGCCAACAACAAACCATTATTCTTCAGAAAGCTAAAGGAAAAGAGTCTGTTTTATGTTCCACGGCTGAACTATCATAGCGGGAATAGAAGAAATGTGTCTAATCATCAAACATTGAAATTACAGCATTGTTGACATGCAGCACCAGGGTCTTGGATTCAAATCCCTCCAGGGGCAACATGTAATGGAGTTTCTACCTTGTCCCTGTTTTTTCTTTGGGTTTCTTTCTATACTCCAAAAACACACTAACAGGGTATGTCTAAATTGTGATCCAAATGTGTAATCCTTTCTATGGATTGTATTGGTGCTATAGAAGCAAGAATAGTAAAAAAATACAGTAACGGCCTCATCATTGCTATTAAGGGGAAGGGAATTTCAGAGCTGGATAGACCAAAAATGATAGAAGGAAATGGAGGTGTAACGCCTGCCTGGAACCACAGTCTCAGGATGACTGTCCCGGACAGACTAGAGGAAAGCCGCTCACTAAGCAGGATCCCGAGAACCCCAAGACTCTTTAACCCTTATACAGGGATTTGGAATTACTACAGTGCCCTGGAGATTGCTACGCGTGGAATGCTGCAGTCCAGAGGAGAGTAGTCATCAGGCAGGGTCATACCAGGAGATACAGAAAAAGGACTAAATCAGCAGACAAGGGCTTAGTCAGGAAATCAGGCTGAGGTCAAAACTGGAGATGGCAGCAAGATACAAAAATGGCAGACAGGAGAGTAGTCAGAGAGCAGGCAGGGGTCAAAACACAGTGATCAATAGTCAGAACAAAGCAGGAACGAGAAGCAAGCAGTAATACAAAACTATATCTGGTAGTGACCAGCAGACAGGAGGGGGAATTAGAAGGGTGTGGTGTCTTTCCATTGGCTGTAGCTGAACGGTGCAGCTGGAAGACACATGCCACCACAGTCAGCCATTGGTACTGCAGGTCCCAGGGAAACCCAGCTTAGTGGATGAGGGGAACCTGCGCCCACCAGAGCCACTGGCATCGACTACTCTCCTATCACCAGCACAGTCCATGGCAGGAATACGGCGGCACCTGGTGACTGACGCAGAAGTCGCTGAAGCGGACTCCGTTGAGGACATCACAGGAGGATAGAGAGGAAATTACAGATGCTGCAGGTTATGGTAGCACATTTAAACAACACAGGCAGCACTATGCGCACTATGAAGCCGGATGTACATGTCCCAGCTTCAAATTGGTGTAGTGTACCTGACCGGAAGTCCGGGGACTTCTGATCATGTGCACTGAGATGAAAATCAGTGTCGGCCATGGTGATAGCAGAGCAGTGAGAGCGACCATAACACTGCGCATTAATTAACAAATAATTAACAAAGTTTGCAAATTTGTTTGGTGAATCCAGGTTGGAAAAATCCAGTCATCTGGCCACAAACTTCGATATGCTTGGTCAGAATACTAAGCTTGCCGCTATCTGCTCACAGTGGGTGCCCACCAAAAGCGGGCTGCTCTTGGCTATGGTAGTTGGCTCTTGATGCTGGTACAGACAGGAAAGCTGGTACAGGTGAACAGGCTGGTACTGGTAGGCAGACTGGTACAAACGGACAGGATGCTATGCTGATACAGATGGATATGATAGTACAGACAGGCAGGCTGGTACTGGCTGAATGGCAGGTACTGACAGGTACACTGGACAAGTACTGGCACAAAGTATAGTTTAGCATGCACAGGATACAAGCACCAGCTATGGGACCTGACATCTAACAAACATGTACTAACTGAATGAATATGTTGCTAAGGCACCTCCCTAAGAGGGAGGGTGCCTTAAATACTTAGTCCCTCTCAGCTATAGGCTAAGAGGCAATTCCTGGTTAGGGCATGCTTGATCTGAAAGAGGTGGGGAGTGCACACGCTCATGCCCTTAGTGTGCTGATAGGAGACCTGCAAGCCATGGAAGCAGAGAGACATGACAGGGACTGGAGGAGAAGCAGCTGTACGGCCAGGGTGGTGAGTGTGTTGGCATCCATGCTGCGTGGAAGGCAGAGGATGTCAGCGTTACAGTACCCCCTCCTTATGCCCCTACTTAGTCCGATAATGAATGACAAAGTTATTCAGCTCACCCACTCCAAGTCTCCTAGCCTCCTCTCCGCAGCATGGACAATCGGCCGGCAGCTGCAAACATGTGAAGTTAAATCCAGCGCAGAAAGGAAGGCACTCTTCAATGCAAATTTCCATGTGGTTTATTCCATATGCATAAATTGTATAAAGTGGGTACAGACAGCCCCTAGATCCTTCCCTTAGGGGAAAAAATGGACTAGTGACGCGTTTCGACCATATTACATGGTCTTAGTCATGTAACTGACTAATATAAATGTAATATAATGGGCGTAACCTGTGCAGACCCATTGGAAACTAAGATGTAAGGGAATCCACTTTTGCATCCAAGTGATGAACTACTGGTCACCAAAGTGCTCACATACTGTTCTTGCACAGCGTCCCTCTTCTGTCTTTGTCCACTCCTGCTTAATAGGTCCAGATTAAGCCTACATCTCACTATCTTGACCTTCTGGGTAATATCTTGCTTGATATTAGTAGTGCTATGTGAGTATATCATTATGATTTCTAGTGTCTTACTAGCAGCACAGTCAGGTGATTCATAATACCAACTAGACTAAGAATTTGGTGTCCCTGGCACCCCTGTGGAGGGTCGCAAGTAGAAATAAAAGTTTAGTTTGGTTGGTTTAGCCAGTTGGTTTAGATAAAGTTCGGTTTGGGACCCGGACTTGAACTGAAACCCTAATGGAAGTCACTAATTGGGCAGTTCAAGTCTTTGCCCACTTGCAGCCAGCTGTAAACTGAACACTTCTGGAGGTAAGTGCGTTTTTTCCTTTTTTTTTTGCTTTGCACACTACATTTGATCTCGCTGTTGTTACCCCCAGTGCGAGCCATTCAAACACTGCAAGTGGCTCATATTAAGCTGAGCACCGAGTGACATGCCCGCAGCGGGGCCGTGGGGCACTCGTTACAGGGTCGCGGTTCTGTTCTGGGATGGGATGGATGTCGCGGTGGCAAGGCCCGGTTCTGTGACCCCGGCGGTGTAATTTAAAAAGGGGATAATAGTGGGGATGGTAGTTCGTGACACCTTCTGTGGTACTCAGCCAGAGATAGCCGACGCTGCGGGATGGGACCTCTGGGGAAGATGGTGATGCAGCTTGGTTGGTACAGCTCTTCACAGGTAGAGCTGGGCCCCAGGGCTGATGAGAGTAGTAATCGGTGATGGCGGGGATGCAGGGCCGGAGCGCAGATGAGTAACAGAGCGACACAGGGATGAAGTCTAAAGGTTTATACTCACTGTAGCAGGTTCCAGGGTAAAACGACTAGTCAGTGACCGCCTTTGGAGCGCTGGTTTCCACTGTGATAGGCTCCAGTTGATCCCGGGTAGTTCAGAAGTCAAGACACGTGCACCCTTCTTATATTCATTCCCTTGTCGTCTTCCTGTACTGACTTCTCGCCCGCCTGTCCAGAGCCTACACACACAGTGCCCTGAGCCGGTGTCCGCGGACCCTGTTTGTTGGCTTGAAGCTCTATCCCTTGGCCCTATGTGGTCACCATTCAGCGGATTTGTGTGAGGAGTTGGCTTCGGTACTAACTGTATCCTTAGCCTCCAGTTTTAATAGGTGAGCACGTTGGTTCTTCTCCGTCTGCGACCAAGTCCCTCCACTCCAATATGTCATATGTAGAATGAGACCACGGGTGTATGGCGCACCTCCCGTTGGCTCTTGGACCATTTCTCTCTTGTGCCTGGGCCTAGCTGCAACAGCTCCAGACCACATGTCTTCACTCCTCCACTACTCCTTCTCAACTCTCCTGTTCTACAGACTGCTCCCACAACTAGACTCCACCCCCCAGCCTGGCTATGACTGTGCATTCCTATGGCGATATCAAAGGTGCAACACTTGCCCTAGCCATGGTCCAATGGAGTGTTGTGTGTTTGTGTATACACAGGTGGATGACCTCATCCTCACCCAGGGATGAGGCACCACATCTATGGCAGAGATGCAGTATCTCTGTGGCGACTGAAGCCTCAGGGGCGCCACACGAGCGTACCCGAGATCAAGTAGTTTGCATACGGAAATGAACGTCGAAAGCCAACTCTGGTTTTTTTTTTTTTCAAAAGTCTGTGTTTGGCATGAACACCGAACCTGGGGTTGGCTCATCTTTAGTCGCAAGCACAGGTAGAACTTTTTTTGTTTGCAAAAAGAAATCATTCTCTTCAGAGCTCACTAACTTGCACTTGCTGTGAAAAAAAGTGATTTCCCGAATGCACAGGCACGTATGGTTAATTATACAATTAACTCCTACAGGTACAGGAAAAATACCCTCTTACAATGATATTTCTATAAGCAAGAATATATCTTTTTCTTAATAACTTTTATTTCTCATTTAATTAAAAGTATCCAAGAGATCAAGCTAAAAAAGTGTATCTTAAGAAATAAATAAATTAAAACAGCACTTTCCTTTAAGATAGAGCTAAAAGGTATGTATAATTGTCCTATCCAGAGAACAAGAAAGGACACTGTGTTATTACTTTCCAACAGAGTATGAATAGACTGCCAATGTGTATGTCACACGAAAGTACCTGAGTCTCCAACAAAGAAACAGGAGCAAATAGCAAGTTTCAAATTAAAGGGAGCTGACAAGGAAACTATTAATCATGATGGAACACACAGTATTGTTCTGCACTTGGGCAAACAACAAGCCCGTTAAATGGCCCCTCTATAGTTACAGATAAACCATTCATTTTCGACTCCGCTGTTTTTCATAAAAGGCTATAAAATTTCAGGGAGAATAGACTACCTGTCCAAATGAACCGCTGCTATTTATGAATATTTCTGCTTTTAAAGGACAAAAAAGTGAGCGGTGCAGAACTAAAACTGCAATTGTTGTTTAAAGTGATCAATCTTATTCTGCGGAGTTTAATCAAAGTCACTTCCGCAGACACACTCCACCTCAAAACGGACAATTAATTAAATGAAAATGTTGAAATCATGCTCTGCTTTAATGTGGAATTTAATGAAGCATTTTCGGTAAGGTGTACACCTCTTAGGAGAATTGGAAGCTTATGTAGTGATTGTTAACTTCTATAGAGTATTACTGTATTGGAGTATTATGAAGACAATATAAGATATAGAGCTACAAAAGATATTTCACTTGGCAATCAACCTAATAACACACTGAGTACAATGGAAGTCAATGGGGATCTCAAACATTTTTCCGGAAGATCTGTGATCTCACTATTACGAAGCATTCAAGCCAACTGCATTGCCTTGTTTGTCACACCAGAACTGAAAGACCTTGTGATGATCCGACTTGTTGACTCCGATATTTTGCCTGGACATCCACCTCTTGACTCTTTTGAATAGATGAACAGACTTCATATTGTATTCTTCCAGCTGTCATGGCACATGATGCAGTTTGGCAATCTTCTTGGCCGAGAGGCCGCTATCGATGAGCTGGATGATGCTGTTCCTCTTTTCTTCTGAAATCTTCTTCATGGCTGCTCCCCAAATCGAACCAGTGACTTTTGCTTGGGAATCAACCTAACACACTGAGCTATTAGGGAATGCAAGAAACAGATTGTAATTTGTAGTATACAGGAAGAAAAAGATTTTTTTTCCACCACCAGGAACAAAATAGTAACAATGTAGTGACATGACAGGTATCTGCATAACTAATTTGATGCATGATTCAGTTAGTCTTTTTTTCTTTGGCTATCGATGAGCTACTATGCTGTTTCTCTTGTCTAGAGAAATATTTTTTGTGGCTGTTCCTTAATTCAAACCTTTCACTTAGGAGTCAACCTAATAACACATTGAACTATTATGGAATGTGAGAACAGGTTTTAATTTGTAGTATACAGGAAGAAAATGATTTTTCCATCACTAGGAGCAAAACAGTAACAATGTAGTGACATAACAAGAATCTGCATAACTAATCTTATGCATGATGCAGCTTGTGAATTTTTCTTTGGCTATTGATGAGCTAGATCATGCTGTTATCTTGGAAAATCTTCTTCAACTAAAAATATGCTATATAGCTGCAAGTCAAATTTATGTATGAGATAGCCAAGATGATTGTCTACGTTCAAAGCTGGAGTGGACGGTGAGATATGGAGCCTGAAAATCAAAAGTTCAGAACATTATTACCCTTTTGCTTATCAGTGTATAGCACAGCCTCTATCCTGATAGGAAATAAACAACTGGAAAGGCAAGGAGCACAAACAGGGTCTTACAAGGAGGGTTACTGTAGGATGCAAGGCTCACCTACTCCTTTGACTAGTCAAGGGGGCATGAAATCTCTGACTAGTCGGCCTTCCCAGGGTATGGCCATCAGTAGTGACTACTGACGGCCATACCCTGGGAAGGCGGCTCACAGATGGACAGAATTCACTTCACCTATGCATAGGAACCCCTTAGCCCTTAGATAGAGGTCTGAAGGAGCTACAAACAGATGGTGCCTATTTATACATCCTCCCATTCCTACCTACAGACTTATTATTTGGCCCCTTTATACACAGAGACTTTCTAGCGATCCCACCAGCGATCCCAACCTGGCCGGGATCGCTACAAAGTCTCTGGTGAGCTGTCAAACAGGCAAACCTGGCCAACGACGCAACAGTGATCCGAACCTGCAGAACGACCTAGCTAGTCTTTGGGAACGTTGTAAAGCAGCTTTTTGAAAGGGAAGTCGCTAACAAAGTCGCTGTAAAGTCCTTTTACACACTGAGACTTTGCTGCACAGCGGGAAACAAAGGACCAAAGAATGGTCCTGAACGATTTGTATCGATCAGCAACCTCACAGCAGGGGCCAGGTCGCTGATGTGTTTCACACACTGCAATGTCGCTGGGGAGGTCGCTATTGCGTCACAAAACCGGTGACGTTACAGCGATGTCGTTTGCGATGTTGCAGTGTGTAAAGACACCTTTTAAGGTACCGTCACACATAACGAGATCGCTAGCGAGATCACAGCTGAGTCACGGTTTCCGTGACGCAGTAGCGATCCTGTTAGCGATCTTGTTATGTGTGACACCTACCAGCGATCAGGCCCCTGCTGTGAGATCGCTAGTCGTTGCAGAATGGTCCAGGCAATTTTCTTCAAAGGCGATGTCCTGCTAGTCAGGACACATCATTGTGTTTGACACTGTGTGACAGGGTCACAGTGACTGCTGAGATCGTTATACAGGTCGCTACTGCGACCTGTATTGTTCCTGCATCGCTGGTAAGATCTGACTGTGTGACATCTCACCAGCGACTTACCTGCAATCCCTATCAGGTCGCATCGTTTTCGGGATCGCTGGTAAGTCGTTGTGTGTGACTGGGCCTTTACACTTTCTTTGCAAATAGATGAAAGGTACACCTAAGAGGATTCATCCTTTCATTGCACCTTGCCAATCAGGATATCTCCCCAGAGACCTGATTATAATACAAACTTATCTAAGACCTCAGGGATCACTTTCGTTGTTCTCCTTGGTGGCCTTACTCCATCTTGCTTCAATTTTTTCCTTCTTTCAGACATAATCCTTATGTGGAGCAACTGTACATGACAAAGACCGTGTGGGCCGAAACGTCTTACAAATTTTCTGTCGCCTGTAAATAAAATATCATAGATTTTGCAAAGAAATATCCCCTTTATTGCGGTCATATTTTCCATTGAGAGTGCAGTGTTTTCTATAGTATATGTATTGGGGCTACAACCCCCACACTAGCACCTCACGTTACCTACTGAGTGCACAACAACACTTTATACTTGGACCTTTTGGCGTGATAATAGGCTTTAGAAAAGCCAGTGTCTTTGCCAGTGCTATTCAAAGCTGCGCTCGCACATGGCTCTATTTGCCTCAGCATTGATCTTCTCTTACACCGGGTTTATGCCATCCCGGCTTCAGAGAGGCTCACTGTGCATGATTGAAAGTCGTCTGCATTTCTGACCATGCACAGTGTACCTCTCTGAAGCCAGGATCCATATACCTGGCTTCAAATTAGTGTGCGTGACCGGGAGACTTCCTATCATTGGCAGTGAGCCTCTCTGAAGCCAGGATGGCACACACCTGGTTTCAGAGAAGCTCAATGCTGAGGGAAGGAAAGATGCACACATGTGTGGTTTCGTATAGTGCTGGCAAAGACACCTGTTGTCACACCAAAATAACATGATAACATGCTAAGTGGGCCAACTAGTTGGGGAGCAAACACCTCCTTGACTAGTCAAAGCCATATTTAAACAGACTGGCAGAATTTAGGCATCTGAGAGGGGGATTGCGTTCTCTCTGCCCTCCGATCGGTTCCCCCGCGATGTGATCACGATAGCCCGATGGTTGTCATGGTGACCCAAGGTCGTCACGATGACCTCCGGGTCTCCAATGCATGGAAAATCTCTGTGATCATGCCAGAAGCCTGATCTCAGATGCTTCTGTCAGTACTGCACTGAAAGCTATACTGTATTGCAATGATTGTACATTGCAATACAGTATAGCTGCGATCAGAGCTGTAAAAGGTAATAATGTCCCATATAGAAAACAAAATTGAAAAACAAAACAATTAGAAATACTAGACCAGTGATAAAATGTCCATACGTATTTTGGCAGCAGGATCCTAGCAATACTACCCCTTTGTATTTAAAAGACTAATTAAATGATAAAAATTAAAATGACGGATTCGCACACAAAATAGGTATTTACAATGCAGATGACACTCAAAATTCTAATAACACTTAGATTTGTATTGGTGTTAAAAGACCACATTGCATACAATTCTTAGTAATTACCGTAAATATTGTTATATTTCGGCTGAATTCCAGGTTAACCTTTCTAGTAAGTGAAATCCTGATGGAAATGTTTCCACAGAGTGTCCACCACCTTGTTTGTATATTTCATTTTATAATGGCTGGCTGCTCCTGATGTAACACAAGTATCCACTACTATTCAGCGTTGCTACTGGACTTTTCAAGTAGCTGTGGCTTTGGTTAAACACTTGGATTAAGTGTACGCTTGTAGAGGCTGTGAGGGATTACTTAATCGACATACAGGGGATCATATTGCTTATGATGCTCCATGTCTCCTGTGTCCCCCGATACCCTCCTCCATATTACAGCACTTAGTCAGTGTAAGCCATACTCGCAAGATACACTTGCCGCAGAAGTAGTGAAACAGTTATTTGTCCACTTCGCAGTTCACAGCTCCTGGGTAGATAATAGGTCATATTTCTCCTGCGCTCTACACTGAGTGCTTACACCGGGGATTACATGTAAATCTCTGAAAAATATAATTCAGAAAATTCCCAATGGAAAATTCACTGTAATGAGTCAGATAGAGTCACTTTATACTCCTATCTTGTGTGTGGTCCAGGGTTGTCCATCTTTTTGGTTGTCTTTTTAGGCATGCACAAAAGTGCCGTCAACAACAGTTTTGTGCACCTTTGAAAATACAGACACCGTGGGACAGAGGCCAAATGGAGTCCAGAGTAACTCTGCTGCCTTATTATAGTGAATGGATCTGTCGGGGGGTTCACCTGAATCATGTATTTCAGAGATGTAGATGGAAACCCTGAGGTAAGGGCTCAGCATTGAGCACAGGATAAATGTGAACTGATACAAAATGTTCTCTATCCCAAATTGCCACAACATTCAACGTAACCCACAAAAACACAAGTCCCCACTCTGATCCATTATCTGTTAATGGAAATATAGGAGGTTCCAAATTATTGGTAGTACAAATGTTCTGGAAAAGCATTATGGCTCCCGATTGGAAAAAAGAACTCCAGCTAAATCTGTGCTCCAAAATCCAAATGCCACCTCCCTTTTGACCTGCACAATGTGCCTAAACCACAGTTAATTTCCATATGTTTGGCATTGTTGTAGTGAGGAAACCTGCTCAATTTACGGAGTTTAGGTCTCCAGAAGCATGAGCTGGGCACAATGCACAGGCACTATAATGTACTGGGCACTACAAGAGCTTATTTCCATTTCTTAATTCTGCAACATTCACTGCGTTTCACTTTATGGGTGTTTTATGGGTCACTATATCTGTATATAAACTCCCAGAAAGGTATAATTTCCAAAATGTAGTCCCTTGAGGGAGTTTTTGTTGCTCTGGCACTTACTGGCAAATGCATTCCACAAACTATTCTAGGAAAATCTGCGCTCCAAAAATCAAATAGAGCTCCTTCCCTCCCAAGCACTGCAGTGCGGCCAAACAGTACTGTATAGTCACATTTGGGGTATTGCCATGTTCAGGGGAAATTGTGCAACATATTATGGGGCTTTTTCTCTTGTTACCCTTGTGAAAATTCAAAATTTGGAGCTAAAGTAACATTTTTGGGGGGAAAAAGTAAAATGTTCATTTTTTTTTTCCTTCCACAATTGCTTTAGTTACTGTGACGCACCTAATAAACTTAATAGTTAAAGTTAATAAACTTCTTTGGTGTGATTTTGGTGACTTTGTGAGGTGCAGGTTTTATAATGGTGTAACTTTTTGGGTATTTTCTGTCACCTGGGCTCTTCAAAGTCACTTCAAATGTGATGTGGACCCTAAAAAACATATGGTTTTGTAAATTTTGTTGGCAAAAATGAGAAATTGCTGTTGAATTATGAACCCTTCTAACTTCCTAATAAAAAAATGAAGTTTCAAAAAAATGCGCTGATATAAAGTAGACATGTGGGAAATGTTATTTATTAACTATTGTGTGTGACATATCTCTCTGGTTTAAGGGCATAACATTTTTAAAAAGTTTTAAAATTGCAAAATTTTCTAAATTTTCGTCACATTTCCAATATTTTCTCAAATAAACACAAAAAATATCATCCTAAAGTACAACATCTCATAAAACAACAATCTTAGAATCACTGGGATCGGTTGAAGCGTTCCAGAGTTATAACCTCATAAAGTGACACTGGCCGGAATTTAAAATAAATGGTCCAGCCATGAAGGTGAAAATAGGCTGGAGGATGAAGGGGTTAAAACTGAAAATTTGGTTTTGTAAGGAGGGGCACAATGCCACAAAGCACACAGGGCATTCCAAGCTTATGTTTAATATTGCACGTGTCATGATTTCGCCTACCGGTGTGTCGAACGCAGTGAGTGACAGTTCAGCCGTCCAATCAAAGGCAGGGTCATACTGAGCTGTCACTATAGTGCTGGAGAGTTTAGTCTTCCAATCAGAGGCAAGGTCTTGCTCAGCTTTCAATATGGTGATATACAACTCAGGCATCCAGTTAGGGCTGGTGCGTGCAAGATTTTCTCCATGTGTCTCCTGTTTGGAGTAATTACTTTGCTATCTAGTTACCTCTCTGACTTCAAATTTCTGCCAGTCGTAGCTTTCGCTCAGTGGTGTTTCCAAGCCTTTTGCTCCTGCTCTCAGTCTAATCTCTTATTTACCTGGCCTTGGACCTGGCGTCTGACGATCTGTTTGCCTAGCCACTTTGTCTTAATCCTCTGCCTTCCTGATATTTTAATATTGGAATTGTGACCTGACTTTGCATTTGTCTCACACCTTTGTTTATTGCTAGCCCTCCTGGTATCTGACCCTGGACCTCTTGACTACCCAACCTCACAGCTCGCCCATGAGTAGTGACCAGTATCGCAGAACCCTATTTTAAAACTTATTATTCCAAGTCATCATAATGTAAGCTTATATTAACTATGAAACTAGATCTTCTTTTATTAGAGTAGGGATTGAAATGCAGAAATGCAAATATTTTTATCATGACCCAAATTAGCTATTGTGAGCATAAATAATGTAAAACACGGTCTGCTCTCTGCATCACCATTGGTATTAATTACAAAAAATATATTATTCTCAATAAATCAGTAGGGATTATATTCCCTTTATAATTCTGGAAATGTTTCATGAAAATAGGGCTGAAATTAATGAAGGATTATTGAAAGCTTATTTACTTTCATACTTGCGTTGTCAGTTTCAAAAGAATATCTGGTATTCTATTTGCTTTGTTGCTTTGTCGACATGTAATAAAATATTATGAACACTATATCACGAAATTGAGTATACCCGTCACATTTTTGTAAATATTTTATTATATGTTTTCATGAGAAAACACTGAAGACATGACACTTTGGTACAAGTAATCTGTGCCCATCTTGTATAACATATAACTCAACACACAGCCATCAATGTCTAAACCACTGACAATAAAAGTAAGCACACTGCTTAGTGAAAATGGTCAAATTGTACCCAATTAGCCATTTTCCCTTCTCGGTGTCATGTTACTCATTAATGTTACAAGGTTTCAGGTGTGAATGGGGAGCAGGTATAGTAAATTTGGTGTTATTGCTCACACACTCTCTCACACTGGTCACTGTTAGTTCAACATGGCTCCTCATGGCAAATAATTCTCTGAGGATCTGAAAAAAAGAGAATTGTTGTTCTACATAAAATGGCCTAGGCTATAAGAAGATTACAAATACTCTAAAACTGAGCTGCAACACAGTGGCCAAGACCATACAACAGTTTAACAAGACAGGTTCCACTCGGAGCAAGCCTTGCCAAAGAACATGAGAGCACGTGGGCATTATCAAATCCAGAGTATGTCTTTTCAAAATAGACGTGTGAGTACTGCCAGCATTGAGATTAAAGGGGGGGGGGGTAGTCAGCCTGTCAGTGCTCCAACCATATGCCTCACACTGCATTGGTCTGTATTGCTGTCATCCAAGAAAGAAGCCTCTTTTAAAAGTGATGTGCAAGAAAGCCCGCAAACATTTTGCTAAAGACAAGCTGACCGACAACATGGATTACTGGAACCATGTCCTGTGGTCTGATGATACCAAGATAAACATTTAGTTCAGATGGTGGTAAGTGTGTGTGGCGGTAACCAGGTGAGGAGTACAAAGACAAGTGTGCCCTGCCTACAGTCAAGCATGTTGGTGAGAATATCATGGTTTGGGGCTGCATGAGTGCTGGCAGCTGTGGGGAGCTATGCCAGAGCTGTGCTGCAGAGCAGGATTCCAACATGACAAGGAACCTAAACACACTTCCAAGATGACCACTGCCTTGTTAATGAAGCTGAGAAAAAAGGTGCTAGTGAAGGGTGCATGAGTCAGCAGTCATGAGCAAGGCACATTTATCATTCGCCTCACCACTCTACAGAGCTGTTCTGCTCCTGGCTGGGTGTGTGGACTCGGATGGAGAAGGTCATACCGTTTAGCAGGCCACTTGTATGTTTTGCTTCTGGTGAACTAGGACCAATCCATAGTGAAGACAGAAAAAGAGACCAACAGTTATTATTAACCAGTAATTTTCTGAACAACTTCCACAGTTCTTCGAACACAACCTTGTACACGAGACATCATGCATATAACTTAAAGTTTCCAAAGTACAAAGTAACAATGGACACACTTCCTTATTCATCTCCTCAACCATTAATTTTTCCGATGTTTCCAGTTATTCTATCACCATCTAGCCTTGCACCACAATATCTAGTGAAATACTTTATTTATTTAGAAGCCAACAACTATGAAGTTAATGACAGTTTTACATTTCCAGAACTGTAATTTTTTTTATTTTCAGTTGTATGCATGAATAGTCTTCTCATGAAGGCTACCCCATCTCTTTGTTTTCATTCTTAGTTGACACACCTGACAACCCTCACTGATGATGGTATAGAGTTCTTGTACTGATGCTAACAAGGGCTTTCATTTTCCTATGGCCGATTTCGTTTCGTGCTATTCAATGTTGGATTACCCTGTTAACCCATCAAATACCTCTGACATCATCACCCAAGGCCTTTTAAGGCTGACTCAGGCAGTCATGTGCTGAGTATTTAGAATACATGACTTTTAGCTCCAACGTGTCTCGTCATCCAATTCACTCAGCTACTCAATTATCTCTCCAGCAAAGTCCTGTATATTATTTAACAATCTGAAACTACTTCCTAGTTCAGTTGTCACGCTGTACTCTAAGATGTACAATAGCAGTACAGCGCAGTAATGTGGGACTGAGAGGATTCCTGAAACTATCTGAGAAGGTAGTTAGCTGGTGAACCACTAGGGGGCGTAAAAGTGGAGGAAACGTATGAGCAGGGAATTCCCTAGCAGAGGTAATACTAGTCAAGCCCACAAGATGGCAATAGAATCGTCAGAAAGCCGTGTCACAACATGAGGTCTTGTAAGTACACAAGGGCAAAGTCTAAACGTAGTCAGAGGGAAGCAAATAGTCAGTAGCCGGGAAATCAGAACCTAGAAGCGAGGGGGACTGGGAAGACAAGACAGAATAAAGGTAAACAGATAAGGAACGAACAGGAAGACAGCGGGAGAGACACTGATGGAAACAGACAACAGAGGAGGTTACCAGGTCAGGTGAACACGGAGGTCAGGAGGGGGCAGGGCAGACAACAGGTCACTCAAGAGCAGAACACAGTAGAGCCAGAAGTATACTGGTGAAGTCCAAGAGAAACAGTGCCCTAATAAAGCAGCCTGACCTCCAGAACGAGGCAGAAAGGATTAACCCCTAACGTGACTTGCATCAGAAGTGAAACTAAAAAAAAGGCTCAGCTCCAGCTGAGCCAGGAGTCAATCATGACATCAGTTCTATCAATCCTGCTACACTCTCACCTTTGCTGCTATAGGCGTTTGAGACTTGAGTTATATCAGCTAAAACTGCTGTTGTTCACGCAAATGCAAGCTAGGTATGGTATCTGATTATTATTCATCTCTACTACTAATGTGTGTAATAACATTACTGAAAGCAAGTGTCCAGTTTAGCTATTTATCACTTCTGTCCTGTTGTTAACCATTTGCCTGCTGCAACAATTGCATATATCTCTGCTATTAACCATCTGTCTGCTACAGGTTCCTAATGGCATACAGGTCTGTCATTAACTGTCTACTGAAAGTCCCTAATTAAATATATCTCTGCCATTAACTATTTGCTGAAAGTTCCTAAATGCACACATCTCTGCCATTAACCATCTGTCTACTGCAAATCTCTGATTCCATACTCTTATCTTTTTGCCTACTGTGAGGTTGTGTATAAATGTACTGTTCCTGTGTGTTTGCACACTTGGCTCTGCTTGTCTGGTGTTTCCTGCTCAACTTGTTTGTGTGCCCTCCTGAATATCATACTGTACTGGTCCTCACTGATCCACATGTTTAGCATCAATGCCTGCACTGTTACATTATCGCTTCCAGTGTAAGCTTCTCACCTTGACCTATGGCTTAGAGAATCCACTTTCTCAGATAAAACCATGACATGTGCTTGTGACATTAGTATGACTTATTACTAGGGCTATTCTTGAGAATGGCTTGCATAAGCAGACATACTATATTGTTGCAGGTTGAATTTGGTTAACTAGCTGAGCTTGTCCTAGTGGAGTCATAGGAATTTGCATTTAGCTATATGGATACCATAATTATATACATTTTTGGGAATCGGCTAAAAGCTATAATGTCGTAAAAGCTTTTTTCCCACAGAAAAGTATGATATCTTAAATTTCCACCTCTTGAATATTCCAACAAATCCTGTGAATTCAGGTTTCTTTCCAACAATTCAAGTAATAGGCAAATTATATTTTCAAATCGCTTGACCTAAAACTTAAATCTCTTCCATTGTCCTTTATTCAAACGAACCTAGTTGATATTTGCCACCATTTACATATTGTTATATATATAAACTCACAACAGTTAAGCTGACATTGTTAACAAATCTCCGATTTCATAGTGCGAATTATTCAAATATATGGAGAAAAATGGATGCAAAATGGAATATTTCATACATAGCACTATAAATATCATGTATATGGAAATCATCTTGTCTCCTGTGTCAAATATTGTGACAAAGTCTCTAGATGACAAAAAGACAGTAATCTGAAGTTACTTTTAAAACTCTTTTAAAGTTTAATCGTCCTGGAGGAGAAGGTCACAGTTTGCAAACATTCGCTCTAAAACAAGCCCAGGTTTCTCGGCAAATACCGCTGCATCAAAAGTAAAAATTATAGATACATTACATTCAATTTTTTTTTGGTTTTTTTTTCATTTTTTTTTGTTTTTGGACACAACAGAATCCTTTATTCCTAAGGAGAGTCTGTGAATTTAAAATCAGTTGTCAACTCTTCTACAAATGATTGCTTAAGGCTGTGTTCACCATAGCAGCAGAAAACCAAAAATGATGGAGTGCAGACTCCAACACAGGTTAGACACCAACAGCGCTTGACTTATAATGGTTCAATTGTAGTGTCTGTCATTTTGATGGGAAGAAAAGCCCAGCATGCTGTACTATTCTTTCCACAAATAGGTTAAAATCTGTGATGGAGGCTTTGAAGATGTGATACTCAGCCTTATTTGAAGAACGCAACAAGAAAAATGTGAAGATTGCATAAGGAATTATGAAGCTACAGGATAGAAAGTGCAGGAACAAGATAGATTGCATATTAGGCAGGCACGGCATTAGAAATATTTTCTTTCATTGTCTAAAGGCCGCTTTACACGCAACGACATCGCTAAGGAGATGTCGTTGGGGTCACGGAATTCGTGACGCACATTTGTTCTCATTAGCGACGTTGTTGTGTGTGACACGTACGAGCGACCGCTAATGATCAAAAATACTCACCTTATCGTTGATCGTTGGCATGCTGTCTATTTCTCAAATATCGTTGCTGTTGCAGGACGCAGGTTGTTTGTTGTTCCTGCGGCAGCACACATCGCTATGTGTGACACCACAGGAACGAGGAACCTCACCTTACCTGCGGACGCCTGCAATGAGGAAGGAAGGAGGTGGGCGGGAAGTTTCGTCCAGCTCACCTCCGCCTCTCTGCTTCTATGGGCGGCCGCCTAGTGACGTCGCTGTGACGCTGGGCGAACCACCCCCTTAGAAAGGAGGCGGTTTGCCGGGCACAGCGACGTCGCTAGGCAGGTAAGTAGTGTGACAAGTCTGAGCAATGTTGTGCGGCACGGGCTGCAATTTGCCCGTGACGCACAACCAACGGAGGTGGGTACGCTCGCTAGCGATCTCGATAGCGAGATCGCAGTGTGTAAAGTGGCCTTAAGAGTCCTTTTACACGGGCCAATGTTCTGCAGCCATCATGTGATGTCTGATAATATAGTAAGTTAATCATTTCTGAAATAATCTCTATTTCCTACTGCAGCAATGACATCCTATCACAGTGACAACCAAGGCTGCAGCCAGTCATTGAGCAATCACCATAAGAATCAGAGAATAGACCTCTAGTGTCACGGGGCGTGACAGGATCTCTAAGGACAGGGGGAGCCTAAACTGCCTTTCAGTCTAGGGGAAGCCTAGCTAACCCTAATCCCAAAGGTACATCTGAAGGTGATAATGTGTGGGCCGCCTTCTTTGCCCTAGCTCATGAACAACCCTAGTGTAGTGGCTCCCTTCCCTCGACCCAGGAGAGGGCTAGGACAGGAAAGGTAAATCGCATACAAACAAACAGATGGTGGAAAACCAAAACTCAAACGCACAGCAATCACACACAAAGCTATAGACAATACGTTCTCAGGAGGAAACTAAAGAAAGGGAGCAAATAATCAGACAATTAGGCTATGTGCACACGTTGCGTTTTTTCCCGCGGAAACGCTGCGTTTAGAACTGCAGCGTTTCAGTGCCAAATAGCATGCATTCAGCTTCCTCAGCAAAGTCTATGAGAAAGCCGAAAATAAATGCACACGCTGCGTATCTAAACGCAGCGTTCTGGATGCCAAAAATCGGTGCGGAAAAAGAAGCAGCATGTCACTTCTTTTGTGCGTTGTATCTGCGTTCTCCCCCCATTGAAATCAATGATGTGGGTCAGAACGCAGCTACACCGCAGTTCGCTGCATTTTTGTTGCAGTCCGCATGCTTTATCGGCATACAGAACGCAGGCATTTTACCTGGAAGTGAGGTCAAGAGGTTTCCTGTTGACCTCACTTCCTGGCAAAGTTCAGGAAAGCCCCTGGTGTCGCCAAAGTGCCCGCACCGACCCCCGACCCCGCTCCCGAAAATCCAACATGGCTGCGCGCACAGTAGCGCACCAGCCACCCTACCCCTCTTTTTTTGTCGCATGTGAAATAAGACATGCGACAGAAAACTGCTCCCCAGGCCCTGCCAGGTCACCCCCTATTCCCCCCGGTGTCCTCCGGTGTCCCCCGGTAACCCCCGTACCTGTCACAGCGCTGATCCCCCGCGGCCCCCTCTTCCTTCACAGTGCGCGCCGGTCACATGTGCCGAGCAGCTGACGGCTTCCTGTGTTCAGTGTGAGCTGCGCTGGCTGCTGCTGCTGCTCGGCACTGTGCAGCTGTGACCCGGGGAGAGTGGGTGCAGATTCTTTGCACCCACTCTCCTCAAATGGAGGGTCTGCACTACTAGAAAATGGGGGACACGTTCCCTGAGCGAGCCCCCCATATTCTAGAAGGTCCAGAGGTGACGTGGGACGTCAAAAATGGATACTGAGGACCCAATTTTTTTTCTTTTCTTTTCAATAAATTGGTGAAAGAGGATATGTTTTTGGGGAGTGTTTTTTCAAATAAATTTTTTTTTTGTTGTCAATTTTTTTGCTATTACTGTCAATTAGTTATGTCTGGTATCAAATAGACGCCGTGACATCACTAATTGCTGGGCTTGATTCCAGGTGACATTACACATCTGGTATCAACCCCATATATTACCCCGTTTGCCAACGCACCAGGGCAACGGGATGAGTTGGGGCGAAGCGCCAGGATTGGCGCATCTAATGGATGCGCCTCTTCTGGGGCGGCTGCGGCCTGCTATTTTTAGTCCAATAACCATGGCTCTTCCCATCCAGAGAATACCAGACCCCAGCTGTCAGCTACACCTTGGCTGGTGATCTAATTTGGGGGACTCACGTTTTTTGTTTTTTTTTTTTTAAATTATTTATAAATAAAAAAAAAAAAAACAGCTTGGGGAGCCCTCCAAATTGATCACCAGACAAGATGAAGCTGTCAGCTGTGGTTTGCAGGCTACAGCTGTCTGCTTTACCCTGACTGGCTATCAAAAATAAGGGGGACCCCACGTCATTTATTTTAATTATTTTTTTGTTGGGCTAAATACAAGGCTAGGCACCTTTTAGTGCCACATGAAAGGCACTAAAGGGCGCCAGCTTAGAATATGCAGGGGAGGTGGGACGTTATATATATGTTTGACATCCATTGACACATTTTTGGCTGTGTGCCCACAATCAGGGTTTGCAGCGTTATGGGCGCAGAGTGTTTTCCCTGCGTCCATAACGCTGCGTTGTGCAGTAGAAGCACAGTGGAAGGATTTTTAGAAATCCCGTGCCCACTGGGCTTCTTTTCACCGCAGCATAAACTGACCAGTGGCGCGGCTTCCCGAGCCTCAGCATGTCAATTTATGCTGCGGAGACCAGAGTGCTCTCTGCACGTAGAATAGAGCAAGTCCACAGCAGCCTGAACCCAAATCGTGGGCATGGGCAGCTGCGTTCTCCCGTGGACAACACTCACATCTCTGCAGGAAGGCTGGCACTGTGTACTGGATGTACTGTGGCACTGTCACTGGATCATGTGGTCAAAAACGCACCTGAAGAAAACGCATGAAAAACGCACAAAACACGCAACCGTTTTTGATGCGGTTTTTCCCAAAACGCATTGTTTACAATTGTCCCCTCTGCCTGAGGGTGCGTTTTTTTCAGTGCAGAAAAAAACGCAACGTGTGCACATAGTCTTAGAGTATTTTTATAACACACCAAACAGCACACAGAAGTTCACCTGCAACTGGATACCTTTAATAGTAGGGAGGTCCGGGTCCCCAACCTGACCCTGTCTCCTTTCGGGCCCTGACCTAAACCCCCCATACCCCCAATACCGGGTTGGCAGGACACAAAGTAATAATCCTCCCACAAGACAAAGACAAAGGGGGTAAAACTGAAACTCACTCACACCACAAATAGCCACAGAGGGGAGAAAACAGACACTGGAGGGGAATAACTAAAGGGGAAGGAGAAATATCACACGAGGGAACTTTCATACAGTGCAGACAACAAATCTCTGGTCACCAAACAAAGGAGTGATCGTCTAGGACATCAGGATATCACAACTGCAAGCAGAAACTGTCTTTGGCGGCGTCCTACTACACTCCCCAGCCTTAAATGGAGAGGTCCAGCTGTGGAACATAATCAGCAACCTGACTCTCAGAAGAGTAGCTCATTGCTCCAAAAAGGATTAACTCCTGCACGGCTGGGAGCAGTGAAACAACTCAGCTGATGCCGAGGCAAGCTGAGCACTTAAAAGAGACCAGGTTTCTTGCCAGACTCTGCAATGAACAGAGTCTGACGCCATAGAAGTAATCCACGTGTGCGGATCTGGGCAGCGCATGACAGGTTGGAACAAACCTGGGAGGTTCCCCAAAAAGAGAAGACACTTGAGCCTGTTCCAGGGTCTGTTCATGGAAGCGGCCAGGTTATTATAATAATAATAATAATAATAATATTCACTTTCCCCATTGAAGGTCACAATCTAAATTCCCTATTAGTATGTTTTTGGAGTTTGGGAGGAAAATCGGAGTACCCAGATGAAACCCACACAAAAACGAGGAAAACATACAAACTCCTTGCAGATGTTGTCCATGGTGGGAGGTTCCTTGAATACTGCCTGGAACATCTCCAAGAATCTCCCTTTACCACGAGAATCAGGATGACTATGCTCCCAGATGGAGTTTGCCCTAGCCTGTGCTTTTCCGGACAGCAGACAGACTATGAAGCCAATCGTGGTCTGTGCTGAAGGAAAAAGGTGAGTGTGGAGGGTGAAATGATTCTGGCACTGGTTTATGATGCCTCCTTAGGGTTCCCAGGATGGAGGTGGAAGCTTAGCTGCTCCATCTGACTCCAGGTGGCTCAGCTGGACCTGGAGATGATGTTGATGCTGAGAAAGCTTTTGCAGCTTAAGTGTGGGGAAGGGTGGATACCGGAGTGGACAAATTCTGCAGCTGAATTGCCGTTACATTAAGCGTCTGCGTCAGCTAGTCCTGATGCACCCATTGAAAATGAACATCCTCCTACAAGACAAGTACTAGAAACTTGGGGTCACTGGGTCTCGATTTGTCAGCAGGGTCCATTGCCAGAATGTAATGTAATGGTGGTGGGTATGGACCCACTGTGCCACAAAGGCATAGTCAAATGGTCCAAAGTCGGGATTGGTCAAGGAACTAAATCTCTGCAGGACACTGCTGGGTGAAATTCCTGCAGAGACTGGCCACGCCTCTCTATAATCAGGTGGAGATTCTCTAAGAGCAGAGCTGGCAGTGAACATAGGAAGATGGTCTGATGCTGGGGAAGCAAAGTGACCAATACAGTGATCAGGACGATGCCAAGAAAATGTGGGAGATGCTGGTGTGACAACCTGCCCTACATTGGAGACCCAACTCTCTGTTATACCTTCATGCAATTTGATGAACAGGATAGAAGAAGCTGGGAGACAAAGACCCATACACTTTTGGATTCCTCTCAGCCTTATGGCTTGTGGTATTTCCGGTAGCTAGTTTTATGCTTTATTCAGGGTTGTGTGAGGCAGAACCCCACAAGATAAGCAATAGTGATGAGCGAGTACTAAAAAGCTCGGGTGCTCGAGGCTCGGGCCGAGCATCCCAAGATACTCGTGTACTCGGCCCGAGCACCGAGCCCAATGTTATCCTATGGGAGACCTGAGTATTTTTGTGAAATGACCACCGGCAGCATGTAGAAACCCTAAAAATGGCACAAAAGTCTCCGAAGAGTGCTCAAATGACATGGCAACAGCATGGGGAAGATCCCTTGAAGCATTTATCACTCAAAAGTCACAGCTGTGAACAATTTTGTCCGCGTTTTACGCCATTTTTACGGACTCACCAGAAAACCTTCCAAAATGACACCAAAATTAATTTTCATGGCGGAAATGTTAAGGGCACATACCCAATAGTGAGATAGAGCTAATGTATGTTACTTTTTGAGATTAATACATGAAAGATTTTACGTAACACATTGTGTGGCACTCCGATGTCCCTGAGAAGAGACGTACATAAATGCCTCTGAGTCTAATGTGCCCATTTTGAGGAACTGAGTCTTTGTAGTATTTTCCTTTGCCAGGGCAGTCCAAAATTGTGAGGTTCACCAATGACCCTGCATACAGACGTGCATGAGGGCCTGTAAACCTGAAGTGCCTATTGGAAGGAAGTGGGTCTATTGTAGTATAGCCCTTAGGCAGGGCAGCCAAAAATTGGGAGGCTCCACGTTGTCCCTGGATAGAGACGTGCATGAGGGCCTGTAAACCTGAAGTGCCTATTGGAAGGAAGTGGGTCTATTGTAGTATAGCCCTTAGGCAGGGCAGCCAAAAATTGGGAGGCTCCACGTTGTCCCTGGATAGAGACGTGCATGAGGGCCTGTAAACCTGAAGTGCCTATTGGAAGGAAGTGGGTCTATTGTAGTATAGCCCTTAGGCAGGGCAGCCAAAAATTGGGAGGCTCCACGTTGTCCCTGGATAGAGACGTGCATGAGGGCCTGTAAACCTGAAGTGCCTATTGGAAGGAAGTGGGTCTATTGTAGTATAGCCCTTAGGCAGGGCAGCCAAAAATTGGGAGGCTCCACGTTGTCCCTGGATAGAGACGTGCATGAGGGCCTGTAAACCTGAAGTGCCTATTGGAAGGAAGTGGGTCTATTGTAGTATAGCCCTTAGGCAGGGCAGCCAAAAATTGGGAGGCTCCACGTTGTCCCTGGATAGAGACGTGCATGAGGGCCTGTAAACCTGAAGTGCCTATTGGAAGGAAGTGGGTCTATTGTAGTATAGCCCTTAGGCAGGGCAGCCAAAAATTGGGAGGCTCCACGTTGTCCCTGGATAGAGACCTGTTAGGTTCTTAGTGCCTCCGTGCTTGCATTTAAAAACCGCACGTGTGTGCCTGTTGGTGGCAGCTTTCCGCTGCACTTGTGTGCGTTTTGCAAAAACTTGGATATAACGCACAAGTCTAGTGAATACACATCAGCACAGCATTGCAAAATGTGCAAGGGCGTTGTCAACGAACAAGGAAGTGGACGTGATGGTGGTGCAGGCAGAGACCGAGGTCGTGTGCAAGCTCTAATTTCGCCACAACAAAGGGCCACATCTACTCGCTCGCACGCCCTGTCCCAAATTCTTGGTGACCGCAGCAGTACACCGCTCTTGAACCAAGACCAGTGTCAACAGGTTGTTAGTTGGATAGCGGATAATGCTTCCAGTCAGATTGGCACCACCACAAACACTCTGTCTTCCACACGGTCAAGTGTCAGTAGCCATGATACTGCACCGCACATTTCAGAACCTGATCCTCCTTCCTACCACAAGGCTGAGTACACGTCCACGGACATTACTGATCCCACACTTGGACACTCGGAAGAGCTGTTCGTTCACGTTTCCATTCACACATTCTGGCCTCTCGCCAGCTCCTGTTGAAGTGGGCCATGACGAGATTGTATGTACAGATGCCCAAATATTTGAGCAGCCACGTTCTCACGAAGTTGGCAACGTGTCTCAACAAGGGGTGGACGATGATGAGACACAATTGTCAGGAAGTCAGGAGGAGGAGCAGGGTGCGGAAGAGGAAGACGACGTGGTGGATGATCCAGTAACTGACCCAACCTGGCAGGAGGATATGCAGAGCGAGGACAGCAGTGCACAGGGGGAGGGAGGCGTAGCATCCCAACAGGCAGTAAGAAGCAGGGTGGTGGCCCCAGGCAGACGTCAGGCAACTGTTCCCCGGAACAACACGACACAAGGTGCCTGTACAAATGTTAGGTCTTCCCGAGTCTGGCAGTTTTTTAAGTTGGCTCCAGATGATTCTAAAAAGGCCATTTGCAACACCTGCCATGCCAGCATCAGCAGGTGTACCAAAACTAGCAGCCTGACCACCACCAGCATGATCAGGCACATGTCAGCCAAGCACCCGACTTTGTGGGATGTACAACAGAGTCGAGGAGCAGTGCTTGCTGATGTCACTGCTACGTCTTCGCTTGTTGTGCATGCGAGCCAATCCCCTGTCCATGCTGCCCGCGAACAAGCCTCCAACGGCCCTGCACCTGCAGTTGCCCACGCAGAAATAACACCATCATCAAGCACGTCCTTGTCCCAGCGCAGCGTTCAGTTATCCATTCAGCAAACCTTTGAACGCAGGTGCAAATACACTGCCAACGGCCCACATGCCACACTTCTAAATGCTAACTTTTCGCGACTGCTTGCGCTGGAAATGTTACCTTTTAGGCTGGTTGAGACAGAAGCATTCCGCGACCTGATGGTGGCAGCTGTCCCACGTTACTCGGTCCCCAGCCGCCACTATTTCTCCCAGTGTGCCGTCCCCGCATTGCATAACCACGTGTCACAAAACATCACACGTGCCCTGAACAACGCTGTTTCAGCCAAAGTCCACCTAACCACAGACACGTGGACAAGTGCATGTGGGCAAGGCCGCTACATCTCTTTGACGTCACACTGGGTTAATATTGTGGAAGCTGGGACCCAGTCTGAGCGAGGGACGGAACACGTCCTTCACACACCAAGTTTTGCAGGCCCTACCTCAGTCAGGGTTTCACCCACACTCTACAGCTACGGAATGTCATGCTCCTCAGCCTCCTCCTCCTCCTGCGCATCCTCATCCACTTTACCCTCCACACCAGTCCCAAGCTGGAAGTGTCGCGGGCGGAGGAGGGGACGCTGCGCTCTCCCACTGCTCGGGTCCGGCTACCGCTGTGTCGCGGGCGGGGAGGAGGGTGTCAGCACACCGCGCTCACCCCTTCTGCTCGGGTCCGGCTGCTCAGTGGTGGCTCGAGCCGTAGGCCGGATCCCGGGGGTTTTCCTCGAGCGGCACTCCTCGCCCGTGAGTGAAAGGGGGGTTGTTTGGGGTGTTGGGATAATGTCCGTGACGCCACCCACGGTTGTGGTGATGTGTAGCACCACCGCTGCTCAATGCGGGGATCCCGGGGATGGTGATGGGGAGCAGCCAGGTGTTGTGTTGCCCCTCCGTGGGTAGGGGTTGGTGATCCCGGGGCCCGGTGATGGCTTGTGAGGTGCAGGGCCTGGTGGGTGCAGGGACGCGGGGGCAGCGCTGTGCCTTGCGGCACTATGGTACTCACTCAGCCTGAGACTTGGACACAGTTTGTACGGTAAACCAACGGCTGGTAGGACGGTCCCACAGACGGCTGCTTTGCTTCCCCGATAGGTGACGGTGATGTCCCTCTTCCTTGCACCTGTATGTACGAATGGTTGCGATGGGTCCCCACCGGTAACCCGCTCCCCGGCTTCAAGCTGGGCCGGAGGAGCACTACACTTTGCCCGCAGGCGCTGGCCCTCAGAGACTGGTGCCCTGGCGGTGGCGGTGCCTCTGTTGTACGGGTTGGGCTGTTGCCTTCAATCGGGACTTGGTTGTTGGGGGAATCTACGTCCCCTTCACTGACGGATTCGGCAAATTTGGCGACTCCTAGCCTTGCCGGGGTCCGAGAGGCCCCTGCCCTGGTGCTGACTGTCTTTCGGAACACTGCTCCAGACCACCGGGCACACAGCCAACGGGGTCCTTCCAGGAACTTCCAAATGGTCCCCCTCCGGACAGTCACCGCCGTCGCTGACCTTGCTGTTCTGGCCCTACACAAAGCTGGGCTCTCAGGCTTTCCTTTCCTCTTGTCACCTCACTTGCTTTCCTCCTTTACCACTTCTCTCTCTTTACTTTCACTTAGGTGCTTACACTTGCCCTCCCTGGGCTAATCTGCCTGACACTTCCTGCCTCCAGAGCTGTGAGCTCCTTGGTGGGCGGAGCCAACCGCCTGGCCCACCCCCTGGTGTGCATCATCAGACTCCTGGAGGAAGGCAACAAGGATTTCTGGTTCAGCTTAGGTGTGCCTACCTGGGATGTGGGGTGTGGTGGTGTGTGACCTGTGTCCCCTGGCTTGCCCAGGGCGACACAGCTGCTCTACGGCTGCTGCTGCTCGTTGGCTCGAGCGATGGCCGGATCCCGGGGACTCGAGCAGCGCTCCTTGCCCGTGAGTGAAAAGGGGTGGTTTGGGTTTTGGGGATATTGTCCGTGACGCCACCCATGGTTGTGGTGATTGTGTGGACACCACCGCTGCTCTGGAAGGGGATCACGGGAGCCTGTGACAGGGAGCAGCTTTGTTGTTATTTCTCCCCTCCGTGGGTAGAGGGGTTGGTTGTCCCGGGGCCCGGTGATGGGGTAGAGATGGATGACAGGCGGGTTGCGGGGCCTGATGAGGTGCAGGGTCGCAGGGGCAGCGCTGTGCCGCACGGCACGGAGGTACTCACTCAGCCCAATGATGATGACACAGTTCACGGTAAAACAAGTGGCTGGATGGACGGGTCCCTCGGACGGCTGCGGTTGTTCCTCCCTGCAGGTTAGTGATGACTGTCTCTCCCTGCACCTAAGTTAAGTGTTGGTAGTGATGGTTTCCCACCGGTAACCCGCTCCCCGACCTGGATATGGGCCGGAGGAGCCCCTTTTGCCCACAGGCGCTGGCCCTGGGAGACGGTTGCCCTTGGCGGTGGCGGTGTCTCCCCTTCACGGTTGGACGGTTGCCTTCTATTGGGACTTGGCTGTTTGGAAACCCTGAGGTCCCCTTCACTAACGGATTTGGCAAATTCACGGCGACACCAAGCCTTGCCGGGATCCGAAAGTCCTCTGCCAATGGTGCTGGCTTCTCTTTGTATACCGGTCCGGTACGGCCGGGTCACCACCCATCCACGGTCCTTACGGCAGACTCCAAACGGCCTCCACTGCAGACGGTCACCACATCCTGCCAACCTTGCTGTCCTGTCCGGGCCACACACCCGGACCAACTTCAGGCTCTTTGCTGTCACTTTTCTCCTCTCTACTACTTTCCTCCTTCCACTTCCTTAGCTTAACTTTCACTGCCTGTGTTTTCCCTCCTCCTTGGTGGGTGGAGACCAACCTCCTGGCTCCACCCCCTGGTGTGGACAACAGCCCCTGGGGAAGGCAACAAGGATTTTGTGTTTTGACTATGATATGCCTGCAGGGAGTGTGGGGTGTTTAAGTGTTGTGCTCTGTGGCCCCTGGCTTGTCCAGGGTGACACAGAAGCACTGCAGCACTGCCTCGGCGAAGCGGCAACAGGCAGTGCTGAAGCTAATCTGCATAGGTGACAAACCCCACAATGCAGAAGAGGTGTGGACAGCTCTGAAACAGCAGGCAGATCACTGGCTCACAACTCTGAACCTAAAGCCAGGAAAGGTCGTGTGTGACAATGGCCGGAACCTGGTGGCGGCTTTGAGGCGAGGCCAGCTGACACATGTTCCATGCGTGGCCCATGTGCTCAACCTCGTGGTTCAGTGGTTTCTAAAGTCATACCCAGAGCTGTCTGATCTGCTGGTAAAAGTTCGCCGCCTGTCTGCACATTTTCGAAAGTCACCTACTGCTTCAGCCGGCCTTGCCGGCTTTCAGCGCCGTTTGCATCTTCCGGCTCACAGACTGGTGTGTGATGTCCCCACGTGTTGGAATTCAACTCTGCACATGTTGGTCAGGATATGTGAGCAGAAGAGGGCAGTTGTTGAGTACCTGCATCACCTAAGCCGTCGGGAAATGGGTCAAACTCCACACATAACACCTGAGGAGTGGAGATGGATGTCCGACCTATGTACCATCCGCCAAAACTTTGAGGACTCCACCAAGATGGTGAGCGGCGATGACGACATTATTAGCGTCACCATACCGCGTCTCTTGCCTTCTAAAATGGTCTCTGCTCAAAAAACAACCATGATGCATTGCAGGCGGAGCGCGATGAGTTTGAGCAAGAAACAGTAGTGGGTGTGGGTGATAACACACAGCCCAGCCTCGTCTCATCACAACGTGCAGTGGAGGACTATGACGAGGAGGAGGATGAAGACATGGAGCAACTCTCTGGCCAAATTGAGGATATGACATGCAGTCATATCCTCGGTTCAGCGTGGCTGGCCAGAGGACAGGGTAGATGATGAGGAGGAGGAGGAGGAGGACAGCATGTTCAGTCATCGTGTTGGTCAGGATACTGAAGTGATGGCTGTTAAGAGTCTGGCACACATGGCTGACTTTATGGTAAGCTGCCTGTCTCGTGACCCTCGCGTTAAGAACATCTTGGCCGACAATCATTACTGGTTGGTAACACTGTTAAGGTCCAGTCACACTAAGCAACTTACCAGCGATCCCAACAACGATAGGGATCGCTGGTAAGTTGCTAGGAGGTTGCTGGTGAGATGTCACACTGCGATGCTCCAGCGATCCCACCAGCAACCTGACCTGGCAGGCATCGCTGGAGCGTCGCTACACAAGTTGCTGGTGAGCTCACCAGCAACCAGTGACAAGCCCCCAGCGCCGCGTGGAAGATGCTGCGCTTGGTAACTAAGGTAAATATCGGGTAACCAACCCGATATTTACCTTGGTTACCACCGCACGGAGCTACACGTGCAGAGAGCAGGGAGCAGCGCACACTGAGCACTGGCTCCCTGCTCTCCTAGTTACAGCACACATCGGGTTAATTAACCCGATGTGTGCTGCAGCTAAATGTGCACAGAGCAGGGAGCAGCGCACAATGCTTAGCGCTGGCTCCTTGCTCTCCTAGCTACAGCACACATCGGGTTAATTAACCCGATGTGTGCTGCAGCTAAATGTGCACAGAGCAGGGAGCAGCGCACAATGCTTAGCGCTGGCTCCTTGCTCTCCTAGCTACAGCACACATCGGGTTAATTAACCCGATGTGTGCTGCAGCTAAATGTGCACAGAGCAGGGAGCAGCGCACAATGCTTAGCACTGGCTCCTTGCTCTCCTAGTTACAGCACACATCGGGTTAATTAACCCGATGTGTGCTGCAGCTAAATGTGCACAGAGCAGGGAGCAGCGCACAATGCTTAGCGCTGGCTCCTTGCTCTCCTAGTTACAGCACACATCGGGTTAATTAACCCGATGTGTGCTGCAGCTACATGTGCACAGAGCAGGAGCCGGCACTGACAGTGAGAGCGGAGGAGGCTGGTAACAAAGGTAAATATCGGGTAACCAAGGACAGGGCTTCTTGGTTACCCGATGTTTACATTGGTTACCAGCCTCCGCAGAAGCCGGCTCCTGCTGCCTGCACATTTAGTTGTTGCTGTCTCGCTGTCACACACAGCGATCTGTGCTTCACAGCGGGACAGCAACAACTAAAAAATGGCCCAGGACATTCAGCAACAACCAACGACCTCACAGCAGGGGCCAGGTTGTTGCTGGATGTCACACACAGCAACATCGCTAGTGTGTCGCCCGGGGACCAGGGGGTACTCAGATCCGGGCCACGAGGTCACTTCTGTGGGTATCACGGTGGCGTGACCCGGTCTGTGATCCCAGGCTCCACAGTAAAAGGGGGTTTGTTAAGGGAGATTGTCTATTGTCCGTGACGCCACCCACGGTTGTGGTGATGTGTAGCACCACCGCTGCTCAATGCGGGGATCCCGGGGATGGTGATGGGGAGCAGCCAGGTGTTGTGTTGCCCCTCCGTGGGTAGGGGTTGGTGATCCCGGGGCCCGGTGATGGCTTGTGAGGTGCAGGGCCTGGTGGGCGCAGGGACGCGGGGGCAGCGCTGTGCCTTGCGGCACTATGGTACTCACTCAGCCTGAGACTTGGACACAGTTTGTACGGTAAACCAAACGGCTGGTAGGACGGTCCCACAGACGGCTGCTTTGCTTCCCCGGTAGGTGACGGTGATGTCCCTCTTCCTTGCACCTGTATGTACGGATGGTTGCGATGGGTCCCCACCGGTAACCCGCTCCCCGGCTTCAAGCTGGGCCGGAGGAGCACTACACTTTGCCCGCAGGCGCTGGCCCTCAGAGACTGGTGCCCTGGCGGTGGCGGTGCCTCTGTTGTACAGGTTGGACTGTTGCCTTCTATCGGGACTTGGTTGTTGGGGGAATCTACGTCCCCTTCACTGACGGATTCGGCAAATTTGGCGACTCCTAGCCTTGCCGGGGTCCGAGAGGCCCCTGCCCTGGTGCTGACTGTCTTTCGGAACACTGCTCCAGACCACCGGGCACACAGCCAACGGGGTCCTTCCAGGAACCTCCAAACGGTCCCCCTCCGGACAGTCACCGCCGTCGCTGACCTTGCTGTTCTAGCCCTACACAAAGCTGGGCTCTCAGGCTTGCTCACTCTTTGCTCTGTCACCTCTTCTTGCTTTCCTCCTTTTCTTTCCTCCACTTTCACTTCTTGGTTGTTTACTCTTACTTTTGCTCCTCACACTTGCCCTGCCTGGGCCTTCTGCCTCCTTCCACCTCCTCCTCCCTGAGCTTTCTCGCCTGGTCACTTCCTGCCTCCAGAGTTGTGAGCTCCTTGGTGGGCGGAGCCAACCGCCTGGCCCACCCCCTGGTGTGCATCACAGACTCCTGGAGGAAGGCAACAAGGATTTCTGGTTAGCAGATGTGCCTACCTGGAGTGTGGGGTGTGGTGGTGTGTGACCTGTGTCCCCTGGCTTGCCCAGGGCGACACATTCCCCCTTAGCAAAACGCCGACCGTCCGCAGGCTGCCGTCCTACACCGGTTTTATTTTCTGAAAAGGGGATAACAGGGTTAAACATAACATAAATACATTTTTAATAACTTCTTCCCAAGACGGGAGGCACATTTTCTTTTAACGTTGCAACGGTATACGGTCACGGTTTCCGCTCTCTCCCACCCAAGTAACCTGGCCCTGATGCTGCCCCTAAAACCCAGGCAGCACCCCTTGACCCACAGTCCAGCACACGGTACCCGAGCGGGATCTGTCCTTCCCTCCTGAGGGTAGCCACCGGTTCCTTTGGTGGCTGGGCCCTGGCCTGCTCTGCTCAGGGCCCTCCCTCCAACCTGCCTCTCCGGAGGCGGCATTGCGGAAATGGTAACGGTACCCAACATATTTACAAGCCACTAACGTTTGTGGTTGCCCTGCAGAGTTCACGGGCTTGTCCATGGATAGTTCCCATGCATTTTTAAACGTTAAACGGTCCCCACGGGGACAACGGTGCCGGCTCCAGCCGGTTGCAAATCACACGGTGAATCAGGTGAAAACTCGGATAATCATTTTTCATCATCTTTCAACTTTGGCAAACTTTCAAACTTTTTCAAACAGACAGGTGGTCCCAACGGGGACGGTGCTGCGGGCCTCCATTGCCCTACTCCGGTCTTTCAAGCGCTGGGGTTGCCGGCAAGGGGTAGAGGTCTGCGCTCGCTCGGGCCTCCGGGCCCCTCCTGAGTTTAGCGTCCAGCGCAAACCATCCTCGCTCCCCAAAGTGCCGGGTATACTGCACAATATCTCCCGGCATCAGGTTACGGCCGGGATGTTCTTCGGGCAGGTGAGCATGCACGTCCCGCCGGGCTACAAACACCTCGGCCTCCAGGCCCGGCTCATAGATAAACCCGTAGCCCCGGCGGACATCAATCCGCCTCACCTGTCCCTCGTACAGCGGTCCCCGGTCACGGAATGTCGCTTGCCGGAGATTTTCTTTCTCCCGGATCGCTCTGGCCACCAGCTCGGCCTTCCTCCTCTCCCTCTCGGCGATCTCCAGGCCCAGCGGTACCGGCTCCTTATCCCAGTACGGCGCTGCTGCCAGCGCCGGCGCACGGGTCGGGCCCCGCGGGACATCCAGAACGTTACCCACTGTCAGGAAGGTGGGTGGCGTATCCCGCGGTGTCATGGCCTTGGGCGCTGCCCTGCAGCAACAACCCGGCGCTACCTCAGCCGAGGTGTGGGGGATGGGCCTAGGGGCTTTCCGCTGCTGGGCCTTCGGCCCGGAGCGGGTCATCGGCTCCGGCTCGGGGAGTTTCTCAGGGGATGCCTCCGGTTCGGTCTTCGGAGTCTTCCACGGCAACACTGCGGACTTGCTGCGGGCTCCGGCTACAGGTTGGCCCGCTTGGGCGGGGACGCTGGGTACTGCTACCGGTTGCGGTGGTAGCAGGCCTAGTGGCGGGGTCACGGCCTCCGGGACGGGTGGCGAGGGAGGCAGCAAAGGGAGAGGGCTTTGACCGGGCCCCACAGCCGCGATGACCGGCCCCTCAAGGGCGTCGGGACGTGGGTCACTCACCCTCCCTTTCTCCGCTTCCTCCTCGCGTCTCCGCATGGTGGCTACAACGTCCGCCATGTCGGCCTCCCACTCCTCCATGAGGAGCTGCATCTTCACCTGCAGCCTTTGGTAGAGCTGCGCGGTCCGGATCTCCACCCACGCCGCGGTTCCAGGTGCGGGGGGCACGGTGTCGCGGGACGGCATCCACATGACGGCTGGTTCGTTTGTTTCCAGGAACGGGATATTTGCAGAGTCCTGGCGTCCCTGCTTTTATAGCCGCAGCTACATGCGGCCGGCCGCCATCGCGTCCCCCTTAGCTCTTTCCGGCCCCTCCTCTCTCGGGGCGGGGTTTTGGCCTTCGCGCCTCTACTGCTCGAGAAGACGCTCGAGCGGGAACTTTTCGCGCCAAAGATGGCGGCTTCTGAAATTTTTCTGCCGGATACCTCCGGCGGTAACAAGGCGCACCTCTACCAGACGGCAGAGCGGTAAGATCCTGTTCGTGACGCCAAGTGTGTCGCCCGGGGACCAGGGGGTACTCAGATCCGGGCCACGAGGTCACTTCTGTGGGTATCACGGTGGCGTGACCCGGTCTGTGATCCCAGGCTCCACAGTAAAAGGGGGTTTGTTAAGGGAGATTGTCTATTGTCCGTGACGCCACCCACGGTTGTGGTGATGTGTAGCACCACCGCTGCTCAATGCGGGGATCCCGGGGATGGTGATGGGGAGCAGCCAGGTGTTGTGTTGCCCCTCCGTGGGTAGGGGTTGGTGATCCCGGGGCCCGGTGATGGCTTGTGAGGTGCAGGGCCTGGTGGGCGCAGGGACGCGGGGGCAGCGCTGTGCCTTGCGGCACTATGGTACTCACTCAGCCTGAGACTTAGACACAGTTTGTACGGTAAACCAAACGGCTGGTAGGACGGTCCCACAGACGGCTGCTTTGCTTCCCCGGTAGGTGACGGTGATGTCCCTCTTCCTTGCACCTGTATGTACGGATGGTTGCGATGGGTCCCCACCGGTAACCCGCTCCCCGGCTTCAAGCTGGGTGCCGGAGGAGCACTACACTTTGCCCGCAGGCGCTGGCCCTCAGAGACTGGTGCCCTGGCGGTGGCGGTGCCTCTGTTGTACAGGTTGGACTGTTGCCTTCTATCGGGACTTGGTTGTTGGGGGAATCTACGTCCCCTTCACTGACGGATTCGGCAAATTTGGCGACTCCTAGCCTTGCCGGGGTCCGAGAGGCCCCTGCCCTGGTGCTGACTGTCTTTCGGAACACTGCTCCAGACCACCGGGCACACAGCCAACGGGGTCCTTCCAGGAACCTCCAAACGGTCCCCCTCCGGACAGTCACCGCCGTCGCTGACCTTGCTGTTCTAGCCCTACACAAAGCTGGGCTCTCAGGCTTGCTCACTCTTTGCTCTGTCACCTCTTCTTGCTTTCCTCCTTTTCTTTCCTCCACTTTCACTTCTTGGTTGTTTACTCTTACTTTTGCTCCTCACACTTGCCCTGCCTGGGCCTTCTGCCTCCTTCCACCTCCTCCTCCCTGAGCTTTCTCGCCTGGTCACTTCCTGCCTCCAGAGTTGTGAGCTCCTTGGTGGGCGGAGCCAACCGCCTGGCCCACCCCCTGGTGTGCATCACAGACTCCTGGAGGAAGGCAACAAGGATTTCTGGTTAGCAGATGTGCCTACCTGGAGTGTGGGGTGTGGTGGTGTGTGACCTGTGTCCCCTGGCTTGCCCAGGGCGACACACTAGCAACGTCACAAAAGTTGTTCGTTAGCAGCGATGTTGCTAGCGATGTTGCTAGCGATGTTGCTTAGTGTGACGGGGCCTTTAGACCCACGCTAAAAGGAGAACTTTATGTCTCTTATTCCCGAGGCGGAGAGGTCAAGCAAAATGCAGCAGTTACAGAAGGCCATAGTCACGGAAGTAGGCAAAGCATTCCCCTCACAAAACGCTAGCGGCATAGGTCAGGAATCAGTGGACAACCAAGGCGTACAGCCGAGAGGGGCACAAGTCCAATCCGCCAGAGGTAGGGGAACAGTCTTTAAGATGTGGGACAGTTTTCTCAGCCCCTCACATACCACAGCCCCTGAGGTGCGGGGTAGTGCCACAAGAAATCCTAAGTTTGCCCAGATGCTCAAGGAGTACCTTGCAGATCAAATAACTGTACTCCCACATTCCTCTGTGCCTTACAATTATTGGGTATCCAAGGTGGACACGTGGCATGAATTGGCTCTCTACGCCTTGGAAGTCCTTGCCTGCCCTGCCGCTAGCGTTTTGTCAGAGCGTGTTTTTAGTGCCGCAGGTGGAATCATTACAGATAAACGCACCCGCCTGTCAACTGTAAATGCTGACAGGCTGACTCTGATCAAGATGAACAAGGGTTGGATTGGGCCAGACTTCACCACACCACTAGCAAATGACAGCGGAATTTAAAGTTTGTAACAGGAATTTGCCATGTACCTCCACTCACCCATGGTAACAAACTTCTGGACTTTGGATAATCGCTGGACTGCTCCTCCTTCTCCTCATGCGCCATCATGATGACCGTTACAATAGTTAGGCCGTTGTTTCAGGTATACCCCCAGTGGTAAATTTTTTCGACCATTCTTTCAGAATGGGCATTACAATGACAGGAGACCCGCTCCTTTGCAATGGGAACAATGTTTTGAGGCCCTCATGCACATCTCTATCCAGGGACAATATGGAGCTATACGCTGCCACCGACAGGCACACACGTGCGGTTTTTAAATGCAAGCACGGACGCAATAAGAACCTAACAGGTTTTTAGGAGCGACAATTACTGAGAAGTCTGACACTATCAGACACTGCTGACTGACGTGTATTATACACTACACTTGTGCGTTATATAATAGTTTGTGAAAAACGCACACAAGTCCACCTGTACGCTGCCACCGACAGGCACACACGTGCGGTTTTTAAATGCAAGCACGGACGCAATAAGAACCTAACAGGTTTTTAGGAGCGACAAATATTACTGAGAATATAGTATAATAAAGTGAACCCCAGCACTCGAATGAAAACGAAAAGGGAATATGCGTAAGTGAATTTATTGACTGACACACTGCAAGAGGAACCTAACCA